>NC_045434.1:99738515-99759734 GCF_002776525.5 Piliocolobus tephrosceles
GAAGATAAGAATCTGTGATGTTTGGGTTCCAGACCACCTGTACTGGGAGCTGTTGTAGGTTTTTGTGAGGGGATTCTTGGAAGAGGAATTGTCTAGAAATGTAATTTGGGATGGTGAGAGCTTTGCCTCTCAAATGTGGCTTGCAGACCAGCAGCAGTTATCATTGCAGAGCTTTTTAGAAATGCAGACTCTCAAGCCCCTTCCTAGACCCACTGAGCCAAATGTGCATTTTGCCAACAGCCCCATGTGATTTTTCTGTGTAGTCTGAGAAACACTGGAGTGGGAGGCTGAGGGCAAGTTGGAGTAACTGAGGTGTAAAGCATTGGTTTCGTCTTGAAAACTAGAGGCAGGGAGGAGGGAGAGAATGAATTCAAAGGTCAGTTTTATCCTATGTGAGGTCAGTCTCTGAACAATTGACTTAAAAGAAACCAACTTATTACCAAGATTGTCAGTTGATCAGATATTTATGGGAGGTATGCAGTTTTTAAATTCTGAGAATTCATGTCTCTATCTAGGACACATCTCTCTGGGTCCTGAGTCCTCTCATGATGTCAAATACTCAAAGTAGAAGGTTGTTTGGCGAGTAGAGGGTCAAGAAATTGGAGCTGGCCTTTATTAAAAGGATATTCAAGCTACCATTGCTGGGTGTGTCATCCTCCTTTACTTACGAATGTTTCCTTTTAAGATCTAGGTTTAGCCTTCGTAAGGCTGAGCCCCTGGCCTCTGAAATATGAGGACTGCTCTGTCACCTTCTCCAGAAGTGGGGTGGTGACTCACTTTTGTGTGCAGTCTGTGTCACCATTGTCCTCTGTAATGGACTCCTGAGACTGCTTTGCATCTGTCATGTTTCAGGTTGATGCCCTGTGGGAGGTTCCTAGCCCTTTCTGTCCAGTGCTTCCAGAATGGGCTGCTCCCCAGTAAATTTGCATGGGCAGCTAATGCCATCCAGGGGATGTGGAGTCTTGCATGCTCCATCCCTCAGATGGTGACTCTTTGCTCCTCAGGTTTCTTCTTTTGTCTTTCTAGGGATCCATCGTACCCAGGGTGTTTATTTCATTCAGTGCTTCCTTTGTGCTCAGCATGGTTCGGGTCCCATATTGACTCCTAGCCATGGCTCAGACAGATTTTACAGGAGCTGGTAGTTGAATATGATAGATTCATAGTATGTTACCTTGGAATCATCCATAGTTAGGGACAACCGTGGATGCAGTGAGGTTTTCTTTCAAAAATATCTTGGTGTTTCAGAGATGACACATAGGCAAAGGACAACTGGGCATGTAGAGGATGGGTACAGTTTCTGAATTCACAAATTGACATTCTGATTTGTTGACTTTGATGCAGATTCAGAATGGGTGGGTGTCTTAGAAGTTACTGTGCACATTATGAAGAGAACTTCACTTGCCTGCCCCTACTCCCAATAGCCGCATCCTTTTAACAAGTACGGTTTCCTTAGAGACCTTTCTCTTCAATATTCTTTGATGTTCCTACATAGATCTGTAGTCTTTTGGGGGGCTGGAGGGTACTCATATATTTCATCTGTTTTGGAACAGGAGACAGCCTTTGTTCCATTGTCCGAATCAAAGTCAAATCTATTTCGTTTCTTAAATTTCTTGAGCTCTCATGAAGCTTCTTCCAGATGTATGTACCCTAGCACTAGGGAGTAAGAATGGAGTTAAAAGTGCCCCTGTGGACAGTATTAATCCATTTACTAGGATGTAATCTAATAATCAGAAAATGCTGGCTTCAATTTCCTGGGGACAGGAGCTCATTTTATGCATTTTGTTCTGTTTGCATTGGCTGTCTCTCCAGATATTGCAAGTTTCCATACATTGGCTTTATCAGATTAATGTCAGGTGGTAGAGGCTAGATTCATCTGTGGATTTACTTGCTGCTGCTTAATAGATTGCGGCCTGTGTCTGACACTTTAGTACTGACTGGTTGGTAAGTCTTTTTGTAAACTGGTGAATTCTTGCCAGACAATTTGCCATTAGTGTTTCTTTCTCTAGACAGGGATGCATGAATTCAGGTACCCTAGCTGTCATCTTCTTTGTTTAAAAGGAAGGGAAGGAGACATAGGGAAGTCAAGAGACACATTATGAGCCCTGGCAGACTCATAACTCAGGACTCCCAGGACTTCCTGCTACCCCTCAGCTGGGACTGCTGACCTCACTCCTTTCAGACATGCCGCTGAGCACATTGGTGAACAAATGTATCTTTGTGCTCCCTGAAATAAAAAGGGGGGCTGGTGCACTGAAAGCACCTTGTCAGGCTGTAGCTAGGGTGCCTTTTAGTTCTCCTTTCTGCTAAGATCCCAACTGGAAAGAGTTGGGGCTGTACCCTTCCAGCTCTTTCAGGAAGCCACCTTACAGGAAAAGTGCCTAGCCCAGTTTGTGTGTATGTTGTATGCACACGTATGTTTTGGGACACATGGGGCTTCCACTGTCCCCTGGGAGCCTAATGATCCTTCATGGCTTCTGGTCATCAAATGATGGACAGGTCCACATATCTGTCTTTTGCTTCCACTTTCTTACCACACATCAGTCAGTGAACGTTTATCGTATCTTCTAAGCACCAGGCATATCTCATTGTTCTCTTTCACAACGTTGTTATGAGAAGATACAGATAAAAAGATTGTGAAATGTTTTATTAATAACAATTGCTTTTTAAAAAATAATTTCGGCCGGGCGCGGTGGCTCAAGCCTGTAATCCCAGCACTTTGGGAGGCCGAGACGGGCGGATCACGAGGTCAGGAGATCGAGACCATCCTGGCTAACCCGGTGAAACCCCGTCTCTACTAAAAATACAAAAAACTAGCCGGGCGAGGTGGCGGGCGCCTGTAGTCCCAGCTACTCGGGAGGCTGAGGCAGGAGAATGGCGTAAACCCGGGAGGTGGAGCTTGCAGTGAGCTGAGATCCGGCCACTGCACTCCAGCCCGGGCGACAGAACAAGACTCCGTCTCAAAAAAAAAAAAAATAATAATAATAATTTCAACTGTTTTTATAGATTAACAAACACATACAGGTTTGTTCCATGGGTATATTGCATGACACTGATGCTTGGGGTCCCAATGAATTCCGTCACCCAAGTGGTAAGCACGGTACTCAACAGATGGTTCTTCAGCCCATGTCTGCCTTCCACCCTCCTGCATCTAGTGGTCCCCAGTGTCTGTTGTTCCCATATGCACGTTCATGTGTATTCAGTGTTTAGCTGTCACTTATAAGTGATAACATGTAGTATTTGGTTTTTCCATTCTTGCTTTATTTTGCTTAGGATGATGGCCTCCAGCTCCATTCATGTTGCTGCAAACAACATGATTTCATTTTTTTTTTTTTTGTGGCCTCGTGGTACCACATTTTCTTTTTCCAGTCCACTAGTGGTGGGCTCCTAGGTTAATTCCACCTGTTTGCTAATGTGACTAGCACTGCAGTGAACATACAGGTACATGTGTCTTTGTGATAGAATCAAGTGCTTTGTCTTGCTGATATTACAGTCAACTTTTCCTTGAAAAACCCCAAACCAAAAATACTCCGGCTGCTGTTTTTCATGCATCAGTGTTTGTAAATCCTTTATGCATAACCATTATATTTTGAATAGATATATTAGTCAATTGATGGTTTTCAATTTGCTCCATGTTTACTGAATACCCAGTATGCACCCAGGGCTGTGCAAGAGATTGAGGTAGAGGTAGGGGTGTGTCAGACAACTCTTTTGGACTCTGTGAGTTATTTTCACTTTTGGACTCCATGAAAACCTCATCTCGGAGCCTTGGCCTCTCCCCTCAGAAACGTCATCAACAGGGAGTGGAATTTAGCATATTATTTCAGGGAGCCCATGAGAAAGTTCATGGGGATTTCTAGGTCCCTGTGATAAGAGCCATTTGTCTTGATGATAAGACAAATCATGTGAGAGCTGGATGGTAATTTTGCCATCATCTGCTGCATTTTGGGAGGTAGAGCTACTATTTTTGGGGCCCTCATAGAATGTTTTCCTTTTTAAGAATGATCTAGAAACTGAAATACTTTCCTGTCATAATAACCAGAAGAGAGGCTGCTTGGGGTCCATGAATGGGAACTATTCCAGTAACCCGTGAGGAAGAGCAGCAAGAGCTCTGGAGAAAGTCTCTCCAGGCATTCTAGAGAGTCTTTACTTTCCTCCAGTTTGGAAATGGGGTCTGGCAGCTCAGTGTCTGACACAGGCAATATGGAACCTGATTAACCTAGAAGGATTTACTACACAGACATACTCTGCGAGCATTGAGCTCATGTGTCTGCCTTTCCTTAAGAACTGTATGTATGGTGTCCTTGCTTTTAGTTTCTATTTAAATAAAGCAGAAATCTCTTTTGGGTTTACTCTGTATTCTGTAAAAGCCAAAAAAACAAACAAACAAACAAAAAACAAAACAAAAACATAACAAATGGTAAAATATAAGCAAAGGGTTTGTACTGCTGCTATTCTTTTTTTGTTTAAAAATTACCAACAGAAAGAGGGTTCAGTCAGTTTAAGAGAAGTATTAGGAACCTCCTTGCATGACTCTTTATTCTTCCTTTATTAAAAATTTATGGTAGTCTCCCTAATTCTTTATGCAGCTCTAGCTTTCTCTTGGATCCCAGAGTACTTAACAGTCAGAGCGAGGGACTCTCTCTCTTGTCCTTGTGAGGTATTGAAGGGTAGCAAAAGGTATTCTTTTCAGATGAGGGGGTTTACAGAGGCACTTGGAGTTGCATAGAATCATCCTCTGGAGACTTGAAGAATGGAACATATTAGGGATCCTTGGCTTGTAAAGGAAACGGATGACATGGGGGAGGCAGCAGAGATGGTAATAGTTGGTGTATGGCCAAAGTGACAAATATGAACCTATTCTGTGAATAACAGGATGTCTTTGGTGCTGCTGGTGGGAGTGTAAATTGATACAACCTCTCAAGAAAGCAACTTGATTTTGTATATATGTATATGCATATGTATGTGGCATATATATATTATTTTATATATGTATATGCATACGTATATGGCATATCATATATGTGATATATGCACATATGTGTGTGTATATGTATATATCAAAATATTTCAACATTTTATACCCTTTAACTGAATAATTCTTTAACCTGGGAATGTATTCTAAAGAAATAGCCTAAATGTGGTAGAGTATTTTTTGCATTATATCTTTACATTCATCAATTTTACTTATAATAATGAAAAATGGAAAGGCAGCTTAAGTGCTCACAACTGAGGAATTTTTGTAAGTGGCCAAGTGATAAAAAGTTACGCAGTTATTAAGCTTGTTTACAAACAGGGAAACAAAGAAAGAATTGAGAACCTGGTGAAGGAGATGAGGAGAGAATTTGTATTAGTCCATTTTCATTCTACTGATAGACATGCCTGAGACTGGGTAATTTATAAAGAAAAAGAGGTTTAATGGACTCACAGTTCCATGTGGCTGGGAAGGCCTCACAGTCATGGCAGAAGGTGAAAGGTATGTCTTACGTGGTGACAGGCAAGAGAGAAAATGAGAACCAACTGAAAGGGGAGACTCATTATAAAAACATCAGATCTTGTGAGACTTCTTTACTACCATGAGAACAGTATGGGGGAACTGCCCCCACCATGATTCGATTATCTCCCACTGGGTCCCTCTCACAACACTTGGGAATTACAGGAGCTACAATTCAAGATGAGATTTGGGTGGAGACACAGCCAAACCATATCAGAATTCTTTTAGATTTTTTTCCCCCATACCTTTTAACATATCTTTCTCCACATTCTGTTGCCACCCAGATATTTACAAAAGTGTAGATGCCTCTGCTCCCTAATTCCAGTGTCATCTCTTTTGGATATGGGTTCTGAAAAGACCATCGTCACTATAATTTCCTGTTCACCCACATCTCTGATGAGCAGAATTTCTCATGAGGAACTCAGCTGGGTGATCACTGCAAGGCCATGTTGAGGCCTATAGGGAGATGCCTTTCTGCTAAAGAACTTGGCACAGAATTTTTTTTTTTTTTTTGAAATCTGCATTTGAGAGGGGTAAACCGATCACTTCAGACTTGAAGAGATTTTTTTTTTTTTTTTTTTTTTTGGAGACAAAGTCTCGCTCTGTCACCCAGGATCAAGTGTAGTGGCACGACCTTGGCTCAGCCTCCCAAGTAGCTGGGATCACAGGTGCATGCCACCACACCCGGTTAATTTTTGTATTTTTAGTAGAGCTGGGGTTTGGCCAGGTTGGTCTTGAACTCCTGACCTCAAGTGATCTGCCCATCTCAGCCTCTCAAAGTGCTGGGGTTACAGGTGTGAGCCACCTCGCCCGGCCTTGGAGAGGATGTTTAATTCAACCTTCTCATTTTGCAGACTAGGAAACTGAGGCCAAGTGAATTTCTCCAAATGTCACAGCTGTTAGTGACAGATATGGCATCTCCATTTCCAGAAGAAGAGGTGGAGTACACTGGTTTTGCCCTTTACAGCTGTGTGACTTTGGGCATATCATCTCCTGAGAGTCTCAGGAAGTGGTAAACTGAGGAGACTGTGTAAGTGCTTAGCATCATGTCTGCCATATATGAAGTGCTCAGTAAATGTTAACTATTATAAACAATAACAATAACAATAACAGTAAAAGCTAGCAATCATTACTTTTTATTGTTTTTAGAAAAAGGACTCCAGCTTCTAAGGTTCTCTAAATATCTGGATTGTCTCAGGAAGTAGAACCCTCACCTCTTTGGGGTTGTGGGGTAATTGTTCAGATCATGTTCCCACACAGGGCACATAAAGCAATAATTGAATGTTTGCAGTTGGGGCGCAATAACCCATTTCTAAATACTGTAGTTAAGGTCCTTTGGAACAAGCATATTACAATGCAGGTGAACCTCTTTTTTGAAAACCTAGTTTTTAAAAGCTGGAATTTATCAACAGATAAATTAGGGTGATTACTGTAATTGCAAATGACCTCTTCATGTTACAAGACAATTAATTTCAAGGAATATTTAAGTAGAGAAGCTCCCATTGATTATTATAAGATTATTCACTGACAATTTTTCTCTAGATAATAATTAGCAAATGTAAATGATATAAAGCAAGACATGTGATCTATTGTTGAGGGAAACTTGGCTTCTAATGATAAGTGTCCAGAAGAGTGCTTTCAGATATCATCAATGTTAAAAAAAACCCCAATGCTGAAAAGTGCAGTAAACTCTCTGGTGGGCATATAACAAAATAAGAATTATTTCAATTTTTATTTCACACAGGATGACTAAATCTGAAATTGAATTATAGGGAAGAGTGGAGAACCCTCCAGAAGCCAAGGTCACATTGTGTGACGCATGTAGTAGGTCTTTGGGAGATATAAGGACTTTTTATTATGAAAAAATTAAAAAATATATGAAAATAGAATAATATAATGAATCCCCCCCTATTTTTTTTTTTTTTTCTTTTTTTGAGACAAGGTCTGGCTCTGTTGCCCAGATTGGAGTGTAGTTTCATGATCTTGGCTCACTGCAACCTCCATCTCCCAGGCTCAAGCAATCCTCCTACCTTAACCTCCTGATTAGCTGGGACTTATAGGCACATGCCACCATGCCCAGCTAATTTTTGTATTTTTTGTAGAGATGGGGTTTTACCATATTGCCCAAGCTGGTCTTGAACTCACCTCAAGTGATCTGACTACCTCAGCCTCCCAAAGTGCTGGGGTTACAGGCATGAGCCATGGCCCCTGGACCCCAATTTTCAATTACAACTAACATTACAGGATTTAAACTTCTTTAATTTTATACTTGTATATTTTTCTTTTTATTCAAAATCTTGGTTCCTAATATTATGTAAATGTAATTAGTTACTTGTTTTATTTGTTTTATCAACAGTATATATAGAATAGTTTTAAAAATACCAATATTTCTGCTAATAATACCGCAGTTGTCTTTGTCCTTAGAGAATCTATTCCACTAGTATTTATTGTTAAAAATACTGTGTTCCGAAGATCTTTGAAATACTGACTTCCTCCAGTGCTTATGCCAGCAATTTGAGATAATAGTAGATTCATTTGTTTTCGGTTTGTTTCCAAGCTTTACTGATTTTTTAAAAAGCTTTATTTTTTGAATATCTAAAATATGTGTTTCCAAATTCAAAGCTATTAATGTGGTATATTCAGAGATGTCTACTCTCAGCTCACTGCAACTTCTGCCTCCTGGGTTCAAGTGATTCTCCTACTTCAGCTGCCCGAGTAGCTGGGACTAACAGGCATGCGCCACCATGCCTGGCTAATTTTTGTATTTTTAGTAGAGACAGGGTTTCGCCATGTTGGCCAGGCTGGTCTTGAACTTCTGACCTCAAGTGATCCACCTGCCTCGGCCTCCCAAAGTGCTGGGATTACAGGTGTGGGCCACTGTGTCTCAGAGATGCCTACTCTCTACCCTGTGTCCTCTTTCACCCTATATGTAAACAAACTTTAAAAGTAGTTTTTGGATAATCTTTTCAGTGTTTGTCTTTTGCAGATGTAAAAATATATATTTCCTTCTCCTTCCTATCGAATAAAAGGGAGCATATTGTATTTACTATTCTGTGTATTTGAGATTTTTAAATTTCTTATTTTGAAATCATTTCAAACACAGAGGAAAATTACAAAAATAGGATGAAGGACTGCAATTTACCCTTCACCCAGCTTTCCCCAGTCTCCCTCTCTCATATTCATTCATCCCTTCATCTATCTATACACACACACATTGTTTTTTTTTCTTGGACCATTTAAGAGTAAGTTGCAGACAAGATGCTCCTTCATCTGTAAGTCCTTCAGAGTGGATTTCCTAAAAACAAGAATATTTTCTTACATAATCATAGTACAGTTGTCAAATAAAAAACAGCATTGAGGCAATACCATTATCTTCTCTACAGATTTTATTTAAATTTTACCATTAATGTTCTATATAACAAAAAAATAATTTTTGTTCTTGTCTAGGATCCAATACAGGCTAGTGTAGTACATCTAGTTGTTATATCTCTTTAGTCTTCTTTAATGTGTATTACTTTCATTTTTCTTTGTCTTTCATGACCTTATATTTTTAAATTTCAGTAGCTTTAGGGGTACAAGTAGTTTCTGGTTACATGGATGCATTGTATAGCGGTGAAGTCTGGGATTTTAGTGTACGTATCACTCAAGTAGTGTCCATCATACTCACTAGGTAGTTTTTCATCTCTCACCCCCATCTTGCCTTCCGCTGTTCTAAGTCTCCAATGTCTGTTAGACCACTCTGAATGCCTTTGCATACCCAAAGCTTAGCTCTGACTTGTAAGTGAGGACATGAAGTATTTGTTTTTCAATTCCTAAGTTACTTCAATTAGAATAATGGCCTCCAGCTCCATCCAGGTTGTTGCAAAAGACATTATTTCATTCATTTTTATGGCTGAGTAGTATTCCACGGTGAGTGTGTGTGTGTGTGTATTTTCTTTCTTTTGAGATGGAGTTTCGCTCTTGTGGCCCATGCTAGAGTGCAGTGGCACGATCTCGGCTTACTGCAATCTCCGCCTCCCAGGTTCAAGCGATTTCCTGCCTCAGCCTCCTCAGTAGCTGGGATTACAGGCGCCTGCCAACATGCCTAGCTAATTTTTTTTGTATTTTTAGCAGAGATGGAGTTTCGCCATGTTGGGCGGCCTGGTGATCTGCCCGCCTCAGCCTCCCAAAATGCTGGGATTACAGGCATGAGCCACCACGCTCGGCCACACACACAGGATTTTCTTTATCTGCTCATCAGTTGATGGGCACGTAGGTTGATTCTATGCCTTTGCAATTGTGAATTGTGCTGCAGTAAATAGATGTATGCAGGTGCCTTTTTGATATAGTGACTTCTTTTTCTTCAGTAGATACCCAGTAGTGGGATTGCTGGATTACTTTTAGTTCTTTGAGAAATCTCCATACTGTTTTCCATAGAGGTTGTACTAATTTACATTCCCACCAGCAGTAAGTGTTCCCTTTACACCACATCCATGCCAACATCTATTGTTTTTTTGACTCTTTTTTTTTTTTTAAGATGGAGTCTTGCACTGTCGCCCGGGCTGGAGTGTAGTGGCGCAATCTCGGCTCACTGCAACCTCCACCTCCTGGGTTGAAGCGATTCTTTTGCCTCAGCCTCCTGAGTAGCCGGGATTACAGGCACCCGCCCCCATGCCTGGCTAATTTTTGTGTTTTTAGTAGAGACGGGGTTTCACCATGTGGCCCAGGCTGGTCTCGAACTCCTGAGCTCAGGCAATCCGCCTGGCTCGGTCTCCCAAAGTGCTAGGACTACAGGCGTGAGCCACCGCACCTGACCTGAATTAATTTTTATATATATGGTGAGTGGTAGGTATCTAGTTTCATTCTTCTCTACTTGTGGCTGTCAGTTTTCTCAGCATCATTTGTTGAATAGGTGTCCTTTCCGCAAGGTATGTATTTGTATGTTTTGTTGAAACTTGGTTAGTTGTGAGCATTTGGCTTTATTTCTGGGTTCTCTATTCTGTTCCATTAATGTGTGTATCTGCTTTTACACTAGTACCATGCTGTTTTGGTTACAATAGCCTTGTAGCATAATTTGATGTTCAATAATGTGATTCATCCAGATTTGTTCTTTTTGCTTAGGATTGCTTTGGTTATTTGGGCTCTTTTTTGGTTCCATAGGAATTTTAGGATTGTTTTTTCTTATTCTGTGAAAAACTGTATTGATATTTTGGTGGGAATTGCATTGAATCTGTAGATTGTTTTGGGTAGTATGGTCATTTTCATGATACTGATTTTTTCCAATCCATGAGCAGGGAATGTATTACCATTTGTTTGTGTCATCTGTGATTTCTTTCAGCGGCATTTGATAGTTCTCCTTGTAGACATCTTTCACCTCCTTGGTTAAGTATATTTCTAGGTTTTTTATTTTATTTTATTTTTGCATCTATTGTAAAAGGAATTGAGTTCTTGATTTGATTCTCAGCTTGGCAGTTGTTGGTGTATAGCAGTGCTATTGATTTATGTACATGGATTTTTAACCTGAGACTTTACCAAATTCATTTATCAGAGCTAGGAGTCTTTTGAAGAAGTCTTGAGGCTCTTCTAGGTATAAAATCGTATCATTGGCAAACAATGTAGTCTGACTTCTAAAGGGTGCCCTTTATTTCCTTCCCTTGCCTGATTGCTCTGGCTAGGACTTCAGGCCTCCTTACATTTTGACCCGTTATTTTGTAGAATGCCCATTATTTGGGGTTTGCTTGATATTTTATCATGATTAGATTCAGGGTTAGCATTTGGGACAGGGAAGCCACAGAAATGATGACATATCCTTCCTAATGCATCATATCAGGAGCCACAAAATATTGGTTTGTTCCATTTTTGATGATGTTAACCTTCACAGTTTGCTTAAGGTATGCTTTCTCTCTCTCTCTCTCTCTCTCTCTCCCTGTTATTTTTTGTTTACTTAACACTTAATTTCCACATCATGGAAATCATCCATGCAAGTATATGGAATGCTTTCTGACTCTGTTTTAAAGCTGTATAGTTTATCCTGATGAATGTGGTTTATTCAACTTGTTTTCAATAGATTGATATTTGGACCATTTCCAGTCTTTTGCTTTTACAAATACTGTCACAATATCCATATGTGTACACATATGTATAACCATATGCATAAATCATTTAATAATTTTCCAGTTTGTTTTCAGTGTAGATTCCTGGAAGTGGGATTCCTGGGTCAAAGGTAAATGCATATATAATTTTGCTATGTATTGCCAAACTTCTCTCCATAAAGAATATACCATCTTACATTCCCGTAGCAATGATTGTTTCTCTATACTATGGCCAACAGAATATATTGTCAAACTCAGATTTTTACTTATCTGATGGGTGAGAAATTGTATCCCTGTAGAGTTTTAACTGTATTTCTTTTGTTATGAGTGAGATTGAGCATCTTTTCATTTAAGGGCCACTGGCATTTGTTTTTCAGTAAATCGTCCGCTCATATCTTTTGCCATTTTTTTTTTTTTTTAAATCAGGCTTTTGGTCTTTTTCTTCTCAAAATTTAGGAGCTTATTGTATATTAAGAATATGAGCCCTTTGTGATATGTTGTAATTTTTTTTTTCTACTTTGTCATTTGTCTTTTGATCTTACTTATGGTATTTCTCTACCCCAACCACATATAACTTTTTGTTTGAAAACTTTTTAAGTTGAAAGTATAGTGCCATGAACTCTGGGTTTACAAAGTTTTAACACATTTGTCATATTTGTGTTATAGCTCTTTATACACATAAACACCGTTTTACTATTCCATCTGAAAATAAATTGTAGAGATTATTGATACTTCATTACTAAATACTTAAGATAAACATCCTAAATGTATTAGTCCCTTCTTATATTGCCATAAAGAAATAACCTGAGACTGGGTACTTTATTAAAAAAAAAAAAAGAAGTTTAATTGGCTCACAGTTCTGCGAACTGTATAGGAAGCGTGATGCTGGCATCTGCTCTGCTTCCGGAGAGGCCTCAGGAAACGTGTGGCAGAAGGTGAAGGGGGAGCAGGCACTTCACAAGGCTGGAGCAGAAGCAAAAGAGAGAGGGAGAAGGTGCTACACACTTTTAAATGACCAGATCTTGTAAGAACTCGCTATTGCAAGGACAGTACCAAGTGGGATCGTGCAAACCATTCATGAGAAACCCATTCCCACGATCCAATCACCTCTCCCCAGGCCCCACTTCCAACACTGGGAATTACAATTTGACAGAGATTTGGTGGGGGGACATAGATCCAAACCATATCACTAAGAATATGAACAAATCTTTGTGTATAACTACAAATATTTTTATACCAAAAAAGGGATGATGATTTGCTTATGGTATTTTTTTTGTTTTGCTATGCTTTTGTGTAGTTTACATAGTTTGTATGCTTTTATGTAATTATATTTATTAATCTCATGTTAATGCTTCTGGATTTTGAAGTATAGCAAGATTTTGGTCAATTTCAGGGTATAAAGGAATCATCCAAATTTTCTTTTAGTACTTGGATAGTTTTTTAAAAAATGTAATTCAGATCTTTTATTCCTTTGATATGCAGCATATCCTTTGATCCTAATATGCAACATAAGGTAAAAAATCTAATTTTATATTTTCTAAATGGCAACCTGGTTGTCCCAACATCGTTTATTAATAAGTTAAAATTTTTTCTCCACTGAATGAAAATACACATCTACTATACACTGCATTTCTGTATGCACTTGGATTTTTAAAAATACTTTCTATTGTGTTGCATTTTCTATTTTTGGGGGTATATTAATTCAGTTGAATTGTTACTTCAATTCACTCAACAATCTCTATTCTCCTGTAGTTCAATTCTAATCACAAAATATTCATTTCTTATACATATGTACAAAAAATTTATCATGCCAGAATGAAATATTCAATGTTATATTGAATATTGATAATTTTCTTCATCATTATTCAACACCCCTTAATAAAAATTCCTCAAAAAAATTTGTATTCCAAACCTAAGTTTATTCCTAATCTTCTTTATTTAATAGAAAATAGATTTTCCTACTTTTTTATTATCCATTTTCTCTTCTCTTTTTATTCACAAGGTATGTGTTTAAGTGTCTGCTATTTGCAAGGTAATTTGTTAGCTTATGAATTCTACAAACAGGGAAAAAATCTGTTTCACATCCCACTCCCTGCTTCCTTTTGTTATTTGAAGAAATAATTTTAAGATGAGGATTTTTCTGAATCACTGGGGATCAGTCGCTGTCCTGTGAGGCCAGCCTGGGACTTCCCTGTTAGCCGTTTAGCTTAGTGGCTGTTGAGTCACTTAAGGGTAGATTCCGATGAAACCATTGATTCTTTTCCCCAGTTTTAGGAGATTCTCATTAGGCCCTGATAACCCCTAGCTTTATTTCACCTTTTACTCTGCACACAGGAATTTGAAGGAATACATTGTTGTATGCTAAATGCATCAATTTTTTTGAATGTTCTTGTCATTTCATGCCAAAGTGTTTTGGGTCCCCAGCTAAGCTCTGCATCCTTGGTGCCTATGTTTTCTGTGTATTCGCTCCTCTTTAAGACTCACTTAAGCCTTCATCTGACCGTTCTAGCCCTCTGTGATCTGTCTTTCCTCAGGATTCTCTGTCCCCTCATTTGGCCTGAGGTCGCACATGCCTTGTTTTATTGTATACCTGTTTTCTTTAGGTGTCCACCCCACAATTGGATAAGTAGGTTGGTCTCTCTGCTATCCAGACTCATTTTTTAAATCCCTGATTGTTGCCCACTAGCCCACTGAGCATCTACTCCCTATTCTGCTCAGACCAGTCCTGTCCCTGCCCCGTGTTACACAATGTGTTTTCCTACCTCTCACGTTTTCCCTGCCTAAGTATCCTCTGCTTCTATACATATTTATCCTAATAGGCTTAGCTCAAACCTGCATCCTCTGAAGCTGTCCCTGACCTCTGTTTCATTAGCAAATCATATAGTCCCTTTAGAACCCTTAATACATTGACACTGGTCTTCATGAGAATGTGAGCTCCTTGAGCTCTTGATTTTGTTTTATTAAACTGCTCTATCTCTTGGTAAGCCTGGTGTTGGGTCCACAGCAGACCCTTACTATGTACTGAAAAAAATGAATCAATCTTCCTAGCCACCAGGGCACTGCTGACCCGTCACCAGCCCCTCGAGGACAGCCCCTCTCCCTCTTTTTGACGTAGGCAGTGTTTAGAGAGCTTATGACACAGCTAAATGCAGTATCATGCCTGTATTATCTGTGATTAATTTATGCATATTAACTTTTCCCATCTAAATTGTAAGTCCCTTGAGGATAGAGATCTCTGTCTCTCTCTAACTCCCAGAGTAATGAATATGCTTAATAAATTACTTGGGTTTAATATATACTTGTTGGTTGAGTGTTGAGTATAAACCTTTCACTAGGGGAGATGCTGTGCTAAACTTTCTATCTTTCTTAGTACTAAATTTAGTGCTGCAGTGTAGAAATAACAACTGCTACCATACATTGAGCTCCTGTTCAATGTATGGCATTACAGACATTGTCTGTATGTACAGGTGGAGTTACAGCTGTTTCTGGTAATGACTATAATAACAATAGCCATATAAGGAAGATTGCATTTTCTTCATTTTGCAGATGAGAAAACAAAGGCACAGAGAGGGTAAGTAACTAAGCCAAGATCTCTCAGCCTGTAAGTGGCAGAACTAGGATTTGAATTCAGGTCTTTCTGACATTAGAGACCACAATGCTCAATAACAAATATGTGAGTTTTTATTTCACCTCTGTGGTCAATTGTGGTGCTTTGCACCTAGTGGATACTTACTGGTTACCCTTCAAGAGCTGTTAAGAGCTTTAGTACCACAGGTGTTGAGTATTCAGTTGCCCTGCTCTGTTTCTCAGGCAGTATCCCTCTGACTATGCTGGCACCTGCTGAAAGCCCTGTTCTTGCCGCCTCCCAAGAATAGGAGGAACAGGCAAGTACATTAGGCCATCTTTGCTGAGGTTTCCATCAGAGTAAGACTTACTTAAGGCAAGGAAAAGGCTTTTCTAGAGGCTCCCTTTTTATAGAGAAGAATGAGACCGCTGAGAAGTCACCTAGTCTAGCATTTTAAAAGTTGACTCTGCAGTCAGCCAGGCAGATGACACATCAGTTTTATTAGAATAAAAACTGCTTAGTGTGTACCCTAACATTTGTTGGGTGAATGGATTGTTGATCATCAGAATCATCTAAGGAATTAAAAAAAAAAATACTAATTATCAGTCCTTACTCTAGACCTAACAGATTTTTTGGATTGGGATCAGGTAGGTCGGGTAGTCCAGATTTGGCATCTACAAATTTAATTCCCTTTCATCATTTTATAGATAAAAGAAAATTGAAACTTAGGCAAACAGATTTAGAAAAAAGACTTAGTTGTGAGTGAAACAGAAATGCTTTCCTATTTTCTTACCATTTTCTGCAACTGGAGGAGTTTCCCTTTTAAACTTGTATGGCAGGGGCCAGTTAATATAGTGGAAAGCATGTCCGTTTAGAACTAATGCCTATTTTGTGTTTGATTGAATGTTTGAACGCTTGCTTGTATTCTGTGCTAGGTGCTAGGTTTGGAGTTTCAAGGAATCTTTAGTCTTGGGGGCTCTCAGTGCAGTAGGAAGCATATATAATAAGCAAATAACTGTATTAAAATAACTTTATTAAAGAAGCCTCTTTCCATGGGAAATCATGAACTTACCTATTCTTGGCCCACATACCTCAACAGCTAATATAATAAAGACCCTAATATCTCTATCCTCCTCTTTCTGCCCTATTGTGGCTTGTCACTTGTCACAGAATCAGCTGCATTTTAATAATGCAGCGAGCCACAATAGGGCAGAAAGGGGAACACAGAGATATTAGGGACTTTATTATATTAGCTGTTGAGGTATGTGGGCCGGGAATAGTTAAGTCCGTGATTTCCCATGGAAAGAGGCTCTCATTTAGATTGGTAAACAGACTGATCCAAAGTGCAATGTCCTTGCAGGGACATTTCCCTGGGAGGTTGGAAAGTATTCAAATGTGATTTGATTTAGCTGCTGTCCAAGCTCAGCCGAAACAGCCCGTTTTATGGGCCTCTTGGACCATTCTGTGAACTCCAGTGTTATAAGGTGGCATTTTCTTTTTTTTCTTTTCTTTTCTTTTTTTTGATTGGAGGGATGTGATTAAGATAAAGAGAGGAGGAGAAGGCACCAAGGTAGACAGAAAACGATTTTACATATGGCCTCAGTGAGTATGTCTGGCGTTTAATCCCTGTACTGCTGTCAAACTTTGGGCAAGTATCTACAGTTCTCTAATCTTTAGACCTCTTAACTATAAAACAGAGGTAGCAACCTTGTTTGCTTATTTAGTGGGATTGTCACCAGGATCAAATGAGATGTGTGAAAATACTTTGAAACTGTAAACTGCACAGTGAAGGGTCCTTTCAATGACTATCAAGAAATCTATTTGGTGATAATGGCATGTGTGTGTCCCAGACATGTGATCCCTAGGCCTGCCTGGAAGGTGGGCTGAAACATGATCACAGTGTAGGATTATGGGAAGTTTCAAAGTACAGTTCCTGGTAGGGTGAAGGACACCTGACTCTGCCAAATACTGGATATACTATACCAAACATAATGCTCCCTCTAACAGAAGGTGATGGAATCCTTGGATTCTTTGGGAAGGTGAAGCACATTGGAGGAAATGCAACTCAAATATGCCTCCCCAGGCAAGAGAATCCATAGGAAGAAGCTTGTGATGGGAGTATTTACATCTGGAGAGATTAGAGTAGATGGATACAAAGTGATGCTAGTATGTAAAATGATTTTCTACCTACCTCAATAAGATCATCATAGGAGAAATGCCCTTTGTAGAAAGATAAAGTCAAGAAAAAAATACAGATTTCTCCATGACCTTCAGGTCTAGTGAAACAGGAGAACTGCCTTTGGACAGAATTATCTGATAAAGTGAGATCACAGGAATCAGATGATTATTATTTAATGATAGCACTTAATTGTTCAGCCTAATCTTAGCTCATTAAAGCAATGTGGAAAGTAGTAGTAAACTTGATTTGAAACTGTCATTGGTATAAAATATTTTGATGATGACATAATAGGAATCTATAGCAGAGCTTCCCAACTCACAGGTCTCCATATTGATTCCTCCAGCCCTTCGAATCCATGAGTGACCACTCCCAGTTTCCATACTCCTTCAGTTTTCCCCGGTTACCAATGTTCTGGGTGCCATGGATAAAGGTCTGTTTCTGAAACCAGAGCTCTCTTCTTGCTGAGATTCTCCACTTTGCCTGAATATGCTCCAATTTCCTTGTTTGCTCTTGTTCATCTGTCAGAGCTATACACTTACTTGTCTTTTCCTTTGTAATCTCTTTTGACTTGGCGCCTAATGGACACTTCTGTTTTAGCGAGGTCCGGTGTGATAGTAAATGATGGAATATTGCGGTATCACATGTTGGCTGAGATTTCTGGGTCCATTGCTTCATATCCCATCTGAGTTCATTCTGTAGCAGCCATTTACCTAAAATATTTTCCAGATGTGTGCTTATTATATTAGTTCACTTAATTTGTCTATATTCTTGGGTTTAATCTTTGAAATTTTGAATTAAACTGTATTAACAAAGACAAGTCATTATTTTATTAGATGCACTGTGTTGGTAATGCTTTCCTAAGTTGCCCCAGAAGATCTTTTAATCTTAACAGATATTTTGTCATATTTTATCCTTTATCTATCTTATCTATTGATTCTTGCCTAGGACCAGTTATCGTAGGTATCCATACCTGTCTTGGTTACCACTGTGCCTAAACCCAGAGACCATATATAGTCTATGAATGAGATCATATTCTCTTGTTGTCTTACTATTCTAAAAGTATGACATTTTATGTGAACTAGATTTTAGAACAAGCTCTCCTTTTAATAATCTGGCAACAGTATAAATTGTTGATGTTTATTATTCTTCTATCCCTTTTACATGATAGATGAATCTGTTCAATTTTGGCTTTTGAGTGACTCATATGTGGTTAGTATTCTGCTGTGGCATTGGGTGGTCTTTAGCATTTTATTGGTCTTTGGAGATGAAACATCTCCAAATAAATATGTTGGAACTTGTATTTATTGCCTTAATCTTATTCTCTGCATTGAGAAGTTGCTAACTAAATGTTTTCTCCAGCTTTTCCTTAATTGCAGTGTGGTTAATTCCTCTCAACTGCAGGAAGCCAAGGTATTTATAGATTGTTGTTATTATTTTTTGTGGCCAGTAGAAGTAATCGGCATTCAACAAATGCCAAGAACATGCTTGGCATGAAGTAGTACATAGAATTAGATCCAGTTCCTGCCCCATGAACTTGATGTGAGATAAGCTAACTGGGGAGGAGAGAAGGAAGAGAAGACATTTTCAAAAAATTGTATCTCTTCTAAAATTGGGAGAAAATGAATTTCAGTTTAAAAGGAAACCTTAAGAATTCAATTAATAGGATAAAACACAGGTGAAACAGTCAATAAAAGCTAAGACAGTATTTATGCTAAATTCATGAATCTAAGGAGTGAGTCATAGTAAGTCCTGGTATAATGGATAATTTATCTCAAAGCAAAACTGGGCTGAGAGCAGTGACTCACACCTGTAATCCTAGCACTTTGGGAGGCCGAGGGAGGCAGATCACATGAGGCCAGAAGTTTGAGACCAACCTGGTCAACATGGCGAACCCCCATCTCTACTAAAAATACAAAAATCAGCCAGATGTGGAGGTACATATGTAATTCCAGCTTGGCATGGCATGCCTTGGGAGGCTGAGGCATGAAAATTGCTTGAACCGGGAGGCAGAGATTGCAGTGAGCTGAGATCATACTACTGTGCTCCAGCCTGGAGTGACACAGGGAGACTCTGTCTTAAGAAAAAAAAAAAAAAGCAGAACTCTAGTGCTGTAAATGGGGGAGGAGAGGAGGGAGAGTAGGGAAAATGTCAAGATGCAGAGATGCATGCATTCAGTGGAAGGGTTAAGGAGTCCTGAAAATTACCCTGAATTCATCTCGCTCTCTAACAGCCACATCTGATCAGTTTCCAAGTCCTGCCCTATTATCTCCCAGATATCCTCTCATCCTATCCCTGATTCTTTTACTCTGTTTTAGGTCCTTCTTATCTGTCACTGGTCTCTTGTCGTGTCCCCTCCAATCTATCATCCATGAAGGAGCCATATAAACCTGATCAAAGTTCATTGCTCAAAATCCTTAGGTGGCTACCCATGACACAGGAGTAGCAATGCAAGGCCCTCATGACCTGACCCTGCCTGCGTGTTCAGCCTCATCTCATCTGGCAGAGGACTTGTAGCATCTGAACACACCAACAGGCCATGCTGACTCAACTCTTCATTTCTGTGCATGCTGATGTTCCTGCCTAGAATGGGCTGCCTTCTCTGTTTTTATCCAACCAACTATTTATCCTTCAAGTTCAAAAATTATCTTCTCTGTGAGTATTTGTGACTTGCATCCAAGTGAATTAGGTGTTTGCCCTTCTGTGCTTCTACTGGGCTTGGTAGCTATAACCTTATTACAGCAGTGACCTTAGCAATTGTCACTGTTGAATCATATGTCTCTCTTTATGTGTACTGTTAACGTTTAGAAGACAGATGTCATGTCTTTTGGTTTTTATGTCCTCAGAGGTAATGCTTGCCAGCTGATGGAAGGACCCCTGGGTCATGTCAGGCTGCAGGCTCCTCAAGGACAGTGTGAATACTGAGTATCTGCAAAGGTTTTCGACTTTCATATACTGCAAGGGGGAAAG
Source organism: Piliocolobus tephrosceles (assembly GCF_002776525.5). Taxonomy (NCBI): domain Eukaryota; kingdom Metazoa; phylum Chordata; class Mammalia; order Primates; family Cercopithecidae; genus Piliocolobus; species Piliocolobus tephrosceles. The sequence goes on from NC_045434.1 coordinate 99,758,789, forward strand.
ACAGGCTCTTGGAATTGTGGGAAGATGAATTTGTTTCTCATTCTGGAAGGTTTCCAGTACTGGAGGACAGGAACAGTTGGTACAAATGTCCTGGATTTGTGGATATAATCTTGATGGGGGGACACCTGTTCTGTCTGCAGAACTGGCTTTTATTTTGGACCCTGAAAAGCGGAAGCCTTCTGCATCTCCCAAGGGGGCAGCCAGGTCTGTGCAGGGAGGTTGCAGACCCAGGTTTGCTTTGTAATACAATTATTCTCACCATCTGGAGTTCTGCCTTAAAGCGTGAGGGTGACTTGAACACTTCTGACCTCTGGAAACTCAGGGACGGTGAATTTCAAAACCAAAAGTGGCAAACAGGCTGGCTGACTTTTGGGAACATTAAAGGCCTCCTCCTAAATGAACTTTGTGCATGTAGTCGACCACGTTGCATTTGATTCATCCATGTTACTTAAATTTGTTTAGGAATGGAATATCGTAAATTGATTATTTTGTATTGGGAATTTTAAACATTTTACAATTTGTTAAAAATTATTTTTATTGACTTTCTTGTGTATATACAACTGTTGTCTAGTGTTGTAGGGGAATATGATTTAGCTATATAATACAATTTAGAATCCTGAGATTCTGGGAGTCTAGTGAAAGCTATGTTATAGAAGCAAGTGAAAACATTAAAATAACCCAAGTTAGTACTACAAAAATGGCCTCAACAAATGCTGTACATCATTCTTCAGAGGAGCAGGATACTGCTGTGGTGTGGAGTAGTCAGGGAGTACTTCACAGGGAAGAAAATGCAATTTGAGCTGGTTCTCGAAGTGGGGTAGAATTTGAGGGGGTGTAATAGAGAAGAAAGGTAGTTCTGGGGCAGGAAAATAGCTACTGAGATGTGGATTCTTTCTTTCTTTCTTTCTTTCTTTCTTTCTTTCTTTCTTTCTTTCTTTCTTTCTTT
>NC_045434.1:99759744-99793876 GCF_002776525.5 Piliocolobus tephrosceles
TTTCTTTCTTTCTTTCTTTCTTTCTTTCTTTCTTTCTTTCTTTCTTTTCTTTCTTTTCTTTCTTTCTTTTTTAATGTATGGTGTTATTTGACCAAGTATTTTATGATATAAATCTAGGCTCATGATCCTCCAGCTCCCTTAGTCTTATCTAACCTCTTCTAATTCTTTTAATACCTACCCTGTATTCAGTATTGGGCTGGATACAAAATAAATGCAAGACATCATTCTTTTCTTTGTGGAGCGTCAGTCTTGTAGATTATCATATCGTATGGAAAAATGTAGAACCAGCAGCAGTTTTTGGAAATGAGAATGTAAAATTAGAACTTCAGATTCTGTCTTGCTGGTATAATACCCTGGGCTTACTCTCATTCTCTCACTGCTTTCCAGATGTGTCCTTTTTCTTTTCTCCCATGCTGCAAAGGTGGGTAAATGGGTACTCTCTGCCTTTCACAGACAGGAAACTCAATGTCAGGTGATCTGCCAAAGTTTAAAGAGACAAGTTAGTGGAAGAACCATAGTGAGATGTTTGTGTTTTTGTGTGTTTGTTTAAAAAGTGCTTCTCAACTGGCTGTAGCATGAAGGGAGCTGCCTTGGAGCATACATAAGTAACTCCTAGCTTTTCTGGGATGAATACTGCCCTTCCAAATATGCTCTGGTGTTTTAGAAAGAGGTGTAGTACATCAGATCAACCAGAGTGCAGGTCAGAGTGCAGCAGCTCTGAGTCTGTTGCCGAGGAATTAGTGACTCATATGAAAAGCACCTCGGACTTGCTCGTGAAGATTCTGAGATCCTTGTCAACTTGGTACTTGATCTCTGAATTTCCATTCTACCCTCAGTCCTCTTGCACCTTAGTTTTAGTGGAGGTAGGAGTTGAGAGTTGGAGTTGATCTTCCTTTGCTTCTTTGACTTTGTCTTTGATGGACACCCCTGTCACAGATTAGGCGGCAAAACACTATTTGCATTTGCATTCAGCCTCCTACAAAAGTGCCACTTCTCAACATTTTCTTTCCATCTATCTCTTCTTTGTCAATTTCAGCCTCTCAGCCACATTGATAAGCACATTCAAAATCTGGGCCACTCCTGCCACCCTGAGAGCCGTTTGTCTGTCCCTCTGCACTTCTGCAGCACTGTGGATTTGCCATTTGCTTGCACTTTAACTGGATCTGGGTTGGCATGTGCCTCTGGAAGGTTTTCTGTCTATTGATCAGAGTTAATGGTACCCATCACCATGGTTGCTAGGATTGCTGTCTGGGATCAGCACAGTGTTGTTGCTAACCATTTTTTTTTTGCCATGAAGCTGAGGCAGTCCAGGGATTCTGAGGCACTTAGAGGTAAACCTCAGAGCTCTGTTTTTCTTTTCAAAAATCTGTATATAAGGATCTTTTTCTGCCCTTTCTCTGCTTGATTTTGAAATCCATCTTCTTGTTCAGTTGCCTGCCCCTCATTCTGCTGTCCCATGAATGAAAAAACTCGTGCTTTCTCCCTTCCGTGGTTACTCAGGGTCTCCCTTGAGCCTTCAGTTATGGACATGTGTACACACACACATGTAATTGGGTCTTGCTGTGTTGCTGTGTACCTAGACAGGCATTTCTCTTGTGGCTGCTCATATTGCTCTCCTTCTTACATAGCCACTTAGGAATCCACAGACAGAACACCCTCCTTAACAGAAAGCAAGCAAGTGGTGATTGGTTTGGAGTGTGTATGTAAGCATATAAGGGTCTGTAGGAGAATACTAGGTGGGTAAGAGGGGATGCTGGTGTGGCCAGTGAAGCCACTCTCAGTACCTCACATTAAATGTTAAATGTAACCCCAGGAAACAGGATACATTGACACTTCTTTTTTTTTTTAAATGCATAACCTATTGATTTGGTAAATAACTCTAGTTGGTGTAGCAAATATGTACAGTGTATTAGTAGCCAATTGCCTCAAAACCTAACAGCTTAAAGCAATCATAATCATCTATTCTCTCATAGTTTCTGTGAGTCAGGTTTTCAGAAAAAACATAGCCCGGTGGTTCTTGCTCAAGGTCTCTTAGGAGATTGCAGTTAGTCTAAGTTTCTGTTGTGCAGTGGGGTGGTGGTGATGGTGGGATACATGGTTTCCTTTTGGCTTGGTTTTGTAAATGTGGGCAGAATGGCCCAAGAGGATAAGACTTTGTGGAGATGGGTGGGAGGGGTTTGCAGTTTTTAGAATTTGTATAAAAATACATCCATTGAAATTAATATGAGGTTATTAATAGTTGTTGTGCTATACCCTTGCATAGCATTTTATTTTATTCATTTGGTTCCCCAGATCCATCCTGGATAGATAGTGGAGGGAGAAGTTGGTGTGGCCAAGTGCCAGGTTTTGAAGAACATCTCTGTGACCCTGGCAAGCTGGAGCCAGAGGCCTGGGCTCCTGTCTGCCTGGGGGCCATCTAGAAGGGCTGAGCTTGCTTCTTCAGCACCCATTTCTTCCTTAGTTTTCCATGACTTTACTTAGGAGCCAAGGCATTGAGAAAGCCCTTCTCTAAGAGAGGTCATGTGCTTAGCTGGCAAGGCTACAGGCAGCATCTGTAGCACCCCTGATGTGCCGGGGGTGTTTTACCATCTTGCTAGTGAAACCATTCTTGAGGAAGGGGAGGGGACACTGCACCTAGGGCAGTTAGCCAGAGCGGGGGTTCACACAGGGCCAGGGATTCCTGGGATGTGGGACTTTTACTGCTAAAACCAGGACAGTGCCAGGCAAACCGGGATGGTTGGTCAACCTAACTGTACTTGCAGATGCTTCCTGGTTGACCTCCACCTCTACTACCCTTGCCCTTGCTTCTTGCACCTAAGTAACATACCTCATAATAGGTAAACATCTGGCAGTAGGCTCCCTTGTGGATGAGGGCTCTGGCTCAGAGCGTGTTGTATTTCACTCTGCCCTAGTGACTCTCAGCCCATCCTGGGTTTTGACCTCATTCCCTCTTTAGTTGTTACCTTCTTGGGATCTCCCGGAACTCCAGGGATGAGATGGTTGAAGACCACAAGGCTCTAGCCACCAAGACGCTGTGTTTCTGTTTGGTACTGAAGGATTGTAGTACCTCTGGGCTGAAAGCCAGTGTGGCCCTGTGGCTTGCTTCCTCTTTGTTTTTGTGGGTGGGAGCTCTACCCTGCTGTCCATTCCAGAGACAAGCCTAGACATTATCTATCAGGGGCTTACAGGGGCTTAGCCTATGAATGGGAAAGGACTGATGACAAGATGTCCACAGATCTCAGTGCTGGAGGAAGAGTGGATGCTTTCTCAGAGGCTCACTTCCAGGATTTTGCTTTGTTGAATGGGATATATGAGAGGGACTGTTGAAAGGGCTTTGTTACGACAGGAGGAGAAAGGGAGATGAGGCCACTGGTGCAGTGGAATAGCTCTGTGTGGGAAAAACAGGGACCTCTATCAGGAATGTTTGTTTAGCTCTGTGGTATGTAATATGAATCTTTCGCTACAAAAAAATCTTTATTAAAATATTGGTTTCTCCTTAAAAATAGCTTTTGTCAGACAAATCTCAACCCTTGCTGTGGATCATTGGCATCTCTCAGAATGGGAGGCAAACCATGTGATTTGAGGTTCAGTTTCTCAGCCAGAGTTGCAGTCTTGCTTTTTTTTTTTCCTTTTGAGACAGAGTCTTAACTTTGTCACCCAGGCTGAAGGGCAGTGTGTAATCTCGGCTCACTGCAACCTCTGCCTCCCTAGTTCAAGTGATTCTCATGCCTCAGCCTCCTGAATAGGTGAGATTACAGGTGTGCACCACCACGCCCAGCTAATTTTTTGTATTTTCAGTAGAGATGAGGTTTCGCCATCTTGGCCAGGCTGGTCTTGAACTTCTAGCCTCAAGTGATCCACCTGCTTCAGCCTCCCATAGTGGTGGGATTACAGGTGTGAGCCACTGCACCTAGCCTGAAGTCTTAATTTTGTTTTCTAAAGCATTTCTGTGTGTCCCAGAGAATACCTTTGCCTGCAGGCCCTGTGTTCTCATCCATGACTACTTCCTTTTTTCTTCCCTCGTTCCTTTTGTATTCATTCAAGATCCTCTAGACAATCATTTATTTGCTAGGACAGAGTGTGGTCATTCTCTCTCTATATTATTAGAATCAAGAGTACACGTGCAGGTCTATTCGATGGGTATCCAATGTTTAGCTCCCATTTATAAGTGAGAACCTACAATAGTTGGTTTTTTGTTCCTATGTTGATTCCCTTAGGAAAATGGCCTCCACCTGCATTCATGTTGCTTCAAATAACATGATTTCTTTCTTTGTTTTGCTGTGTAGTATTCTGTGTTGCATATGTGGCACATTTTCTGTATCCAATTCACTGTTGATGGACACTTGGATTGATTCCATGCCTTTGCTATTGTGAATAATGCTGCAATGAACATATGAGTGCATATGTCTTTTTGGTAGAATGATTTATTTTCCTTTGGGTATATACCCAGTAATGGGATTGCTGGGTCAAATGGTAGTTCAGCTCTTAGTTCTTTGAGAAATCTCCAGACTTCTCCACAGTAGCTGGACTAATTTGTATTCCCACCAACAGTGTATAAGTGCGCCCTTTTCTCCACAGCCTGACCGACATCTGCAATTTTTTGACTTTTTAACAAAAGCCATTCTGATTGGTGTGAGATGGTATCTCACTGTGGTTTTGATTTTCATTTCTCTAGTGATGATGAGCATTTTTTTTTTTACATTTGTTGGCCTTGTGTATGTCTTCTTTTGAGAAGTGTCTATTCATGTTCTTTGCCTACGTTTTATTGGATTTGTTTTTTTTGCTTATTAAGTTATTAAGCCTTTGTCCGATGCATAGTTTGCAAATATATACTAACATTCTGTAGGTGGTTTGTTTATAATCTCTTTTCTTCTTGCCTCCTTATCTTTGGCAAATAGAAAGTGCTCTGTAATTTTTAAATAAAGGAATGGAGCTTCAGTGTGAAATACTAGGTGCTTTCCCTACATGGTCTCATTTAATCACCCTGGTAATCTTGCAAAGTTTCACTTCATAAATGATAAAGCTGAGGTGCTGGGAGGTTGACCAGATGGCTCAAATTCATAGAGCAGCTAGAAAGTGGTGGAGCTAGAATTGGAACCAATGAGCCTTTTCATGTGATTCTAATATATATTTTTATTTTTAGATCATTGGCTTTGAAGCCAGGATACCTGGGTCATAGTCTCTCTCACTTTCACTCTGTAAGTTAGCGACCTTGAGCAAGACTCCTGATCATTGAACATTAGTCAGTTCTGCCTTGTTGGAGTAAAACAAATGTGGGGCCGAAAGACCTCGGAACTACTTTCTAGTGCTGATGTCTCTCTTCCCTCTTTGTTTCTGGGAAAATCTGTCCTCACCATCCATGTGTGCCCCTCACCTCCATCTTTTTTCACTGGCCATCCTCGTGCACTCTTTTTTCTTTGACTTCTTTGTTTGTTTTGTGGCTTTTCTTGCTGTCTTTCTTTCCACATTTTAGTTAGAGGAATTAATGCCGGGACTTGATTTCTCAGACTTTCCACTTCCTTTGGCTTAATTGGATTACCTTATCTGAAAAATCATTGCAAAAATAGTTGCTGTTTTGTGATGCTGCTACTGATGTTAATGAGAATGATTAATTCCTCTGCTATGAGGACTGTTGGGTGGATCACCATAGGAAGTTGGGTAATAAGATGGAGTCTTAATAGTGCAGGAGGTGTGGGACTGCCTGAAGGCAGGTAAAGAACTAGATAACATCTTAAAGTTTCTTGCTTAAAAACTGGAAAAGCTATCATTTGTCCAGTCATTTGTTTGGTGGCCCAAGCTTTGTACTAGGCGCTCAGGATACAGTGGTGACAACAACAGTTATACCTTGGAGCTACCAATGCAGTCTAGTTTGGGGAGACATAGTTAATCTAAGAATCAAACAGATACTAACTCAAAACTCTGATAAGTGGAACCATGTATAACAGGGAGAACTAACTTAGATGTGGAGCTGAAAAAAGATCTAAATGCCAATCACTTCATATGTATTATTTTATTTAATCTTTACAGTGACTCTGTGAGAAAGATGGATAGAGTGACAAGAGTAGACATCCTTGTCTCGTTCCTGATCTTAAAGGAAAAGCATTCAATCTTTCACCATTAAATGGGATGTGGGTTTTTGTAGAAGCCCTTTATTAGTTTGAGGAAGTTCCTTTCTATCCATAACTTGGTGTGTGTGTGTGTGTGTGTCTGTGTGTGTGTGTCTGTGTGTGTGTGTGTGTGTGTTTAAATCATGAAAGGGTATGAAAGGGTATTGGATTTTGTCAAATGTGGGGTGTTTTTTGTCTGTTGAGATGAACATATGGTCATATGTTGAACTAACCTTTTATTCTTGGGGTATATTCTACTTGATCATTGTGTATTTTGTTGTTGTTGTTGTTGTTTGTGTGTTGCCGAATTTGTCTTGCTAGTACTTCCTTGAGGATTTGAGGACAGGCGTTGTTAAAGGCGAAAGCATATGTAGCATATTGTCATCTTTCCTTCTTCTAACAGTGTAGGAAGATTTAGAAAAATCCTAAAAATCAGCTTCAAGGACTCAAAAGGTATAGTATTATTAATAGTCTGGAACCATTCCTCCAGGGTCATTGCCGATTTGTAGCTTACACGTTAAGTGACATATGTAAAGATTATTCTGACTTACAGAGACTCGATAGTTAGGACAGCATGGAATATATTTTAGAGAGATTTCTAATCAAGAGAGTTTAAAATATAGAAAACTTTACATTTAAGTGGGGAACATGCCAGTTATCTGGAAATTTTACTCATTTGTGGGGTTTCATTCAGCAGTGAGGCTGACAAATGATTAATGACTGCATTGCAGACCCCACATTCCCAACTCAAGGAAAGCTTTTCCTGGTCGCAACTTGCTCAGACAGGAGACACATGTGACAGGGTGTTTACCTCAAACTGAGCCCATCCCATGAGGTTCTGTCAGCAGTGTCATAGTTAGCCATTCCCTGATAAGGGGTGGCAGGTAGGGGTTTGCCAGTTGTGTGGTCTGGTCATTGGTGACACTCTGGTTGTGCCATTCACCACTTCCGTCTTCACTCCTCTTTGATTCTGTTGAGACTAATTTCTTGATTCTGCCCTTCCATTTACTCTGGCATTTTAGAAACCTAGTTTCTAGTTATATCATTACTTAAAGGGCTTAAAAAAGAAAAAACGTAGCAAACTTTTGAATCTTTCTTTTATTGCTACTTATACATACATACACACATACAAAACCTTTAAATTTGGGGATCTGAGTATAATTCTGGTAAATAACTGTCTTCATTTTTCTCCTCTAAAGAACTTAATACATTTGTTACATAAAATATAAGGAAATCTTTGTACTATTTTACAGTAACCACAACTAACAACTAACTAACTTTGGTTACTATTTTACAGTAACCACACCTCACTCTATGTACAGTCGTTAGTCTATGAGAATTCAAGGAGGCCATTATTGTAAAGCTACAAATTCTGTACCTTCAGGATCTCCTTGGCTCACAAAGCAAGAACATGATAATGCAAAGAATATTATCTCCTTATGATTGTAAAATATTTTCTAAACTATAAAACCTCGATCTGCATTATCTAATTTGGATTTGCTGTGGTGCAATCATGGCCCACTGTAGCCTTGACCTCCTGGGCTCAAGCGATCCTCCCACCATGGCCTCCTGAGTAGCTGGTACTACAAGCGTGTACCACCTGGCTAATTTTTTTCATTTTTATTTTTTATAGAGATAGGGTCTTCCTATGTTGGCTAGGCTGGTCTTGCACTCTTGGACTCAAGTGATCCCCCCACCTCGGCCTCTCAGAGTGCTGGGATTTTAGGAGTGAGCCATCATGTCTGGCCCATCTAATTTTGATTCTTATGACAACCCTGACATGTGGGTAGTACAGATACTAGGTACATTTCATGAATGAAACAAAGGCTTGGTGAGTTTAAGTACTTAGAATTTAGGAGGTATAGGATGTTGGTGCTGTGCAAAGCTGAGTGCTTTCGTTCTTCATGTGAAGAATAAGGGATCTCTCTCTGTTGTCATCCTACAACCTTCTCATTTCTTCAGTTTACTGTTCTCCAGTAGTTGGATGACTATTTCCCTCTTTCCATTCCCAAAGTCATTTAATTCCGTTCCCAAAGTCATTCAGATGAACCAAATAGGGACCCCTGTCCATTCCTTGCAAATCTCGGTGCCCCACCATTTTTCACTGATGTGTTTTTGACCTTCTGACAATTTGGGTGTCCATACACAGGCATCCTCATCTAGCTAAAGTTGAGTTTAATGTAGTGAATCAGGCCTTACTGGGGCATTGGCTTGTGTTCATCCTGATTACTTATTTCCTACTGAAGTATTAGCGTGGTGGTACAGGGTAGGGAGTCTTACACTGGTTCTGATTCTGCCACTCACAAGCTACATTTTCATTCTTTCTCTGAGCCTTGATTTTCCCTTCTATAAAATGAAGGGTTAGATCAAATCACATTTGAGGCCACTTAAACTCTGTCATTGGATCTGACTTCCTTATTGGTTTTCTGGTATTCTTTGTTCACCTATCCATTCCTGGTTTACCTGATACAGGTGATGATTTTAATGATCATACAGCCTTTGTTAGTGTTTCCTTCTGCCTCACACCATGAGTTGGACTTTCTTTCTTTTCCTTTCTTTTCCCTAGGAGAAAATAACCTGTTGGCCAAGTCAGCATCCCAGGTAGGCATGACAGAAAGTGCTGGCTGCCTAGGGTGCAGCCCGGCCTCTGCCTCATACCTGCCTCTGTGACACGAGCCAGAGATTTTAATCACCAACCTGAGGCTTTTATTCAGGAGCTAATAGTTGAAAGGCCAGAACAGTTTCTCTGTCTTCCTGCTTTTTTTCTCTCCTCTTTGCTGTAACCCTCAGATCCTCATAATAAAAATAATCAGGCCAACCCATCTAAGCTTTTGCTAATGGAGACTAAGAGAACTGAAAGACACAGCCTTCCCATGGGCATTCTGGTTGGATTGTTCGGTCTTACCCTGTGTCCCTTTTAGAGAATTGCATGGCATTAGCATAAAGACAACTCATTGCAATTATTTTGCACCCAGCCCCTTAATGTTGAGGAGCAGGAAGGATTCTGCTGTGATCTCTGGCACATTCATCGGCCCCTGCTGAGCTACTGATCAATAGTGACACAGTTGCATCAGATGGCCTTCAAATAGTGCTTCCTTTTTCAGATGGGCTGGGAGAGAGAGGAAGAAATATAAGTGCCTCATTCCTGTTAGACTACAAATAAATGAAGATGTGGTGTGCAGCTGCATTTCAAGCATTTTGGAAGCTTTTCTGGTGTATGTGAGGGGTGGGTGGGGGATTGGCACTGAGGCTTCTATCTTGATTGCAGTTGAGAGCAAGGATGCTGGTAAATGTCCACATGGGCACTTTGAGTCGCTATCCCTATGTCCCTTACACCCTAGCACCTGGAGAGCCTCAAGCAAGCCTCACAAGTGGGGAGTGGGACACCCTGACGCAACTTTTCTCTTTTTCCTCCCCTCCCCCAGAGTATTTAGTAGGAGTTTACTGGCCGAGTGTGTGCCCCGGAATCTGGGGCCGCTCCTGCTGTTGCAGTTAATGCTGCTTTGTTCCATGCTAAATGAGGCGAGAACTTTCACCCTGGTCACATTCATAATCCCTCTCAGCAGGACGCTCAGCTGTGCACAAGAGCAGTTTCTGCAGGCAGGGAAGAGCTTTCCCTTTGGAAAGTCCTTTGGAAAGCTCCTTTGGTTCTCTGTTTCAGGAAGCTATCAGTACAGAGGATAGGTTCAGGGACTAACTCAGACAGGCAATCTCAGCTGGGGGTTTCTAGGCATGACCAGGGTATCAGATTTCCTTTTTTTTTTTTTTGAGACGGAGTCTTGCTCTGTCACCCAGGCTGGAGTGCAGTGGCCAGATCTCAGCTCACTGCAAACTCCGCCTCCTGGGTTTACGCCATTCTCCTGCCTCAGCCTCCTGAGTAGCTGGGACTACAGGCGCCCGCCACCTCCCTCGGCTAGTTTTTTGTATTTTTTTTAGTAGAGATGGGGTTTCACCGTGTTCACCAGGATGGTCTCGATCTCCTGACCTCGTGATCCGCCTGTCTCGGCCTCCCAAAGTGCTGGGATTACAGGCTTGAGCCACCGCGCCCGGCCTATCAGATTTCTTTATGCTTGTGTGTGTTTTGGAGACAGGACACGGTATGACCAGGAGACCAGTGGGATAAGAGGAGGTAGACAGGGAGACCAGTCTGCATTTGGGACCCCCAAGGGAGAGAGTTGGGAAGAATGCAGGGATCCTAGACTGGAAGCCAGGAGCCTGCAGGAGACCGAACCCCCTCTCTGCCATCTGCTAACTGCTTTGGGCCTCACTGTCCTCTGTAAAAGAAGGGAGTTACCCCTAAAACTCACATGTTGTATGCTGTGTGCTGAGGCTGTAGAACTGAGCAGCTTCAGAGAGGAGATGAGAGCTGGGAGTGCAGTAGAGGCAGGGACTTTTACATTATGCCTGTTTCTGGGGGTCCTGTCCTTTCCTGTGGCCTTGCCTGCGCTAGCTAGTCAGCGGGGCTTTAACAAACCCACAGCAGAAGATTCTGCTAGCTTCTTCGGAAGCATGTTTTCTTGTTCTTAATGATAGTTAACTTGGCTAGTCATAAATCCTAAATCTGCCTCCCCTGAAGTGGGGAGCAGTTAAAATCTCTACTTGATTTTCTTGTTTTTCCACCTGCCCCCTTCTACTGGCTTCCTTGGAGTTTCCTGAGCACATGCACTGAAGACCTGGCTGGGGTTTACACGTGATTTTGGAGGCTTCCCCTTTGTGACTGCCTCCTGCCTGCCCTCTCTTTTAAGCTCCTCTGGCTGTCCCAGTCTGGTATCCAACTCCCCAGGTTGTCAGAGTGAGCTTTTCTGCCTGAGCTCCAGCCGGCCTGTGCTGTGCCTGTGGGGTTGTGCTGCCAGACGAGATGCCACACACCCAAGCCTCACTGAGAGCAGTTCCCTTCTTTCAAAGCTTGACTTCCCGTAATCTCTGCCTGTTTTTGGTCTCTTTCCAGGGCTTTCAAAGTTACTATTATTATCTTAAACAATAGATTTTATTTTTTAGAGAAGTTTTAGGTTTAGAGAAAAATTGAGAGGCAAGGCCAGAGTTCTCATTTATTCCCTTGCTTCCCTATTTCTTTATTATTAATATCTTACATTAGTGTAGTACATTAACTATAATTGATAAGCCAATATTGATACATTATTATGAACTAACATTCACAGTTTATATTAATGAACTAGCCTTCCTCATCCTGAGGCTAGGCTTTTTGTGTCCTGCATTCTATGCAGAACTAGTTTTTCTATCTTGTTCAGAGTTCCTGTTTGTTACTTGTGGGAAGCTTAATCTGATACTAGCTACTCCAACTTTATCAGAAGCAGAATAATCTGATGCATTTATTTTTGATTGATAAATACATTTTTTCCTTGACTCTGGAAGCACCTGACATAAACATTGTGAGTAAAAGGCGTTTCCAGAAGAAGGTGATGGTGATGGCAGAAAGTCTAACAAGTCTATGGATGGCGAGTACATTGGTGGATGTTTCAAGCTTTCTGTCTTGCTGCTTTTCACATTATGATTCACATACCAGGGGCCACAATGGTAGAATTGATCGGTGTCTTCAGAAGTTAATCTCTAGAAAACAGGGTGGAAGCCAGAAAATGAAAGCACTTTATGAAATATTAACTTAGTACTGAGGCTGAGGTTGTCCAGAAACTTATTAAAAGAATTTGAAGTCCTTCAGTTAACTTTATTTGCAGTTAGCTCCTGCTTATCTGGAAGATGAAGCCACAGATAGAACAGATACAGATAATCCCTTATGTTGATTACCTATACAGTTTGCATCTTCTGTATAGCTTTTTTTCTTTCTAGATGTTAATGAAAAAGAAGTAGGCCCTGATATTTTTAAACTGCTTTACCTTATTTCCCCTTAAGTTCAGTGGTCAGTGTTCTGAATAGAGGCACTGTCTGATGTCTCACAGCAGGGATTCCTGGAAGCAGGGGCTGCAGGAATGCTACAGAAGTCTTACAGAAGGCCAGGTGATTAAAAATCCACCAGCAGGAAGGTTTAACATACCACCCCTCTCAGTAAACCACGAATGGCATGTGCTACTATAAGAGCATCTGACTTGGGTCCAATTGAAGTACCTGGATAAAAGTCAAGTAAGTTTTACTGTGGGACTATACAGGGTGTAATGGAGGGCTGGAAGGAGCAGGCTGATGCCTCAGATGCCAGAACACCAGGCAGAACCTAGGACTCAGGATGCTCCTCAGAGGGGAGATTCTCCCATGGGCACTTGGGGTGAATCTGTGTTCATTTTTGGAAGATTCTACTCAGTCAAATGTATTTTGAGCATCTCCTATGTGCTTGGACCTGTGGGAGGCATGGTCAGTTGGTGATGACTAAAGCATGTTTTAGCTGTGTGTTCTAGACAGGAGAATTGCAGGGAAGTATAGGAGTCCTCCCTAAGGGCGTCTCACCTACCCTGGGGGTCAGGAAAGGGGAAGTAGGGATTAAGCAGAAATCTACAGGAATGTTGGAAGATTAGGGGACGAGTGGGTAGAAGAAGAGTGTTCTGTGCACAGGGAGGAGCATGTGTAGATACCCTTGAATGTGAGAAGATATGGTGTGATTGAGGAACTTCTGAATAATTGGCAAGGCCACTGGTGTGAGATGAAGCTGGACCATGTGGCTATGTAGGCCATGCTGAGGATTTTGATTGCCATCTTTGAGCAAATGGAAGCAAGTGTGGGAGGTTCTTAAAAGAAGGGAATAAGATGACTCAATTTGCTTTATAAAGAGATCACTCTGACAGCCTCATGGAGAATGGTTGGAGAGGGCCATGTGGGTAGTGGAGAAACCAGTAAGGAGGCCATTGTATAGACAAAGTGAGAGAGGAAGATTTTCTGGGATCAGGTAATGGCAGTGTAGACAGAGAGGTGGAGGGGAGAGAATTAGGAGGTCCTGGTCACTCATTAGCTGTGATGGATAAGGGAGAAGCCTGTTCAGGGATACTCAAGTTTCATGCTTGAAAAACTGGTGGATTTCCTGGGGGCTACTAATCACAATGAGGAAGGCTAGAGGAGGAACATGACATGGGAGAAGGAGGGGAAGAAAGTATGCATTTCCATTTTGAAATACATTCCTCCAATTCTCAGGCATCAGGCCAACCTAGCTCCATTGTCCTAGGAACCTGTGGGAGCCTGCATCCTGCAAGAGAGGCAGATAAAAGGAGTGCTGTTTCAGAGTGATCACCTGCCACCAGTGTATCAGTCTTTGACTGAAGGCGGGGAATTGGTTTTGCCTGACCCTCTGTAGGAATTGACAGAGCCCGGATCTCTGAAGGTTGTTGGCTCCTAGGCCTGAACCTCATCTACCTGCTGAGCTCAACTTCCAGTCAAGAGTGGGAGGGTGCTGCCTGAGTTCAGTTTACTGCAGAATTGCTTGAAGTTGAGCAGTTAGAAGGGCCACCCTTCAGCAAGTGCGTCTGGTCTTAGATGGTGTCTTACACTTTGGTCAAGATGAAGACTGAGGGACAGACAGAAGTTAGTTGTGGAGGTGGTAATGATTAGTTATCAAGGCACTCTTCGTTGTGGTGTCATTAAAGAAAGTATTCACCTGTCACACCCTCTGGTTTTGCCCTGTGCAGTAGACTTTCTGACCCTTCCTCTGCTTCCCTGGCGTTGCAGTTCTGCTGTTGATTCATGTTATTGGTGTGGATGTTTAGCTTTTGTCTAGGAGATGCGGACCTGAATCCTGCTTTGTATATCGTTTTAATCTCTCTGGATGACTCTAAGGTGCAGCTATAGCGAAAACAGGTTATTTATTCCAGACACATTCTCAGAAAGGCAAATTAGTGATTCTTTTTTGTAATTTTTTTTATGTTTAAAACTTTATTTTCAATTTTTGTGGGTATATAATAGGTGTATAGGTTTATGGGGGCACATGAGATATTTTGATACAGGCATGCAGTGCATAATAATCACATCAGGGTAAATGGGGTATCCATCACCTTAAGCATATATCCTTTCTTGGTGTTACAGATAATCCAATTACACTCTCAGTTATTTTTAAATGTACAATAAGTTATTGTTGACTGTAGTCATCCTATTATGCTTTCAAATACTAGGTCTTATTCGTCTTACCTAGTTATGTTTTTGTACTCATTAACCATCCTTCCTTCCCCCTACAGCTACCCTTCCCACCTACTGGTAACCATCATTCTACTCTCTATTTCCATGAGCTGAATTGTTTTAATTTTTAGCTCCCACAAATATGTGAGAACATGTGAAGTTTTTGTCTTTCTGTGACTGGCTTATTTCACTTACCTCCATTTTTATCTGTGTTATTGCAAATGACAGGATCTCATTCTTTTTCATCGCTGAATAGTACTCCATTGTACTACATTTCCTTTATCCATTTGTCTAGTGAGGGACACTTAGGCTGCTTCTAAATCTTGGCTATTGTGAATAGTGCTGCAATAATCTGCAAGTGCAGATACCTCACCAATATACTGAATTCCTTTCTTTTGGGTATCCTAGCAGTGGGATTGTTGGATCATGTTGTAGTTCTAGTTTTAGTTTTTTGAGGAACCTCCAAACTGTTCTCCATCCTGTTTGTACTAATTTACATTCCCATTGATAGTATACGAGGGTTCTCTTTTCTCCACATCCTTGCCAGCATTTGTTATTGCCTGTCTTTTGGATGAAAGTCATTTTAACTGGGGTGAAAGATACTTCATTGTAGTTTTGATTTGCATTTCTCTGATAATGGTGTTGAGCACCTTTTCATGTACCTGTTTCCCGTTTTTGTGTTTTCTTTTGAGAAATGTCTAGTCAGATCTTTCACCCATATTTAAATCAGATTATTAGATTTTTTTCCTACAGAGTTGTTTGGACTTCTTATATATTCTGGTTATTAATCCCTTGTCAGATGGGAAGTTTGCAATTTTTTTCTCCCATCCTGTAGATTGTCTCTTCACTTTGTTGATTGTTTCCTTTGCTGTGCAGAAACTTTTTCGACTTGATGTGATCCCATTTGTCCATTTTTGCTTTGGTTGCCTATGCTCGTGGGGCTTTACTCAAGAAATCTTTGCCCAGTCCAATGTCCTGGAGAGTTTCCCCAATGTTTTCTTTTAACAGTTTCATAGTGTGAGGTCTCAGTTTTAAGTCTTTAGTTCATTTTGATTTGATTTTTGTATATGGTGAGAGATAGGAGTCCAGTTTTATTCTTCTACATATGGATATCCAGTTTTCCCAGCACCATTTATTGAAGAGACTATTCTTTCCCTAATGTATGTTCTTGGGATCTTTGTTAAAAATAAGTTCACAGTAGATGTATGGATTTGTTTCTGGATTCCCCATTCTGTTCCTTTGGTCTGTATGTCTGTTTGTATGCCAGTACCATGCTGTTTTGCTTGCTATAGTTCTGTAGCATAATTTGAAGTCAGGTAATGTGATTCCTCCAGCTGTGTTCTTTTCGCTCAGGATAACTGTAGCTATTTCTGGGTCTTTTATGGCTCTGTATAAATTTTAGGATTGTTTTTTCTATTTTTGTGAAGGATGTCATTGGTATTTTGATAGGGATTGTATTGAATCTGTAGATTGCTTTGCGTAGTATAGACATTTTAACAATAGTGATTCTTCTAATTCATGAACATGGGTTATCTTTCCATTATTTTGTGTCCTCTTCAATTTCTTTCATTAATGTTTTATAGTTTTTATTGTAGCGATCTTTCACTTCTTTGGTTAAGCTAATCTCTAGGTATTTAGATTAGTGATTTTCTTTGCATGAATGGGAAGGAAGGAAGGAAGGAAGAAGAGCAAGTGAGTGTGTGGTGTGTGCGATGTGTTAGTAGGGGTGTGGGGTGAGGCAAGTGTGTGGCAAGGTAGGGATGGGTCCCATCTGGGTATTTGTGTTCAGGCCCAGTGGTGGGTCTCAGTGGGCAGCAGCCCCTTTCCTGGTCTGCAGGGATCCAGTGGGAGGACCGTACAGTCCCCTAGGCTCCCTGTGATGGGTGACCTTGCTCGGTCCTGTGGCCCCAGCTCTCATGTGATGGCTGAGGGAACATGAGCCCCTCAAGGCCTGTGTGTTCCTGACTACAGGGCATTCAGGGCAGGAGCCATCAGCTGTGCAGTGTCAAGGAGAGGAGGCATGGAAACTGTCACCGGCTGGAGGGCCTGTGAAGTTGGGCAATCACGAATCTGGGCCTCACGTCATCCCTAGCTCTGGGTCACTGTCTTGTTGACAGACTGTACCGCCTCAGCAGAGCTCAGAAGGAAAAATGTAACCACCGTTAAATCTGGCCACACTATTAGATCTAAGTGGTTTTGTTTACCTCAGCGAGTTGCAAGGTTCTTCAATAGCTGTGTTGCTCCCCATGGGCCGTGGTGGGGCTGTCCTTTTGGGGCCAAACTGCAATGTGCTCACTGCTTGCCAGTTGTGTTCTTCAGTGTATTAGCACAAACTGTTGATCAATACTAGGGGAAATCCCTTTGTGATAATTAGTTTTTGAAACCCTCCTCACTGGGGTCAGACTTCAGCTTCAAATTTCGGGAAAAACTTGCTTTTCCCGTAACCACAGAACATTCTTTTCCCGCACAGATGACTGTCGTAGTCTTATCTTCACTCTTAATGGAATCTTTGCTTGGGTAGACATTTAAGTTATTCTGGGCTCTTAATTTCTGGTGTATCCCTTGGGCTGTTTTATGTAATTTATGTATAATAAGGAAAGGCAAGTCCCAGTGGGTCAGTGTCTAATGGGATGGTGTATATGAAGGAACTCATGTCATAGATGCTTAATCAATGAATCAATGTTGGGTTGTCCTATTTTCTTGTTTCATTCTTATAAGGAATGATATCTAGAGATTATACTTTTTTTAATTTTTACTTTTTGACATAGAGCCTCACTCCATCATCTGGGTTAGAGTGACATGGCATGATCTCAGCTCAGTGCAACCTCTGCCTCCCGGGTTCAAGCAATTCTCGTGCCTCAGCCTCCCGAGTAGCTGGAATTACAGGCATGTGCCACCATGCCCAGCTAATTTTTGTATTTTTAATAGAGACAGGGTTTCATCATGTTGGCCAGACTGGTCTCGAACTCCTGACCTCAAGTGATCTCCTTGCCTCAGCCTTCCAAAGAATACAATTACAGGCATGAGCTACAGTGCCCAGCCAAGATTATACTTTTGATCCAGCAATCTTACTTCTAGGAATCCGGCAATCTTACTTCCAGAGCTACTTGGATGGGCTCAAACTTGTACAGATGAAAAGTATAATTTGTAATAGTGACATAGCATGTCCATCAGTAGGGGAGCCATTATGTGTAATGTAATAGTCTTGTATTCATTGGCATAGAGAGATGCCCTAGTTTTATTTAAAGTCAAAAAACCAAGTTGCAGAACAATGTGAGTAATATGAACCTTTATATAAAACAAACTCCCCCCGTCTGTGAATAATACCCATCAGTACACAAAGAGAGATGTACATCAACTGTTACAGTAGGGACTTTATTCTTTTGCGCTGCATATTTCTGTATTATTTGAATTGCTTACAGTAAGAAAGTACTCATATTAAGCGTTCATATTCAAATTGGTTTTAAAATAACTTCTAAGCATAATAAAAAATTTTAAATAAATTAGTTCATTTCTTTCTTCCAAACAGAAACTTAATCAAATGTGTCAGGTATCTAAAACATCTAGGGCTAAATCAGTGAAGTTCCATAGTTAAAAAAGGTATATATTCTTTTTTTTTTTTTGAGAGCACTAATATTTGCCCATCACTTTTGTGTAGGACATTTTATTCTGTTTGATCTTTACTGAGAGCCGATTTTACAGTTGAGAAAATTGAGACAAAAAAAGTGAATTGCCTTGCCATAAAATTAGTGGTGGAAGAGTCTTTACACCCAAGACTTTCTGGCTTGAAAGGCTGCTTGGTTAGACACAGCGCTCTACTGGATCTCTGGTTAAGAGCAAGATAAAGGAAGCAGTAATTTCTGGTTAACTTGCTTTTTATAAAGTTAGAAACAGACTCAGAACAAAACACCCTTCTGGCTCTTAATTTCTTCATCTGTCAAATGGCAGATGAGCTGGCCCTTCACCCTTTGGAACTTTCTGGGATTAGGGACACTTGCTACCCCTCCTCTCAATGAGTGTTTGCTTCTCCCCCACAGTACGTAGGAAGCCTGGACGTGCCAAGGCCCAACAGCAGGGTGGAGATCGTGGCTGCCATGCGCCGGATCCGGGTGAGTGGCCAGAGGTGGGCTGTGTGGAGCGGGGAGTCAAGTACCTTAGCTGCTGGCCCTTCTAGGTAGGGCTGGAGGGGCCAAAATGGATGGCTGCACCCCCTTGCAAACCCAAACTCCTCCTCTCTGTACCCTCCAGGAAGCTGTTCTGAATTGAATGTTTGATCTTGATGCAAGGCCAATGTTAAAATGGATGTGATGGCTGGAGTGGTACCATCTTCTCTCTCTTGTGACCTGTAGCTCCTCAAACTGAGATACATGTTACCTTGATGATGTATAGTGACTGGCCAGGGACTGATGTCTCTTTTTTACTCAAAGATTTTAGGGAAAAGGTTTAGTGGTTAGCTGGTAATTGACTCAAAACATTCTTTAAAAAGGTAATTTATTGTGGTATAGAATATAAGATTTCCTTGGATTTTTAAGAGTAAATATGAGATTTTAACAAAATTTTATTGGTTGGATGCTTTAGGCTCCGGGAGTGTCAGTGCATTTTCTTCTGCCATTTTGTCTACTTGCAGAAAGTTCAGTATACCTTCTAGTTGGTATATGTGGTTCAGTCTATGAACTTGTTGCTTTCTGACTCTGTGGTACATGGAGCTGAGACTGAACAAGAATTAAATTCTCTTCTGATACCTGCAAAGGAATTTCTCCATGTTCTCTGCACTGGAACAGAATAAATTACCTTGTACTTGTGCATTTCAAAGGTAGGTTTGGGATTGGTGAAATGGATTTTAATTGTTTATTGTAAGAGAAAATTGGCATTAGAGATGGCACGATTGGTCATCCCTGGATGCAGTCTGGTTCGTTCTTTAGAATCATTGTTCTGTAGAATAATCTACTCACCTAAATGGAAAACATGTAAGTGATGCTGTAGCTTCATTTTTCCTTGTTAGTTTTACTTTCAGTCAATCCTTCATCTGGTCAGCAGAAACTTCAACTCAATGACAGCAACGTTGGGAAGAAAATTTGCATGATTGGGGCTCCTTCTCTGCTCAGTTCATCAGCCTAATAAAATCCTTTCATTGCCTTGATCTTCCCAGTATTTCAGCATTTTTTTATTGTTAAATTAAATTTATTGAGACTGCCATTAAATACAACAGTACTATTTTCATGGGCACAGTAAGAAGTAGCTTCAAAGCACTTTCACTTGGGTTGTTTTATTCAATGTTCACAGCAGGCTGTGAAGTGGGGGACCAGTCACCCTCATTTTCTAGATTAAACTGAAGCTCAGAGGGGTATAGTGAGGAGTCCCACAGGTCTAGGAAGGGGCAGGCATGTGGCCTGAATGTATTTCTTCACTCAGTCTCATGAGAACATGCAACTTTTGAGTGTTTCCAGGCCTCCTCTTTTCCTTCACCCTCTAGCTCAGATAGAAAGCACAGAGGCCTCGGCTGGGGAACATCTGGAGGTGTTACAGTTGTTAGGATGGGCTGCTACTTTCACCACAGTTGTAGTTGCTGCTGTGATAAGAAGGACTGGACCTGCAGCTGGCCTGTTCTTGGGGTTTCAACCAAAAATAGTGCCTTTTTAATTCACTTTTGACTAAGAGACAGATAATATGTTGTCAGTAGTATCACTATCATTATGAAAGTGATATCTCTGTTAATAGTAGTCACTATTAGGAATAGCTACTTATGTGCCAGGTGCTTTGTTAGGCTTTTTAATATTGAAATAATATTTTATTATTTTATTTACTATGTACAACTACTCTAGATGAGGATATTATTATTACATTTTATAGATGAGGAAATAGAACCTTGGGCAGATTGAATAATTCTAGGTCAAGTTGCTGTTAGTAGGAAGAGTCGGGATTCATATTCAGGACTGTGCTGGCCCATTTGTAACCCTGCTGAAGGCTCTTTGTGACCCTAATATGAGTCATTACCCCAGCTGAGGAACCAAATAACTGGTACATGGAACCTCCCCAGTAAGAGAGCCAGTGGCAGAGATACAACTTTGTGGAACAAACAGAGGTACAGGAAGCAAGGGAAGGCCGAGGCATGGGATGGGGCTGGCTGGTCGTGGGATCTGGAGGCATCTGGGGTTAGAATGTGACCCCAGTCTCCTTTTCCCTCATCATCTGCCAGCCCTTATGGCCCATGTGCCTCTTCCTGTAGCGTCCTTCCCATGGGCTGCTTCCAGTGCTTAATGAGCAGCTCATTAAATTAGAGGGAGCAATTAATTGGCCAGAAAGCTGTTTGGTCTGGCTGGCCGGTCTCTTGTTTAGACTGGCCACCATTAATAGCAAGTGCTGTGGTATGTGTTTTACCCTAAACCCCTCAATTCACTGCTAGGTCCAGGCTGCTATTTTCTTTTCTTCTTTTCCTTTTAAAAGCTGTGTTAGCTGTAATTACAGCTGTCAAGAACTAGGGCATGGGATTTCTGTGTAAAGGACTATTCTTGACTTTGTCCTTTTATGTAGAATGGTGCCAGGCTAACATTGGGCAGGCTTTTGGTTGCTGGGTGTTCTGATGGGTTCAGAAGACACAGGCCTCACAGCTTGGCTGGAGCAGTGGGTAGACCTTGGAAAACAGCAATTACGATAAGGATCACAGGGCCTCACATGCGTGAGATGTCAACCTCCCTGAACCTGTCTAGAGCGCTAAAGGGACAGTTGATGGTCAGTGAAGATCATCTGTTTCCCAGAGAGAGAAGCATTCAGAGTGAAGGGATCTGTGTGAGGTGTCCCAATTCATTCTTTGAGCTGGGGCTCCTATTCCTTACCCCAGAGTGGAGTCTGAGCTAAATATCTGGCCTTTGTTTTTCACTGGTGCTTTCCTCTTCCCTCTCTCCATTTCTCATTTGGTCTCTCACCCTCTTGATGTTCTTTCTGAATTTATGTTATCTGTCTTGAGCGTGTTTTGCTTTTTTTCCTTTTTAATGTGCTTTCAGTATTAATTATGGTGGTAAATGTGTAACATTAAATTTATGTTTTAGTGTGAAGTTCAGCAGTGTTAGGTATATTCACACTGTTGTGTCACAGACCTCTAGAACTTTTTCGTCTTGCAAAATGGACACTCTACCCATTAAACACAATTCCCCTTCCCCCTGTTGCCAGCCCTTGGGAACTATCTTTCTACTCTCTGTTTCTGTGATTTTAACTACTTCATATTGAATGAAATCATATAGTATTTGTCCTTTTTTGACTGGCTTATTTCATTTAGCATGATGTCATCAAGGTTCATCCATGTTGTAGTATGTGACAGGATTTCCTTCCTTGTTAAGGCTGTGTAATATTCCATAATGTGTGTATACCACATTAAAAAAATCCATTCATTTAACCGTGAACATTTTAGTTGCTTCTACCTCTTGGCTGTTGTGAATACTGCTGCAATGAACATAGGTATGTAAATATCTTTTTGAGATCTTGCTTAGAAATTTTGGGGATATATACCCAGAAATGTGATCGCTGGATATGGTAGTCCTGTTTTTAATTTTTTGAAGAACCTCCATACTATTTTCCATAATGACCATCATTTTGCATTACCATCACAACTTCCTTGTTTATTATTTACCAGAGAGTAGAAGCTCCGTGTTAGAACCAAGACCAAACTGCAGGCCTTTGATTCCAGATCTGGTACTTCCCCTGCTCCATGCCAACTCCTTGGTATTGGGTCTATCCATATATTACTCTCTGATCTCTACAATGACCCAGACAAGAAGGAAGCTTAAAGGACACTCCCCAGAACTACAGGATGGTTGTCCTGCTTGCTCTTTGTTTACCAAGGATCCAAAGGTCTGAGAAGTTGCCAGCTGGAAAAGGAAGAGGAAAGTGAGAGAAAAGGGAATATGGCTCCTTTTTAAATTGAGACCTATTTGTTTTCTTTTAGCTGTATAGCTTAGAACATTTCACAAAGTTTAGGGAAGTTCCTCTTGAGCTGGGGATTGGTCTGACACTGGTGCTGCTTGCTTGGAGGTTGCTGGTTGAAGGTGGAGGGCGGCTGATAATGCTGAAACCAGGTTGCTGGCATTGCACTGTCAGTGCAACTGTGTGAATAGGTGAGTCCAGCAGCCAGATGTTTGGTATGGTTTGCATTAGTAAATATGGACACTAATCTGTCATTTAACTTTTTAGCTTTCCTGGGAAGGCAGCACTATGTAGTAAAAAGAACTCTCAATGAGGAATAATGAGAGCTGGACTTGAGTCTTCTCCTTGACTTAATATATAACCTTGGTGAAGCATGTAACTGCTGTTAATCTGTTTCTGCATTTATAAAAGGCAGAGCATGACATTTCTTGTTCTGTCTCTCAAGTACTATTGTTGAATCTGGGATGAAGCATGGCAAAACGTTTTATAAACCATAAAGTGCTATTTATATTCATTGCTATCATTTTTATACCTTCCTTTGGGTTTCAAAGCATTTCATAAATGCAGATAAATACCCTGAGAGATATTGAGCTGCCTCATCTAGCCCCTTTTAATAGCTAGCGTCTTTTTTTCAGGTTTTAGTGCAAACATCCCTTCCTTGGGGAGGCCTTTCCTACCTAGGTCATCTTGTCCTCTCATGTTCTGTGGCACCACACCCCTCTCTTTTGTAGCACTCAGAGCAACTGTATTCCCAACGTTTGGCATGGTGCCCATCTGTGCTCAGTAAACATTTGTTGAGTGACTGAGAAAATTAATCTTACTTAATAACCACCCGAGCATAAACCCATGCAATCTAGGGAGGCTCCACTGAGGTGGTTCTGAGGAAGGAAGACGGCTGCACTGAAGTCAGACTTGATGGGTTCTATAGCTTTGCCAAGGATGCTGTTGTGGAGAGAGCTGGGCTGCAGCGCCCGGCTCCAGCGTGTTACTGGGTGGCTCCTGGCGCCTTCACCTTTGGAACCCACTGTTGCTGTGGGAACTGGAGGCTTTCGGTGCTGTCCTCGTGGCTGGAGATCCAATTTCTGGCTCTTAAACCAGGGGATAGATCCCTGCAGTCAAAATGTGGTGCAGCCTCTGGAGGCCAGTACAGACCAAACCTGGGAGGGATGTGCACTGCATCTAGATGACACTCAGGGACGTCTGGTTTCCTGTGGTGGCTCCTCTGGCTGTAGGTTGGGCAAAAACTTGGCCCCACTGCAGATGGTCTTCCAAATGGTCCAGTGTGGAGTCAGAGTTTCCTATTTAACAGTGACTTGGTTTCTCAAGTGTGACACTCTGGAGTGGTGTTGGTCTTGGCCTGGAACAGAATGCACTGGTGACCAGAAAATGGTCAAGCCCTCCTCTCCCTGCAGCCCTCTTCCAGAATTGCCAACTCTTCCAGAAATTCTCTCAAGAAAAACAAAAATAAAAACAGAAGAATATAAAGTGGCCTTAGACGCTGTCTTGGGAGAACATAACTGAAATGCTCTTAGGAGAACATCCAGGGACTGGTGGACGGGCGGCTTTATGGAGGCAGCGACTGGAGTTGTGAGTGCCACCTATCTGCACTTGTGTTTCCTTACCCACCAGCAGTATGCCGCTGCACGTGGTCTCATGCATTCAGCCCTGAAATCCGTATTTTACCTCCTCTGGGAGGCTTTGTCCAGGAGTCACTTTATCCCTTTTTATAACTTTCTCCCTAAGTGGACCCCCTCAGCACCATTTACTCCTTTGTCATTGTTCTCCTTTTCATCCCAAGTTCAGAGTTGGCAAGCCTGCCTCAGAACAGCTGAAGTTGTAACACAAACCTCTCTTTCACTGTGTTAGCATGGCCCTATTAATTTCCTGTGCTGCTGTAATAAATCACTTAATACTACAAACTTAGTGGCTTAACACAAACTTAGAGTTCTGAAGGTCAGAGTCCAAAATGGGGCTAAAATCAAGGAGTTGGCAGGGCTGTGTTCCTTCTGGACGCTCTAGAGGAGAATCTGTTCCTTGGCTTTTCCAGCTTCCAGAGGCTCCCTGGATTCCTTGGCTCATGGTCCCTTTCCATCCTTAGTGCTGGCAATTATGTCCCTGAATTATGGCCCTTGCTTTCTGTCTTCACATCTCTTTCTCTGACTCTGACTCTCCTGCACCTCCATCGCCTTTGGTTATAAGGTCCCTCGTTATTAGATTGGGCCCTCCTCATTCTTTCTTCCCCAGTAATCCAGGATAATCTTCCCTTCTCAAGGTCCTTAATTTGGTCACACCTGCAAAGTGCCCTTTGTCATGTAAGGTAACACATTCATAGGTTTTGGGGATTAAGTCATGGACCTCTCTGGGGGGCTTTGAGTCTGTCTACTATAATGGGATTAGAGTGTTAGGCTCATAGCAGGGATTGGAGAGATTCCACCCCCTACTGAGGTACTCTAGTATTGGGATCAGGAAGAACTAAATTTAAATCCTGTTTCTTCTGTTTACTAGCTAAATGACTGAACGCATTTCTTAATCTATCAGTTGTTCTTTAATCATCAGGAAAATTGGGATAATATCCTTTTGGCACATGTATTTTACAGTTATACATGAATGCATGCAGAATACTGAGTGAAGTGCCTAGCATGTGGATTGTGAACCATAAATAATAGTTCTTTGCCTCCTTTCTTTTTTTTTTTTTCCCCAAGACAGGCTCTTGCTCTGTCACCCATGTTGGAGTGTGGTGGCATGATCATGGATCAGTACAGCCTCAACCTCCCAGGCTCAGGTGACCCTCCTGCCTCAGCCTCCCTAGTAGCTGGGACTACAGGCATGTGCCACCACACCTGGCTAATTTTTAAAATTATTTGTAGGGATGGGGTCTCCCTATGTTGCCCAGGCTGGTTATTCCTTTTTAATTACTGTGCATTAGAGCAGGGCACTGGGGTCAGAAAACCATACATGTTGGCTGCCAAGCACGCATAAGCACCTGCTAAATGTTAGTTATTATTATTAAAGACATGAATTCAATTGCTTTTAGGGCAATTATTATTTTTAACCAGTCGGCACATCAGTGTTTCTTAGAAAGGGTTCTGTGGCTCTCTTGGAATTTAGTAATGTATGTTCAAGTGTCTGAAAATTCTCCATAAGAATTTTAAAATTTTGTTTTTCATTTGATCCGGATGACAACAAGATAAAATAAGCCTGTTCTGCACTGTTGGAAGGGCCATTGTCTGCCCGAGCACTGTCATTTGAATTTATCATTCACAGCTGTGTTTGTCTACTTGTTTCTACATGTGTTGCCATCAAATAGTTCTTCTGTAAGGGTTATGCCCTGAAGAAAAAGAACAGAAAATTTTAATATATATCTATATATATATATAATGAATTCTAATAAGGTGAAGGACACATGACTGTACTTTGCACAGTCATGAGTTATAAACCAAGATTTTTGTGGTAATTGGAATAGAGAGAGAAAAGTAGCAGAAAAATGGAGTTAAGTGCATGGTGCACGGTACAGAAGGTGGGGCTGGTATGTAGCCATAGTTCCTGAGGCAGCCTCTGGAATTGCTGATGGCTAGTGTTTGTCCTGGTAACTTTCAGTGTCTTTTCTCATTTGCTGGGACTGTACCATCCTGGCTGTTGAATTTCTGAGTATCACCCTGTGTATTCCTCTGCCAAACCCAAGAGAACTTGGGGCAGGTAGTCACTGTATATTCCTGTTGTGAGCAGTGATATCATTTCAGTTACAAGGACAAAGTATTGTCTGACTTTAGCATTCTTAATTTGTTTTGGTTACATAATTTGTGTTTAATTTATAAATCTGTGTAAATCCTGTAAGTGATTTATATCTAGTTTTATGCTTTACATATTTAAATGATGTAACAAACATCATTTGCAACACTTCTTTGGGTAACAGCTTTTTGAGGTATAATTCGCATACCATACAATTCATCCATTTAAATATACAATTCAGTGAGTTTTAGTATATTCCTAATGTTGTATAACCATTACCACAATCAATTTTAAAACATTTTCACACCCCAGAAAGAAACTCTGTACCTCTAATCCATCTTCCCCGACTCCCCAACACCCCTAGCCCCAGACAACTACTAATCTACATTCTATTTCTATGGATTTGCCTATTTTGGACATTTTAGATGGCATCATACAATATGTGGCCTTAGGTATTTGGCTTCTTTCTTTTGGCATAGTGTTTTCAAGGTTCTTTCATATTGGGGCATGTATCAGTACTTTATTTCTTTTTATTACTGAGTAACATTCCATAGCATGGCTATACTACATATTATTTATTCATTTAAACACTGGGTATTTGCCAATTTTTTTTTTTCTTTAAAAGGGGCCCAGACTTCATTAAATTTTAGAAAACACTTGATAGGGATTGGGCAGTGTGTGATGGAATGGTTAGAACTGTCTTCTTCTCAGCCAAAGGAAACAAATCAATGTTTTCTTAGGGGGCAAGGTATTCTCATCAATATAAAGAGCAGTGCCCAGACAGCAGGACCTAATTTTTTCCCATTCATTTGAAAAAATAAATAAACTTCCCTTTTTGAGCCAATACTTTTTTAGGCTCTGGGGATACAGCAGTCTACAAAACAAAGTCCCTGTCTGCATGGAGTTTATAGGGGTGGGTGCTCTTTTACACAGACTGTTGCGGAAGGCTTCTGGGTTCTGATGATACTTGAGTCTCTAGAGATGTGAATGGAAAGAGGGAGTGAGCCATGTGGGTATCTGGAGGAAGTGTTCCGGACAGAGGTCAGCAAGTGCCAATGCCCTGGGGGCAGGAATGGGCTTTGCAGGTTCAAGAAATAGCAAGAAGGCTATTGTGAATGGAAACTTGGGAGCTTGAGGGAGTGATAGATTATTTCTAGGATTTTATTCCCAGGACTCACACCTCAGGAGAATTTGGTTTGCTAAGTACCTACTGAATACATAATGGAAAATACATTTATCTTTTCCTGAATCTGCAGCAGACTGAAAAGTCACTCAGTAGGAGGAGTTTGGTTCTGCTCTTGAGGTGAAGTGATTTGGGAATGATTTTTAAACTGGGGCTAGAACTGCTGAATGCATTATCTGTCAACAGAGAAGAGTTAGTAAGAGCCAGGAGTTGTTGTCAAAGCGAAACACATGCTACCTTTTAAATAAAGCGCCTTGCTTAATTACAGTCATTTATGCTCAAGAGTAAGAGATGACGTTATTGAGTTTCCATGGGAGGATTTGATATTGCCCAGCTCAGTCCACAGTTTCTTGCACTGACACACTTCATGTTTGGGAGTCCTCTGAAGCCAACAGTGTTTATCCATTGTAATAGGATGATATGCAGAATGTCAGTTCCTCACTGCTACACTAACCACCCTTTAGGGACCCTTTGATTCATGTTCTTGGTGTTGGCAACAGGTTGCATTGAGCATCTACTCTTTGTTTTGATGACTTCTATGGCACATATATGTATATGCACACACATAGTATCATTTTAATCACTTGTAAGTTTCCAACTCAGTGGCATTAAATACATTCACAATACTTTGTATCCATCACCGCTATCTATACCCCAATATTTTTCATCCTTCCTAAGATGAACTCTGTGCCCATTAAACAATAGCTCTGTTTTCCCCTAGCCCTTGGTAACCTCTGTTCCATCTTCCATCTCTATGAATTTGCCTAGCCTAGAAACCTCATATAAGTGAAATCTCATATATTTGTCCTTGTGTGTCTCGCTTATTTCACTAAGCATATTGTTTTTAAGGTACATCCATGCTGTGGCATGTATCAAAAGTTTATTCCTTTTTATGGCTGAATAGTATTCCCTTCTGTGACTTTTTGTACTCAGCACATTACACAGGGTCTGGTGTGTGGCACGTTTCCTCTTGGAGCCAAAAGCAGCATATTATGGGACAAGGACGGAGAGCCATGGCAGCACACACTGAAGACCTGAGCTGCTGGGAGGGCAAACCTCTTTGATCCCTGCTGAAAGGCCCTGATTTCTCACTTATAAAACACTTTCTAGTTGTTTAAGTGAATTTTCCTAACCATTGTCATCTAATGTTAGTCTTCAATAATCCCTTAAAAAGCAGGCGTTATCCTTATTTTACAGATAAGGATCACATGAAGAAAATGACTCCCTTGCCTGGTGTGGTGGCTCATACCTGTAAACCCAGCACTTTGGGAGGCCGAGGTGAGCAGATCACCTGAGGTTGGGAGTTCAAGACCAGCCTGACCAACATGGAGAAACCCCATCTCTGCTAAAAATACAAAATTAGCTGGGCATGGTGCTAGATGCCTGTAATCCCAGCTACTCAGGAGGCTGAGGAAGGAGAATTGCTTGAACCCAGGAGGCAGGGGTTGCAGTGAGCCAAGATGGCACCATTGCACTCCAGCCTGGGTAACAAGAGCGAAACTCCATCTAAAAAAAAAAAAAGACTTCTTCAAACTAATTACATTGTTGTCCTTATCAACATTAACCAGAATTGAGTACAGACTGCACTATGTGCTGTTACTGTGTCAGGCTCCATGCAAAGCACTTAACAAGATTTGTTACTTGATCCTTATAACAACTCCGTGTGGTGTAGGTGTAATAGTCATCCCATTGTCCAGATGAGGAAACTGAGGTACCACGAGGTTAAATAACTTGCCATGGCTCACAGAGGTGGTAAGTGGGGAATCTAGCATTCACTTCTAAGCTTGAACATGGTATGGTTGTGGTATGGAACCAAGGCAAGACTCCAGTCTGCTTACATCTGGCTCGGAGATCCTACCTGCCGACTGTCCCTGCTTAACCAAATGTCAGTCCAGGCAGCATCGTCTGTGTCCCTGATTGTGCCTTTCTCCAGTCTGGGAACATTGCCAAGCAGTGTATGTCACTAGATGTAAATAAGGTCATTATTTGATTTTATGAAACTCTTTTTGGAGGTTGAGACTTGTATATTCTGTGTGACACTCCCATTTGGATATCCCAAAGGCACCTTAAATTCAATATGTCAAAAAACTGAAGTTATCATTTCTGCAGTCTCTCCTCTTTGCTCTGAAAAAGAACATGCACTTGTTTTTCATATTTCCTTATCTCTTGGAAAGACATCTTGAGCACTCAAGAATGTAAGCTGGAAACCTCAGGGTCACCTTTCTTCTCTGTCACTACCCCTGACTTAGGTCACCCTTACAGATTTGCCTCTTAAATATTTCTCAATCATGTCTCTCCCTATTCCTTCCTACCAGTGTAGCCCCACACTGTTGTGTTTCATAGACAGCTGCAGTGCCCTCCAGACTGCCACCATGCCTTTGGCTGTGCCCTCCCACCATCCTCCACACTGCTGCCTGGCTCGTCTGTGTAAGGGTGATTCTGTAGGGATTGTCCTGCTTAAAACCATGTGGTGAATCCAGGCTGTAGTCTGAACTCAGAGTAAGGCACATGGTATTCTGCCTGGCACCTGAGGCCACAGCAGCATATTATAGGTCCACTGTGCCTTGTGCCCTGAGTATGTCCTGTTGAGGCCACTTCTATTCCCACTCTTCCTTCTGCCTGGGAAGCACTCCCTTCCCATTGCGGCTGAAGTCTGTCTCTTCAAACCTCAGCCCAACTTCTGCTTATCCTCCAGAGCCTCCTTGAGCTTTCTTCCCTTCTAGAAGCTTTCCCTGATGCCTGCAGAGTAGTTTTCTCTTCTTTTGTGTTACCATTATACTCTAGAGAGACGTTTGTTTCTGCATTCATCACAGTGTATTTGTCTTTTTGAGGGCAGGGACTCTGACACTCATCTTGACAGCAAAGGGGTGAATTACTCAACTGCCAGTTCTTTTGTAAAATGGACAATGTCAACCCTGTTAGAAGTAAATGCAATAATGGGTGTCAAGTCCTTAGCACCGTGGCTGGTCCATAGTATATACCCAGTGGACACCTGTACCTCCTCTCTACATCTTTGTTGCATGGTGGCTGGGCCTGGAAGGCACTGAGAATTGGCAGCTCAAGCCTTTTGGTCAGGATCCCTTGTTGGGTGGAAGCTCCTCGCCTGGTAGTGCTGGTGCCCTTTGGCTGAATCTGGTGAATCCATCAGGTCCAGGTTGAAAACTGCTGAGCAGAGCCCTGCTGCCTCAGGGTATTCTGTTCAGCACCCAGTCCTTTTGCATTTAATGAATGTAAGAAATAATGGGGCAGCTGCTCTTCCTTACTCTCTCATTCTGCTGCACTAAGTCTCTGCCTCCCTGAAGAGGCATTTAACCACACGAAGGTTGATGGCAGAAATGACAAATCGCTTCCTCACAACGAGCCCACCCTGCTTTCTAACCAGTTGGACTCACCCTTGTTCATGTGATATTAGCAATTTACCTGTCTCCTTAACCACTAACCATCCTGAGAGGATTTGGCATTCTTTGCAGCTGTTAATCCTTTCATTGCCTGAGGGCTTATTAAATAGATGGAGTGTACATCTAGACTTTCTCCTACAGAAAACAGTCATTCACGAGTTTTTCCTTTTTACTCAGCCTCTCTCCTCAGCTGCTTGAGCCCAGGATAAGGCAGGGTCCTCCCCTCTAGAGGCCATGGTGGGGAGAGCTAGGCTCTGGGCCGGGGAGTCCCTGGTTTTTGACTCCTTGCTTGGTCAGGACTTCATCAACATAATCACCTGGTCCTGGCTCCAGGGTGGTTGTGGGGCTGAGGGAGGTGCCTGTGCAGCCCATTTCCCTGTGGAGGTCAGTTGCCCCTTTTCTTTCCCTTCATCAGCCTCAGGCCTGCCTTGGGGCAGCCCTACCATCTGAGGGGGTCTCTCAGGAAGGGTCTCTCCTGAGCCACTGAGACATAGTCCTCAGTCATATTGAGTGCTGTTGACAATCATCCTATCCTCTGCTGCTTCATTTTATGACTTGTGGACCCAAGTGAGTCTTCGTTTATCCTGACCCAGGAGAGGCTGGGAAGGGAGACAGTTTGAATTGCTCCAGGCGTATGTTACTTGTTAATATTTTAAAATTTGACTTGCTGTCTCCCCAGTTTTTCAGAGGTATGAATCTGAAAGCCATTTCATGGAAAAAAACAGTGAGGAACTGGTTTTATTTCTTTTAGGTGACACTACTAACCAAACATGAGACACATGAGAATTTAAGTGGCTAGTCAAAAAAAAAAAAAAAAAAAAAAAAAACAGTGAAAATAGCAAGTCTGCACTGATGTTAGTTGTTATATAACAGGTGCTGTTCTAAGCGTTTTGCCTGTAGCAACTCACTGAATCCTCATAATTACTTTATGAAGAGGAGATTCAGTAACCTGGTCACATAGGCAATGAATGGCCAGGATTCGGGCTCCAAAACTGGGTCTTCTGACCACGACGCTGCCTCTCTAGGGCTGATGGACATCATCACTAAATCACCTCCTTTGGGATTCTCTGCTCATTGGACATGGAGTGTTACTTGCAGAGTACTGCTGTGACGTCTCCTTTAGGCCTCTGTGCAGAGACTGCAGTAGTCTGTGTTAGTGCTGTCCTGTTGAAGTTGGTCCCATCCCATCCACACTTTTCTGGACTTCTGATTGAGCCAGTCTGCTCAGATACGAACTTCCAAATGAACCTGTTTCTCTTTGGTCCTCAGCCAGGCTTTGTGACATCAGCTGCTACAGCTGTGGAAACAGTTGATAAACAGAATCAGGCTGCCCAGAAGGAGAATGTGGCAGTAGGGTCCCTGGCAGAGGTTTCCTGCTCACTTGGAAGGGCAAAGGCCTAGATGTCTGTGTGCAATTGATGCACAAGCTGTCATTGAGCTGAGGCTTGTGGGTAGGGGGGTGTATTTCTCTTTCCTTCT
Organism: Piliocolobus tephrosceles; assembly: GCF_002776525.5. Classification (NCBI taxonomy): domain Eukaryota; kingdom Metazoa; phylum Chordata; class Mammalia; order Primates; family Cercopithecidae; genus Piliocolobus; species Piliocolobus tephrosceles. The sequence goes on from NC_045434.1 coordinate 99,791,625, forward strand.
CCCCTTTTCTTCCTCTCCTTCCCTTGCTTTCTTTCTTTGTTCCTTCTTCCCTTCCTCTTTCCTTCTCTCCCTTTCTTTCTCCTTTGAAAAACTAAGATGAGGTCCTGGTAAAGATGGTACATAGAAGAGAGGCTTCAAGCCTCAAGAAGTTATTTTGATAGTATAGCAAGTCACTGTTTCTTATTGAATAAGAGGCCGAAGGGACTGAGGTAGTGAGGAATTGAAGTCTGGCTTGGTTCAAGCCTGAATACCCAAACCAGGCCAGCTTTGGGTTGGGTTGGCTCTGCCTGGCATGAGGAGCACATCCAAAGAATTTGTCCCCCTTAGGGAACCATGCTGGGCAATCTTCTAAGCATTAGACTTTGAGGTTAAAATGAAAAATCTTGCTCCCTTGGTGGGGATTTCTGAAAGATTGATGGGATTCTAACTGCCTAGCAGTTCCTCTTCCAGATGAGTGCCCTCTGTGCATGGGCTTTGCGGCAGCTCTCTGCCCTTCCTTGCCAAATGACCCTATTTGATCTGGAGCCCTGGCTTGACTTTTCTCTTCAGCACCTGCTGTTTCCTGACCAATCCCACACCTTCCCCTGGTTTTCTCTTTTATAGAAATCTTTTCTTCCAACTTCATTAGATTTCTTTGTTGGCTTGCACATCTGGTCTTCATTTAGTAGGGATGACACTTACTTTAAGTAAGAGTTTGGCTGCCTTTAAATTTAACAACTGCACCCTGCTGAGAGGCTGATGAGGAGTCAGTAGCTGAATTATTTATCGAAAGAGATCATATTGATTTATGATTTTCACTTAAGAAATGCATTCCAATACATCCCTGTATTTAATTGCTTGGCTGGGCACTGAGACAGCTCCTTTAAGAATCCAGTACCCTTGTCTCTGGAGAGGTCTTTCTCCTCAGTGTGCATGTAGGACTACTGTATGCACATGGCATGTGTCCATCTGTCCTCACAGAGGAGATTGTGCACTGGTAGAGCTGGAGGGCTCCTCTTGTCCACCCAGCATGCCACTTTGAACCAGCTCCTGAAGCATGAAGTCCATCATGTCTCTATTCAGAAAGTTTCAGTGGCTCCTCATTGCCTGTGAATGAAATATGGAGTCCTCAACGGGTGGTCAGGGGCCTCCCAGTCTGGCTTCACTCTGCCTGTCCAACTCATTTCCTATCATTGCTGTACAGAAACCCAGTTCTCTGGCCACACTGAATGTCTTACAAGTCTTCGCATTCACTTGGCCATTCTGCCTTTATGTTTTTCACTTTCTCTGGAATTTCCTCCCTCCCTTTCCTGCCTGTGGTCTCTTCAAAGACCATTTTAAATGAAAACGTTTGCTACGAAATCTTTCCTGATTCCTCTCACCCGTAGTGTACCCCTTTGAACTCAGACACCCTCTCTGTATTTCTCTTCAGGTATTTTAACTCACTTTATGTTATAATTGTCTTTATGATTGTTGTTTATTCTTATTCAACAGAGTCACTACCTGAGAGCCGTGACCCTGTGTTGGTCACATGTGTCCTCCAAAGGCATACAGCTCAGTGCCTGGGGTAGTAATAATTGAGTGATCACTACATGCCCGTTCTATTCCAAGCACTACACATGTATTCATCTTGGTTGATCCTCACAAAAGCCCTTGGAGGGAGGTACTGTTATTAGCCCCATTTTACACATAAGGTAACTGAGATCTAGGCTGAGTAACTTGCCTAAGGCTACCCAGGTAGCAAGCAGCAGAGCTGGGGATCCACCTGGGCCTTCTGGCTTCTGAATCCAGGCTCTCAACTAGTAAGCCACGTGGCTTCTTTCATTAGATACTTGCTAAATACATGCTTATCAAGGAAAGTTGTATTGAAGTCAAGAGATATAGGGGAGCAGAAACAGGTTACTTTCAAAACAAGGAGAGGGAAGAAGAGAAGGAAATTAGAATGGGCCAGTAGGAAAATAAAAGAAAGGAGAAGGGCAGAAATCAAGGAACAGGCCAGGCTCGGTGGCTCATGCCTCTAATCCCAGCACTTTGGGAGGTTGAGGCATGTGGATCACCTGAGGTCAGGAGTTCAAGACAGCCTGACCAACATGGAGAAACCCTGTCTCAACTAAAAATACAAAAATTAGTCGGGTATGGTGGTGCGCACCTGTAGTCCCATACTCAGGAGGCTGAGGCAGGAGAATCACTTGAACCCGGAAGGCGGAGGTTGCAGTGAGCCAAGATTGCGCCATTGCACTCTAACCTGGGCAACAAAGAGTGAAACTCCGTCT
>NC_045434.1:99793976-99805616 GCF_002776525.5 Piliocolobus tephrosceles
AAAAAAAAAAAAAAAAAAAAAAGGGAGGAAAGAAAGAAACAAACAAACCAAGGAACAGAAGAGACAGGCAGCTAAAAGGGTGGAGCTCATCCTGCAGGGAGGCTTGGGGTTCATGCTTTTGGGATTTGAAGTGGGGTCCAGGGCCTCTGGGATGCCACCATGCTGGGGAAGACACAGGGGCTATTGGTCACTGTACCTGGATCCCAGCACTCTCAGCATTGTTGCTGCAAATACTCCAAGCGTGACTCAAGGCTTTTGCCAAAAGGGATGGAGTGGGAGGGTGCAGAGATCAAGAGCCTCATGCTCCTTTTCTGGGAAGGAACCTGAGGCATGGAAAGGTTGTGGCTTGCTCTGGATCCCACAGGGCAGCAGTTCTGGCTAGAATTCAGGTCTTGTTCTTTCTGCTTTATTTTTCTGCTTTATAAGGGATGGCACATGACTTTCTCTCCCCTTGCTGTTATTGGAAAGGGTCATGTAATCCTGGTGTCATGGGGCTGCTCATCATGGTCTTGTATTCTGCCTGCATCTCCTAGATCGTATGTCTCCCTGCCTCAACCTCTTCCGCTTTGGTCCAGTTCTCAGCCATCTCTTCTTGCCTCAGTGGCTGGCTTCTTCCTGTACTTTGCTTCTGTACTGGTCTTCACCCCTGCTCAAGTTGCATTGTCTAATCTTTGTCTCAGCCATCCCCACCCCTGAACTTGGAGCCTTCTGGGACTAAGGGTCCTGTAAGTGAGCTGTTAGGTCCCTACCCTTTGTTAAGGTCTTTCATCAGGCTCTCCAGCCTCTCTTTCTGAACTTATCTCCTCTCACTTAACTCCCCAGTTTGGACTTCCACTCCTCTGAAGAGTTCTTTTTATCTAGTGGCATTTCTTCTCTCTTGTCGTGCTTCTCCTCGTGGCCATAGAACAACCAGCTGTGCCAGCCTTTCTCCTTTCATGAAATCTCCCTGTGCAATAAAGGAAAGCTGAGGACATTCTCCCATACCACCCTTTTTAGGCCATATATTTCCTGCTTAAGCCACCTTAACCCTTTAAATGGAAAGATGTCATTCTCAAGAAAGCGACTCAGCAGCCCCAAGGTGGGAGCTTCAGCCAGTGAGATGCTTAATGGTATTAGATGGGAAGATGCTGACTTGCTCGGTGGGAGAAACTTCCCCAGGCCTTACTCAGCCTACCCACTATCTGTTACCCATCACCAGCAAGACTTCTCTGTAAAGCAAACTGGAAGTCCAAGTTCAGATGAACCCATGATGGGTTGTGGGGAGAGGGACAAGAGGAGACCCAAGCACCTACCGGTAAGTGGCAACTAAAGAGGAAACTTGTTGAGCCTATACTGGAGAAGAACACATCTTAAATATTCACATTTTTTTGGGTGGTAGGGTAACTGTAGCAGTGGAAACATACATTATGAGCATCTTGACTTTGTCTGAATTTTGAGAAATGGCAGTCACAGAGACTTTTCTGTGTGCATATCATCCCCCGACACAAGAGAATGACTATCCCGGTGTGGAGTGGGGGATGTGGGCCTGTGAGTGGGTGTGCCCCAAGTCCACAAGATGGCTTTGCTATTGAAACCCTCTAGATGGCCAGGACTCTGTGTTGCCAAATTACTTAACATTGCAAACTAGTGGCCTACAGGAATAATCTTGATGAGGCGGATGGTTTAAGTGGAACGTCAGCAGGTGACCATTGGAGATTATTGGCATATATCACTGTTTTCTGTGACCCAGCCAACTCTTTGGTATATGTATGTGCTTTCCCTTATGTCAGGTGAGGAAGAGTTTTTTTTTTTTTTTTTCATTTCAAGGTTTTGCATAGATTAACCAATAGACGGTCATGAATTATTTAAATATGAATCATTTAAATAACTATGCTGATGTTGAGACTGAGCCTTGAGATTCTGCTATTCAGGCAGCAGACTTCTCTGCCTGCTAGTTGAGTGTTATTCTTAACCAAACACAAGTTCACCCTTGCTCAATAGGAGTTTTTGTTTTTGTTTTTTTGTTTTGTTTTTCGAGATGGGGTCTCACTCTGTCACCCAGGCTGGAGTGTAGTGGTGCAGTCTCGGCTCATTGCAACCTCTGCTTCCCAGGCTCAAGTGATCCTCCCACTGCAGCCCCCTGAGTAGCTAGGACCACAGATGGATGATACCATGCCCAGCTAATTTTTTGTATAGGTTGGTGCAAAAGTTATTGCATTTTTGCCTTTGAAAGTAATGGCAAAAAGCACAGTTGCTTTTGCACCCATCTAATAATATTTGTGACGGGGTTTTACCAGGTTGCCCAGGCTGGTCCTGAGCTCTGGTGATCTGCTTGCCTCAGCCTCCCAAAGTGCTGGAAATACAGGTGTGAGCCACCACACCCGGCCTCCAGGCCCCCCCCCCCTTTTTTTTTTTTTAATAAACTTTCTATTATAAAACAGTTTTAGATTTACAGAATGATTGCAAAGATTGTACAGAGAGTTCTTGTATACCCAGCACCCAACTTCCCCTATTATTAGCATCTAATGTTAGTATGGTACAGTTGTTAGAATTAATGAACTGATAGTGATATATTCTTATTAACTAAAATCCATACTTGTTCATATTTCCTTAGTTTTCCCTTAGTGTTCATTTTCTGTTCCCGGATCTTGTCTGGGACCACATTTTGTTCTTATCCTCCTTAGGCTTCCCTGGGCTGTGACTGTTTTTCAGATTTTTGGTGATCTTGACAATTTTGGTGATCTTGACAATTTTGAGGATTATTGGTCAGGCCTGTTTTGTAGAATCTCCTTTAACTGGAATTGGATGTTTTCCTCGTGGTTAGTATGTTTTTGGGAGGAAGACAGAGAGGTAAGATGGCATTCTCATCATATAATTAGAAGGGTACATACTATCATTATGACTTATCACTGTTGATGTTAACCTTGATAACCTGGCTTGAGATAGTATTTGTAAAGTTACTGTTTTTCTTTCCATGCAGTACTTCTTGGAAAAAAAGAAAAAAGTCTTTATGCATGGTCTGCACTTACAGAGTGGAAAGTTATGCTCTACCTCCTTAAGGGCAGTTAAAACAGTTATGTCGAGTATTTGGAATTCTTTTGCATAGATTTGTCTGTCCTCTCCCATTTATTGCTTTATTCAATCATTTATTTATTTTTATCAGTAAAGAGTCATGGATACTTGTTTTATACCTTGTATTATAAGTACTTCTTTATTTCATTGCTCAAATTGTTTTAATTTGGCCACTAAAGACTCTTAGATTTGGCTCTTGTATCCTCTTGCCCCATCATTGTTGGTTGTTTTGAACACGTTTTAACTTTCTGGCACTACACAGTACTCCAGGCTCATCTGCTGTATTTCCTGAATCCAGCATTTCTGCAAAGAGCCCTGACTCCTTTTGTTGAAGGCATGGTGTTAGATAGCAGGATTGGAGGTGTGGGGGTGGGGGCGGTCAGTTAGTTCCTGCTGGAGTGTGTTTGCATCTAGGCCCTCTCAGCTGATAGAGCAAAGAAATCTGTGTGTATGCTACCTCTTAAATATACAAATACCCATGAATATTTCTATATGTAGCCATCTATATTAAGCTAAACATGAGTTTGTACTGATGTCTCCAATTCTGATCCATATTACATAAATCGTTCTAGCTTCCTCCCTTGCTTATCTGTAATATCCCCCCAAGGAGTTAGAAACCCAGTGCTCCCATCACCCATTTGCTTAATTGTTCACTTCCAGTGTACAGGTGTAGTAGTATCAGAATCGTTAACCCATACCCCCATTGGGAACAATTTTTCAGCTATAGTACAGTGCTTATGTACAGTTTTTTTTGCCATTAGTTTATATAGACTCCACTGATTACTAAGGTAACTTCTGTCAGCACCTTACTTTCTCACTTATTTCAGTGAGGTTATTTCATACATTTGTAATACCTTTAGATTTTGGGGGGGCACATTTTACATTCCATCCTGGGATCCTTGACCTCCCACTCGATGATTTTTTAAAAAAATTTGCATGCATTTAGGTTTACTCTTGTGCTGTGAAGTTCTATGGGTTTTTGACAAATGCTTAATGTCCTATACTTACATTACAGTATCATACAGAATAATCTCACTGCCCCAAATAGTCCATTGTGCTTCATCTATTTAATTCCCAAATCCTATCCCCAAACCCCTGGCAACCACTGGTCTATTTACTACCCCTATAATTTTGCTTTTTCTAGAATGACATGTAATTAGAATCATAGAAAATGTAGCCTTTTCAGACTGGTTTCTTTCACTTAGCAATATGTACTTAAGATTCTTTCATATCTTTTTGTGGCATAATAGCTTTTTGTTTTTTTCGGAGACAGAGTCTTGCTCTGTTGCCAGGCTGGAGTGCAGTGGTGTGATGTGATCTCGGCTCACTGCAACCTCCGCCTCCTGGGTTCAAGCGATTCTCCTACCTCAGCCTCCCAAGTAGCTGGGACTAAGGTACGTGCCACCATGCCCAGCTACTTTTCGTATTTTTAGTAGAGATGGGGTTTCACCATATTGGCCAGGATGGTCTTGATCTCTTGACCTGGTGATCCGCACACCTCAGCCTGGGATTATAGACGTGAGCCACTGTGCCCAGCCAATAGCTCATTTTTTATTGCTGAACAATATTCCGTAATATGGATGTACCACAGTTTTTTCACTTATCTATTCAAGGATGTCTTGATTATCTCCAGATTTTGATGATTATGAATAAAGCTGCTATAGCGATTCATATACAGGCTTTTATGTGCACATAAGCTTTCAAATTAATTGGATAAATGCCTAGGAGAATCTGCCTCATTTGAATATCTGCCTTTCAGCATCTACCTGCTCCCAATTCTATCTGGACAATGTCAGCACACTTTAAAAATTGGTGGTTCTGCTGCTGAACTGCCCATATACTGGCCTATTTTCTTCCCTGCCTGTAAGTGGTAAGCATTGACCACCGTTCTTGCTGAGAACTTTTAAAATTTTAATCCAGCAGGTGATATGGGGAGGAGGGTGAATTATATAATTTGGGATAGCCCTGGAGTCAGGGCTTAGCTGAACCCCAAGGATTACGGCATTGTGTTAATTAGGAACTTAACCCTGATTCCTGAAAGCAGTTTTCACGTGACTTTGGTATGGCAGTAAAGGCCAGTAAACCAGAGTGTTTGTTACAGAGGGTGATTTATCCTGTGTGACTCAGGAGAGAGGCCAGCCCATGCATGGCCCTTTCAGATCTTTGGGGTGAGTTGTGGTGGTGTCCGTTTTGCCAGGTAGGTTGGCTGCAGAGTCTGACGTTTGAGCCACTGGCATGAAGGGAACCAGCCATGGGTCTGGGGTCAGTGTAACTCATTCTGCTGGTTTTCCTACACTTCAATTTGCAGGGAAGTTCTCTGTCCTGTAGTTTTATACTGAGTTTGCCTACTCTTTTTATTTACTTATTTATTTTGAAGTTTATATTAATTTATTTGAACATATTTTTAACTAAATGATGTGAGTTTTCTATTTTTTAAAAAGGTAGTAAACATTATTTTTAGAGTAGTCTTGGCAAAATTGAGTGGAAAGTATGGAGATCCCATATATTTCTGCCCCTGCACATGCGCAGTGTCCCCCACTTTAAACATTCCACACCAGAGCGGCACATTAGTTACAACTGGTGAACCTACATTGACACATCATTATCACTCAGAGTCCATAGTTGACATGAGGGTTCATTCTTGGTGTTGTACATTCTGTGGGTTTGTACGAATGTATAATGACATGTATCTACCATTATAGTTTCATACAGAATAGTTTCACTGCCATAAAAATCCTCTGTCCCTTGCTTATTCTTACCTTCCTCCTCCCAACCTCTAGCAAACACTGATCTTTTTACTGTCTGTAACTTTGCCTTTTCCAGAATGTCATTTAGTTGGAATCATACAGTAGGTATGATTGGCTTTTAATATATATAAAAATGAGCTATCAAGCCATAATAAGTGTTTGGACGAACGGAGGCAAGATGGCGCAGTTCCGGGTTCTTCACCGTCAACTTTCCCACGCCCGGGAAAGACAGGGGTCGACTGTGCAGGCGCAACCCGACCTCCCCTGCAGAGGAACCGGAACCCGCCTAGCCACGCCTACCGCCCCGCCCCTGACCCACCTTAGTAGTAGTATGCATTTAAGGTTCCTCTAGGTCTTATTGATTTGCTTTAATGCGACCCCCAGAGCAAATGCCAGAGAAAAGGCAAGTAGGCAAGGCCAAAAAAACTTTATTTACAAGCCAATGTGAGGGAGGGGCGAGGTTCACCGGTCTCCGGGGGTGGAGGCCGAGGAAGTCGCTCAGGCCTTCTCGGAGGAGGTTCCTCGGTCCTGTGTATAAGGAGGGGGCCGAGGAAGTTCCCTCCGGCGTTCTCCGACAAGGTTTCTGGGTCCCACGCACAAGGAGGGGCCGAGGAAGTTCGTGCCGGCATTCTCGGACGAGGTTCCTGGGTCCCGTGTAAGAGGAGGGGCCGACGAGGTTCCTGGGTCCCGTGTAGGAGGAGGGGCCGAGGAAGTTCGCGCCGGCGTTCTTGGGCAAGGTTCCTGGGTCCACCGCACAAGGAGGGGCCGCGGAAGTTCGCACCCTGCGCCTGCCGGGAGCAGCTTTTATGTCCTGGGCCTGGAAGTGGGCGGGCAGTGGGCGGGACATAGGTGGGTCAGGGGCGGGGCGGTAGGCGTGGCTAGGCGGGTTCCGGTTCCTCTCCGTGGGAGGTCGGGTTGCGCCTGCACAGTCGACCCGTGTCTTTCCCGGGCGTGGGAAAGTTGACGGTGAAGAACCCGGAACTGCGCCATCTTGCCTCCGTTCGTCCAAACACTTATTATGGCTTGATAGCTCATTTTTTTTAATGCTGATTAATATGCCATTGTCTGGATACACTAGAGTTGACTTATTCATTCACCTGCTGAAGGACATTTTGGCTGCTTCCGAGGTTTGGAATTATGAATACAGCTGCCAAGAACATCTGTGAGCAGGTTTTTGTATGGACATGAGTTTTCATTCCATTTGAGTAAAGGTGAAAGAGTGTGACTGCTGAATGATGTGCTTGCTAAGAGTATGATTAGTTTTGTATTCTTTTATTTAAAAATATGTTTACTGAGTATGTGCCATACACCGAACATGGTGCTAGTTGCTAATATATTATCACTTAATCCTTTTAGCAACCCTGTGAAATAGGGTTTTCCATTTCGTAGGTGAGGAGACTCAGGCTCAGGAGGGCTAGGTAGCTAGTAAGTGACAGAGCTGGCACTGACACTCACCGCTCCTGATGCCAGAGCTTTTCCCACTGCATCATGCCGTCTCTAGAGACCAGCATATAACAGAAGATGGCATCCACCCAGCTGGAAAGGGCTCGTCCAGGAGCACCTTGTTCAGCTCACCAGGGTTGCTGGTCAGTTTATGAATAGTGGAAGGGAAAGGCTTCTTTCTCTGTGTGAAAGTTGTAGCCTTGCCTAGGTGCTCTTATACTTCCTGGATGCTCAGCCTATGCTGGCCTATTTAGATTTAAACTGTTTTCATTCTGAGCATTGTCAAACATACCCCAAAGTAAAGAGACTAGTTTAGTCAGTCTTATACGTATCACTCAGGTCCTGGAATTACCAGGATTTTATCATTCTTGCTTTACCTTTTTGTTTGCGGGGTTTTTTGGCGGGAGTGGCGGGGAGGGGGTTAGTGGTTATATATACTGTTTCTTTTTTAGCTGAAAAATTTTGATAACAGTTTTGTCATTAGCTCATCTCCTGGACCTGTGCGGCATCTCTCCTTTCTTTCAATTAATTTCCTTTCTTTGCATGTATCTCGTAGTTACTGGGTATTTATTTTATGTAACAAATATTTATATGGTCTTAATCTTATGTTACATCGTTTTTTAGTTCCTTAACAAATAGTAGCTTGTTTACACCTCATAACAATCTTATGAAATAGATATGAAAATGATTCTTCTTTTAGAGATGATAAAACCAAGGCACAGAGGAGTTGAGTAACCTGCCCTGAGTCACACAGCTAGGAAGCAGGCTAGCTGGCTTTCAGATGCAGGCTGTGGGGTTTTATAATCTGTGCTCTTATTTGTCGTGCTGTGCTAGATATACAACAGTTCTACAGCCATTGCCATAGTCTGTTTTCTGGTACTGCTAAAGACAGAGGAAGGAAAAAGCTAATTCTTGCCTGCATATGCACCCAGTCTTTTGGGAAGACGGACCTGGAAACCAGCATTTGGGGTAAATGCTGCAGCAATTATGCAAAAAAAAATTCAGTGAGAATGTAAAGAAAGATTATGTGAAGCTTCTTGAGAAAGTCAAAGCAGGCTTCACAGAGGCTGTGATCCTTGAACTTAGATCCAGAAGGGTGGATGAGTGGGGAGGGAAATCCGGGACCTAGAGGTGAGAGAGCACAGGGAGGGCTGGAGAGAGATGGACTTGACACTGGATATCTCAGGCAATAAGATCATGAAGGCAATGACTTGCCTGCTAAAAAGCTTTGACCTCATCCTGATGGTAGTAGTGACCTATTGGTAGATTTTTAGCAGAGAATAAATATGGCGAGGTTTGCAGATTACTAAGCTCTCTCTAGAGGCGATTCAGAGGATGGATTCGGAGGAGAAAAGGCTGGACACCATTTATTTATTTTTTTTTTTGAGACGGAGTCTCGCTCTGTAACCCAGGCTGGAGTGCAGTGGCCGGATCTCAGCTCACTGCAAGCTCCGCCTCCCGGGTTTATGCCATTCTCCTGCCTCAGCCTCCCGAGTAGCTGGGACTACAGGCGCCCACCACCTCGCCAGGCTAGTTTTTTGTATTTTTTTAAGTAGAGATGGGGTTTCACTGTGTTAGCGAGAAAGGTCTTGATCTTCTGACCTCACGATCCGCCCGTCTCTGCCTCCCAAAGTGCTGGGATTACAGGCTTGAGCCACCGCGCCCGGCTGGACACCATTTATTAGTGCTGGCTGCTGGCAAGAATGTAGGGGTCCAAACTAGAGCCATGACAGTGGGAATGGACAGCATGGATCTTAGAGGTGAGGACTAGCATTATGCAGGTGTTCATTATCTGGATTTCTGAATCATGTGTTACCTAGGAAAGCAACAGTGATCATAACATCCAAATATTCACTAATGAACCCATCACTTATAGAAACAATCCCTGTGGCAAATGCACCCAAAGGTGACCTCCAATGTGCCAGGCCCTGTGTAGCCCCCTCCATGATGTGTTATTTTATTTTATTTTTATTTATTTTATTTATTTATTTCTTGAGATGGAGTCTCTCCTGTTGCCCAGGCTGGGGTGCAGTGGTGCGATCTCCGCTCACTGCAAGCTCCTCCTCCTGGGTTCATTCCATTCTCCTGTCTCAGCCTCCTGAGTAGCTGGGACCACAGGCGCCCACCACCACGTCTGGCTAATTTTTTGTATTTTTAGTAGAGATGGGGTTTCACCGTGTTAGCCAGGATGGTCTCGATCTCCTGACCTTGTGATCCGCCTGCCCAAAGTGCTGGGATTATAGGCGTGAGCCACCGTGCCCAGTCAATGTGTTACGTTATTTAAGACTCCATTTTAGCAGCCTGGAACGGGACCTTGTGCATGTGAGAGGCACATGTGGAAAGGGACTACAGGGGCCTCTAGGAGCAGAGCATGGCCCTCAGCTGACAGCCAGCAAGAAAATGGGGCCTCAGTCCCGTGGCTACCGGGAACTCAGTTCTCCCAACGATGTGACCTTGGGAGAGGACCCCTGCGCTTCAGAAAGGAACACAGCCTGGTTGACACCATGATTGCAGCTTTGCAAGACTCTGAGCAGAGGACCCATGTAAGCTGTGTTCAGACTCCTGACCCAGGGAAACTGGGATACACTAAATGTGTGTTGCTTTAAGCCTTGAAGTTTGTGGCCATTATTATGCAGCAAGCAGAAAACTGAAACAGTTCCTGTTCAGTCATCCTCCCCTTAACAGCAGCATCTATTCTTGGCTATCCTCAAGGTCTATCAGCCAGCATTCTGCTTTCAGATCTGGCAGTACAGTGCAATTTCCATGCAAATGTATTTCCAGGTGAAATTGCAAATCTTGCAAAAGATGTAGGATTGTAGGTAGTCAATAAAAGGATTGCTGGAGAACTGCTCAAACAACTTAACAGACAAAAAAGGACTGGGCAGGGTTGGACTCACTCATAATTGGCAAGAAAAACAGCCAGTATGCTGACAAGAAACTGACTTCAAAGGAGAAAAATTTGAATATCTTTGAATATTAAGACACACTTTTGAGAAAATGAAAGCTCTTAAATAATTTCTGCAAAAATTATCCTCTGTATAGTAATGTCATGAAAGTCAGAGATGTAGTAAAGGATGTCATGTTATTATGTAGTGATGTTGGAAAAAATTACAACAATAAATCAGTAACTCAGTGTAGCCTAAGAATTAATGCAAAATTCGATATGATCTAAATATTTCACATTTTAAATAAGGTTTTACATTTTAGATAAGCTTATTTGCATAATTTTTACTTCATTTTGAAAGATTAATTCTGTCAGCTCTTATTTTTCCCCTATTGTGAAGTTCTGGTTCTTATTTTTAAGGGCTTTTCTAGTACCAGCTGCCCCTGCATAACAGTTATCAAGGGCCTTTTGAATTAGGGGGTAAAGTTGACACGAACTGCTAACTGGAGTGGATGCTTCCTGATGGTCAGGAATCAGGGGATGGATTTGGACACTTTCTTTGTAGGATGGAGCCCAAAATGCCCAATTTATTTCATTCATGGCTTCACAAGCCATCAGTGTCTCAGACGCTCAAAGATTTTTGTTCAGTACTTTCCTTGTATCAGACAGGAAACATGGTAGACCACTGAGTATGGTCTGAGTTGAATTCAAGTGTATGCAACATCTTTTCTGGGGATGACCTGAGAAGGCCAGCTCTTATGAAGGACTCTGGAGAATTCCTGGATAGAGTTGAAAAAAGACCCACTTTACATTTGCATTGGGCTTGTATTTTTCACAATGCTTCCATTTCCATTGTTATTTTAATCCTCAGAGCTGTACAGTGAGATGGTCAGAGAGCCGTCTGCCTTCTTCATGTACTAGAGGAGGAAACCAGAGTCTGGAGAGATTTAAACACAAAGTCACATGACTTTTTACTCAGAGGCCCAGAAAGAGATAGATTATTACAATAATTGTTACGACAGTCATCATTTACAGTGTATGCTTCCTGACAGTCACTGTGCAGGGTACTTTCATACATAATGTCATTTAACCTTATAATTGGTCACAATACTGTCAAGTTGGTACAGGCATACCTTGGAGGTACTGTGGGTTTGGTTCCAGGCCACTGCAATAAAACGAGTATCTCAATAAAGTGAGTCACACAAATATTTTGGTTCCAAGTGCGTATAAAAACAAGGTACATTTGATGTTGATGGCTACTGAGCGACCAGGATGCTGGATGCCGAAGGTGGAGGTGCCTGTGTCAGTTTCTTAAAATAAAGCAACAATGAAATTTGCTGCAAGAATTGAGTCCTCCTTCTACCAAATATTTATCTGTAGTGTGTGATACTGTTTGATAGCATTACAGTAGAACTTCTTTCAAAATTAGGGTCAGTCCTCTCAAACTCTGCAGCACTGCTTTATCAACTGAGTGTATTTGAATCTTTGTTGCCATTTCAACAATGTTCATAGCAT
>NC_045434.1:99805626-99808417 GCF_002776525.5 Piliocolobus tephrosceles
TGAGTGTATTTGAATCTTTGTTGCCATTTCAACAATGTTCATAGCATGTCTACAGGGAGTATATTCCATCTCAAGAAGCCAATTTATTTGCTCATCCCTAAGAAGCAACTCCTTATTTATTAAAATTTTATTATGAAATGGTAGCCATTCAGTCACATCTTCAGGCTCCACTTCTCATTGTAGTTCTCTTGCTATTTCTACTACATGTGCAGTTACTTCCTCCACTGGAGTCTGAACCCCTCAAAGTCATCCAGGAGAACTGGAATTCACTTCTTCCAAGCTCCTGTTGATGTTGATGTTTTGACCTCCTTCCATGAATTATGAATGTTCTAATGGCATCCAGAATGATTAATCTTTTCCAGAAGGTTTTCTTTTTCTTTTTCTTTTTTTTTATTATTATACTTTAAGTTCTAGGGTACATGTGCATAGCGTGCAGGTTTGTTACATATGTATACTTGTGCCATGTTGGTGTGCTGCACCCATCAACTCGTCAGCACCCATCAATTCATCATTTATATCAGGTATAACTCCCAATGCAATCCCTCCCCCTTCCCCCCTCCCCATGATAGGCCCCAGTGTGTGATGTTCCCCTTCCCGAGTCCAAGTGATCTCATTGTTTAGTTCCCACCTATGAGTGAGAACATGTGGTGTTTGGTTTTCTCTTCTTGTGATAGTTTGCTAAGAATGATGGTTTCCAGCTGCATCCATGTCCCTACAAAGGATGCAAACTCATCCTTTTTTATGGCTGCATAGTATTCCATGGTGTATATGTGCCACATTTTCTTAATCCAGTCTGTCACAGATGGACATTTGGGTTGATTCCAAGTCTTTGCTATTGTGAATAGTGCCGCAATAAACACACGTGTGCATGTGTCTTTGTAGTAGCATAATTTATAATCCTTTGGGTATATACCCAGTAGTGGGATGGCTGGGTCATATGGAACATCTAGTTCTAGATCCTTGAGGAATTGCCATACTGTTTTCCATAATGGTTGAACTAGTTTACAGTCCCACCAACAGTGTAAAAGTGTTCCTATTTCTCTACATCCTCTCCAACACCTGTTGTTTCCTGACTTTTTAATGATTGCCATTCTAACTGGTGTGAGATGGTATCTCATTGTGGTTTTGATTTGCATTTCTCTGATGGCCAGTGATGATGAGCATTTTGTCATGTGTCTGTTGGCTGTATGAATGTCTTCTTTTGAGAAATGTCTGTTCATATCCTTTGCCCACTTTTTGATGGGGTTGTTTGTTTTTTTCTTGTAAATTTGTTTGAGTTCTTTGTAGATTCTGGATATTAGCCCTTTGTCAGATGAGTGGATTGCAAAAATTTTCTCCCATTCTGTAGGTTGCCTGTTCACTCTGATGGTAGTTTCTTTTGCTGTGCAGAAGCTCTTTAGTTTAATGAGATCCCATTTGTCAATTTTGGCTTTTGCTGCCGTTGCTTTTGGTGTTTTAGACATGAAGTGCTTGCCCATGCCTATGTCCTGAATGGTACTACCTAGGTTTTCTTCTAGGGTTTTTATGGTATTAGGTCTAACATTTAAGTCTCTAATCCATCTTGAATTAATCTTCGTATAAGGAGTAAGGAAAGGATCCAGTTTCAGCATTCTACTTATGGCTAGCCAATTTTCCCAGCACCATTTATTAAATAGGGAATCCTTTCCCCATTTCTTGTTTTTGTCAGGATTGTCAAAGATCAGATGGTGTAGATGTGTGGTATTATTTCTGAGGACTCTGTTCTGTTCCATTGGTCTATATCTCTGTTTTGGTACCAGTACCATGCTGTTTTGGTTACTGTAGCCTTGTAGTATAGTTTGAAGCCAGGTAGCGTGACGCTTCCAGCTTTGTCCTTTTGACTTAGGATTGTCTTGGCAATGCGGGCTCTTTTTTGGTTCCATATGAACTTTAAAGCAGTTTTTTCCAATTCTGTGAAGAAACTCATTGGTAGCTTGATGGGGATGGCATTGAATCTATAAATAACCTTGGGCAGTATGGCCATTTTCACGATATTGATTCTTCCTATCCATGAGCATGGTATGTTCTTCCATTTGTTTGTGTCCTCTTTGATTTCACTGAGCAGTGGTTTGTAATTCTCCTTGAAGAGGTCCTTTACATCCCTTGTAAGTTGGATTCCTAGGTATTTTATTCTCTTTGAAGCAATTGTGAATGGAAGTTCCTTCATGATTTGGCTCTCTATTTGTCTGTTACTGGTGTATAAGAATGCTTGTGATTTTTGCACATTAATTTTGTATCCTGAGACTTTGCTGAAGTTGCTTATCAGCTTATGGAGATTTTGGGCTGAGACAATGGGGTTTTCTAAATATACAATCATGTCATCTGCAAACAGGGACAATTTGACTTCTTCTTTTCCTAACTGAATACCCTGGATTTCTTTCTCTTGCCTGATTGCCCTAGCCAGAACTTCCAACACTATGTTGAATAGGAGTGGTGAGAGAGGGCATCTCTGTCTTGTGCCAGTTTTCAAAGGGAATTTTTCCAGTTTTTGCCCATTCAGTATGATATTGGCTGTGGGTTTGTCATAAATAGCTCTTATTATTTTGAGATACGTTCCATCAATACCGAATTTATTGAGAGTTTTTAGCATGAAGGGCTGTTGAATTTTGTCAAAAGCCTTTTCTGCATCTATTGAGATAATCATGTGGTTCTTGTCTTTGGTTCTGTTGATATGCTGGATTACGTTTATTGATTTGCGAATGTTGAACCAGCCTTGCATCCCAGGGATGAAGCCCACTTGATCATGGTGGATAAGCTTTTTGATGTGCTGCTG
>NC_045434.1:99813417-99859859 GCF_002776525.5 Piliocolobus tephrosceles
TCCTTGTACCTCTGGTAGAATTCAGCTGTGAATCCATCTGGTCCTGGACTTTTTTTGGTTGGTAGGCTATTAATTATTGCCTCAATTTCGGAGCCTGCTATTGGTCTATTCAGGAATTCAACTTCTTCAGAAGGTTTTCAATTTACTTTGTTTGAGTCCTTCAGATGAGTCATTATCTATGGCAGTTGTAGCCTTGTACAATGTATTGCTTAAATGATGAGACTTGAAATTTAAAATGACTGCTTGATCCATGGGTAACAGAATGGATGGTGTGTTAACAGGCATGAAAGCAACATTCATCTCCTTGAACATCTCCATCAAAGATCTTGGGTGACCGGGTGCATTGTCAATGATAGTAATATTTTGAAAGAATATATTTCTGAGCAGTAGGTTTCAACAGGGGGTTTAAAATATTCAGTAAACAATGCTGTGAAGAGATGTGCTGTCATGCCGTCTTTGTTGTTCCATTTATAGAGAACATGCAGACTTGATTTACCATAATTATTAAGGGCCCCAGGACTTTCAAAATAGTAAATGAGCACTGGTTTTAACTTAAAGTCACCAGCTGTATCACTAGCTGTCCTTTGAAGCTTTGAAGCCAATTATTGACTCTCTTCTCTAGCTATGAAAGTCCTAGATGGCCTCTTCTTCCAATAGATGGCTCTTTCATCCACACTGAAAATCTGTTGTTTAGTGTAGCCACCTTCATCAGTGATCTTAGCTAGATCTCCTGGATAACTTGCTGCAACTTCTGAATCAGCACTTGCTACTTCACCTTCCATTTTTATGTTACAGAGTCAGCTTCTTTCTTTAAACCTCATGAACCAACCTCTGCTAACTTTGAACTTTTCTTCTGCAGCTTCTTTCCCTCTCTCAGCCTTTATAGAATTGAAGAGTTAGAGCCTTGCTCTGGATTAGGCTTTGGCTTAGGAGAATGTTATGGCTGGTTTGATTTTTCTATCTAGACTGTCCAAACTTTTTCCAGATCAGCCATAAGGCTGCTCTGCTTTCTTACTATGTGTGTGCTCACTGGAGTAGCACTTTTAATTTCCTTCAATAACTTATTCTTTGCAATCACGTCTTGGCTAACTGTTTGGTACAAGAGGCCTGGCTTTTGGCCTATCTCAGCTTTGGACCTTCCTTCCTTACCCAACTTAATCATTTCTAGCTTTTGATTTAAAGTGAGAGAGGTATGACTCTCCTTTTCATGTGACCACTTCACTGATGGGCCATTGTAGGATTATTAATTGGCCTAATTTCAATATTATTGTGTCTCAGGGAATACGGAGGCCTGAGGAGAGGGAGAGAGACAGGGGAATGACTGGTTGGTGGAGCAGTCAGAACACATACACATTTATGGATTAAGTTCACTGCCTTATGTGGGCACAGTTTATGGTGCCCTCCAAAAATTACTAACAATAACGATCACTAATCACAAATTATCGTAACAGAGATGATTATTTAAAAGTGTGACATATTGTGTGAATTAACAAAATGTGATAGATATGAGGTGAGCACATGCTGTTAGAATAATGGCACTAATAGACCTGCTTGACACAGGATTGCCACAGACCTTTAATTTGTAAAACAAAAAAACCCAGTATCTGTAAAGCACAACAAAGCGAAGTGCACTAAAGCAACATGTACCTGCCTGCACTAAAACAACATGTACTTGGCCTGTATTTTTACATTGTTACTGCTAAGAAAACTGTGACTTGGATGGATTATTGCATCTGGTATGTGGAAGAGCTGGGATTTAAATCCCACTTTGTCTGACTCCAGCACTTTACTCTTTCCACCACATCATGGGACAGTCTAACTAACATCCTTTCTCCTCCACCAATAACATGTCCCACACAATGGGAAAGGTCTCCATAGGATGCCTGTAGAGAACCTGACAGCCATGTTTTCCGGTAGTTCCCCTGAGACTGACTGAAGGAAGAAAGTTAGATTAAATCAAAGCTGTAGTCCTCTTTATTGTTATTTATTGTTGCATTGAGAACCATAATTTCAGCTGTTGAATAATCAATATAGTCTCTTTATTATTTTCTATTGCTGCTATAACAAATTACCACAAACTTAGTGACTTAACACATTTATCTTATAGTTTTGTACATCAGAAGTTCACTATGGGTCTCATTGGGCTAAAATCAAGATGATGGCACAGCTGTTTCTTTCTGGAGCTCCAGGAGGGTAATCCTTTTCCTTGCCTTTTCTAGCTTCAAGAGGCTGCTGATATTCCCCAGCTCGTGGCCCCATCCTGTGTCTTCAAAGCCAGCATTATTGCATCTCTCTGACCATTCTTCCATAGATGTATCTCTTCTACCTCCCTCTTCTACTTTCGAGGACTCTTGTGATTACATTGTACCAGTGGCTAATCCAGATAATCTCTCCATCTGCAGGGCCTTAATTTAATCACACCTGCCAAGTACCTTTTGCCATGTAGAGTAACATGTTCACTGTTCTGGGGATTAGTATGTGGAAATCTTTGGGGAGGATGCAGCTTGTAATACTGACTGTTTGTATTTGGTGACGTTAGTTGTCAGCTTGTGTTTCATTCTGTGGTAACATAATTCCGCCCTACTTCCTAGAATTGGTGGCCATACAGATTACGTTTGCCTTTTGGTCAATAATCTGGTGCCTTGAAGAACTCTGGTCTTGATGGGGGTTGTCTGAACAGCCAGTTATGCAAACGGCTGGAATGTGAGGAGACTGCTGAGTCAGCAGCTGTGTCCTTAAAGCTGGGCTCTCCTATTAACTTGCCATGTGCATTGGGACACATTGCATAGGCTTCTACCTCTGATTTTCTGTAGGAATGAACATTCTCACCTACTGTCTAGGGTTGCTATAATCACTTATAGTAATGCAGTTTCTAAAGTTGCATTTTTGCATATGTGCTTACAATATTAAAGTCAAATATAATAATGAGGAATGTCATGGGATTTGTGGTGGAGGAAAAACAAAACCTTATGCATGCAAATTCCAGAAAGAAAGCATGTGTGCACTCTCCCTCCTCTGGAATCAGATTTTAATTCTGAATCCTTGTCAGATAAGGAGTTACTGAATTTTTGAGATTATTCTCAAGCTTTAGGAGCAGGTCCTAGAAGGGGCTAAGCCTAGTGATAAGATGCCTGGAAGTTAGAAAAGCAAAGTCTTCCTTCTCCTCCTCCTTTCATAGTTGCTTTGCTTAACTTTTTGTTTACTTACATATTTTTTGTAAATGTTAAAATAACACTTGTAGTTATGGCATCAAGATGGGGTATTCCTGGTGCGATGGGTCTATATTCAGCACCATTTATTTAAGACCTTAATAAGCGCTCAGTGAAGCAACATTCTGGTTGGCACCATGTTATGATGCATGTCACTGGCAGAAATCCTAATGTCATTGCATTTGGTTCTAGGATGTTGTGATCATCCCACAGATGGGTGTTTAACCCTGTGAGATGTTTCCACAGTGCATTTAATTATTGTTAAACAGTGATTTCTGGGTTTTTTTTTTCAATGTAAAACCTGACTCATATATATTGTATAAAGTGTTTTGAAAAGATAAAGAAAAAAACAAACAAAAAACCCCAAAAACCAGATCTCTCCCACTGGCCAGAAATAGCCACTGTTAAGTATTTTGTTACACATCTTCTTGGGGTGAACTGAGTGTGTCTCCCCCAAATTCATATGTTGAAACTCTAACCCCCAATGGGATATCAAGAGGTGATAATTAGGTTTGGATTAGGTCATGAGGGTGGGTCTCTCGTGATGGGATTAGTGTCCTTAGAAGAAGTGAAGGAGAGTCAAGTTCACTCTCTTGGCTGTGTGAGGACACAGTGATAAGACTGCCCTTTGCAAACCAAGAAGCAGGCCCTCACCAGACACTGGATCTGTTTGTTGATACCTTGATTTTGGATGTTCCAGCCTCCAGAACTTGAGAAGTAAATGTTTGTTGTTTAAGCCTTTAGTTTATGACACTTTTGTTATAGCAACCTGAGCACACTGACACTGTTTCAGATTTTCAGATTGCAATTTTTGCAAAAATGAAGTGTTTTTAACAAAAATGAAATGTTATTATGCATAAAGGTTTTTTATGTTGTTGGTTTTTTTTTTGTTGTTGTTGTTGTTTTTTGTTTGCTTTTTTGTTTGTTTGTTTGAGACAGGGTCTCACTTTGTCACCCAGGCTGGAGTGGAGTGGCCTGATCTCAGCTCACTGCAGAGTTGACCTCCTGGGCTCAAGTGATCCTCCCATCTCAGCCCCCCAAGTAGCTGGGACTATAGGCCCGCATCATCACACCTGCCTAATTTTTTGTATTTTTTGTAAAGATAGGGTTTCGTCATGTTGCCCAGGCTGGTCTTGAACTCCTGAGCTCAAGTGATGTACCCGCCTAGGCCTCCCAAAGTGCTAGGATTACAGATGTGAGTCACCATACTCAGCCACCATGCATAAAGTTTTGTGATCTTCTTTATTCACTTAATAGTTTATATGATTACATCTTTAAATACTCCTTTACAACATTGTTTTTAATGGCTGAGTATAGTTGCATTCTATTAATACATGTATTTATTTAACCAGATCCCAGTTTTTGACATTTAGCTTGTTTCTAATTTCTCACAGTTGTCAACATCTTTGTAGTTATGTCACTATATACATTCAGAATTATTCCTTAAGAATAAATTTCTAAATAGAATTGTTGCATCCAAGAGCATGGAGAATTCTAATGCTTTTGACACTTACATTGTCAAATTGACTCCTCCTGCCCCCCAGTATTATACTCTCTGAGTATGAGAATGTGTTTGGCTTTCTACCACCCTCTCCAATGTGGAGAGGTGTTACAGACCTGTGAAAATGGCTGAGTAGAGGATGCTGGAGACAGTTCATGGAAATATAGGTCAGTGACAATGAGGGGATTAGGCAAATTCTTGAGCTGGATTGGAATCAGAGTAGCCTTGCAATTGTAGCCATGTTCAGAGCCATGAACATTTGCCTGCTGTCCTGATTGAAAATTTCCCGTGTCTATGATGCCATGTGATGTGCCGGGCAGATGCCAGGCTGTTTTCTGCTTGATTCAGTTACATTTATGAGGCCATGTAGAAATCAGAAATAAGAGAGCATTTTGAGGAGTTCCGAGGGCCAAGTAAAATGTGGTGGTATAACATATTCTTGTCATTATCCCTGGCTTGCCATCTTTCTGTGAAGAAGCCCCTTCCTAGCAAGGAAAACTAGCAGCAGCCCAAAGCCAAAACCAGTTTAATTACCCATTGACTGTTTTCCCATCTGCCTACTAGAGAAAGTGGCTGGACTCTTGAAAACTGGGACCAGTTCTCATGTTGAAGACTTCAACAAAACAGCCTCTGGTCAAATGGCTTGTTGGAGTTTTTAGATAAAAGATGCTATTTTGTATAAGCAAATGGTGCTCTTTGCAATCATTTTGTAAATTATCTGTGGCCTGCTGGAAAGCTACTCAGTATTCTGTTCCACAAACTTCTGCTTAATGAGATAATTCTTCTCTATATTTCTGTTGCTGGAATTGGGCTCACACACTGTCTCTTTATAGGCCATTTCCATAATGCTTGGTTAATGCTCTGTTGTTAATATCTTATAAGACCTGGATCACTTGCTTTATCGAAATAGAATTTTTTAGAGTGTAGGGGCAGCACTCTTGTTTGTGGGCTCTGGTATATGCCACACAGCCTACAAGTCGACTCTGGCAAACGTTGAAGGTGCCTAAATTTTTTCAACATCAGCACAAGAGGGCAATCTGGCTGGCTTCTGTCAAATCTTTGGGAAAGGTGACAGAGGTGGTTTGAATGTGGGCTGCATGTGTAGTGGTCTTATCTGCCTTCCTTGAAGTGCAGTGAGTTTTGTTAAATGATAACAGTGTAATAAATGTCTCTATTTTTATTTTCAAATGTTGAACAATTGGTTAAGGTTATTTTAGGCCAAGCACAGTGGCTCACACCTATAATCCCAGCACTTTGGGAGGCTGAGGCAGGTGGATCACGAGGTCAGGAGTTTGAGACCAACCTGGCCAACCTAGTGAAGCTCTATCTCTAAAAATACAAAAATTAGCTGGGCACAGTGGCGTGTGCCTATTGTCCCGGCTACTTGGGAGGCTGAGGCAGGAGAATCGCCTGAACCCAGGAAGCGGAGGTTGCAGTGAGCCGAGATCGCACCACTGCACTCTAGCCTGGGTGACAGAGTGAGACTTCATCTCGGGCGGGGAGGGGGGGGGAATATATTATTTTAGTGTTTTTCGTGTATATAAAGTTTGAATTTGCATTATAGTATATGTGTTATGATAGTTGTATCATGTCATTTTCCCTTACAATAGGAGGTCTAAGAATGGTTTTTTATATGTTGAACGTTTCAGCTATTAATAACTACCCAGAAATTGTCACTTGAAAATGCCATTATAAAAAACCAAAATGTGTTCCTGTCTAGGCAGCCTTCATCTATTTGAAACATGGAAAAAGTTTAAGGTGCTCATTTAGTTCTGCTAATTATTTATTGTAGAAAAAACTGATATGTTTTTGTTAGTAGTCTGTTAATTCTTATCTTAAGCAAACTAATTTCCGTAATTTGGATGGATAAGAAAACACCTTTGCATACAGAATCAGATTTCTCCTACTCAAAGATGTGGACTATGCTTGGTGTTTCAACAAATATTCATTTAATAGACAAATATTTGAGTATCAGTATGACAGAATGTTCTAGGCACTGGGAAACAGGTAAATAAGATAGGTGAGATCTCTCTTCTCATGGAACTTATGTTCAAATGGGAAAGGCTGGTTATAATACAAAGACACAGTAGACAGGGTAACATCAGAGGGTGTGAGTGGTCAGTTCTGTGAAGAAAATAAAGAGAAAATAAATAAAGAGGTAATTATTTTTATCTAAATAAAGAGGGTGATGTGACGGAGAGTGATTCTGGGGAAGGCCAGGTAGGGCTACTTTGAAAGTGTCTGGGAAGGCCTCTCTAAGGCGGGGTCATTTCGAGTTAAAACCTTAATATTGCCAATGAGCCAGGCTTGCCAAGATCTGTTCATGGTGAGGGATCAGCAGGTACAAGATTGGGAGGCAGCAGTGAGCTGGGCCCCTCCTAGCAACAGAGGGATGGTTTGTGTTGAGTGAAGTGAGTGAGGGCACCCTCTAGTGAAGATGAAGAGGGGCCGGTTCCAGATCATGGAGACCTTTTAGGGCATGGCTAGTGAGTTTCTCACCCTTTTATAATCCAGGCCTGTGAATTGATGCCAGTTGAGATTTTGCGGAGCCTAACTTTTTGTAGTGGATATTACAAAAATAATGTAACTTTAGCAGTCTCTGTCTTACCCTCCCTGCCCCTCTCTGGCCATGTTCACATAGAACGTGTTTCATCTCTTCTCCCTGTGATAGCCCTTCCGATACTTGACTCTGCTCAATCTCTCTAGGCTAAACATCTCTAAGTTTTATCAGCTGTCCTTCCCTGTTTGAATGGGCTCTTCAACTTCAAGGTTTCTTTCTTCTCTGAACACAATTTTTTTAAACAATCTGATTTTATTTATTTTTAATTGACAGATAATAATTATGCATATTCATGGAGTATATAATGATATCTTAATATGTAGAATATATAATAATCAGATCAGGATAATTAGCATATGCATAATCTCAAACATTTATCATTTCTTTGTGTTGGGAACATTCAATATCTTCCTTCTAGCTATTTGAAACTCGATATATTTTTGTTAACTATAGTTATCTGGCAGTGGTGTAGAAGTCTGGGACTTAGTCCTCCTATCTAGCGTAATTTTGTATCCTTTACCAAATGTCTCCCTATTCCCCTCCTCCCCCTACCCTTTCCAGCCTCTAGGATCCACTGTTCTGCTTTTTACTTTTATGAGATCAACTTTTTTTAGCTTCCATATGTGAGTGAGAACATGCAGAGTTTACCTTTCTGTCCCTTAATGTCTGAGAACCTCAGGAATTGGTCACATTCTGATGGTCTAGGAGAGCAGTGGAAGAGGGATGAGATGCTAGGGTAACCATCATCAGGATTTTTGAGGGCAGTGTCTTTTTCCAAAACCAATGTCTCCCTATCATGTTACTTTTCTAGAGTCCCAAATGGGCAGGGGCCCTTTGTGGGAGACTCTGTAAGCAGAATCCGACAGAGTTGTTCCCCAGTCCACTGCAGTCTAACACCCCATGACTGGACTTGCCCGTCCATATCAGCCTTACGTAAAGCAGCTCTTCTGTTGGCCTCACTTTGATTTTTCTCAGCGTGCCCCATACCATGGACACTATTCACACAGGAGCATCAGATTGGAAAATATCCCTGAGTTCCCTAAGAGACAGGATCTTTCTGCCCTGGCCCCACTTGCTTCTTTCCTGGGGTAGGGTTTCTTCCTGGCTTGCTTCTGACTGTTCTTTCCTGGGGGCATCTTCCCTGCTTGGAAGAGTTTTCTGTGTAGTGCACCATAGTGTAGGGGTTTGTGAAGGCAGCTGCACAGCTTGTTTCTTTCTGTTTCCTCTCCACAACCCATAGATCTGAGATTACCAGGTTTTGCCCACATGGAGGTATAGTCCCCCAGGACTCTTTAGCATGTCTTCTTTGATTTACTGAATTACTTGAGGGATCTGTGTTTGGGCTGGCAGAAGAAGATAAGGGATTCCAGAAATTCTTGCTGCTTTCTCCTAGATAGCTGGCTACATTCTCTTCCTCTTCCTCCCCCATTGTTGAGGCCTGGGGGTAAGAGAGAGTCCAACTCAGATTGATCCTGTAGTTGACCTCTTTGGTTTGCCACTCATTCTTGATCTTTCTAATGAAGAAAGTTGGCCCATTAACTTTAATTATGGTAATAATGTCATTGAAGTCACACCGTTCATTTAGCCTAGGTATTACCCTACTCATATAGAATTAGATAATGCAGGCCAAAGTGGTCGTGTAGATCCTGGCATGTGGTTGGTGCTGAGCTAGTGGGTTCTATTTCACTGCTACTTAGATAGGGAGTGGTTGTCCCCTGGAAGTTAAGGAAATTGTCTGGAGTTTTTAATGACAGTGTTTTTGGGCTCCCACCTCTGTGTCCTGGATTATTTGAATAGTTCAGACCGGTGATTCTGAAAATGTGAGCCCCAGACCAGTAGTGTCAGGCTCACCTGGGAACTTGTAAGAAATGTGGAGTTTCAGGCCCCACCCAACACCTATGGAATATGAAACTCTGGGAGTGAGGCCAGCAATTTGTGTTTGACAAACCCTCCAGGTAATTCTGATGTGTGCTCAAGCTTGACAACTGCTGGTCTGAACCATCAACCTGACTGCCTTTTTCCAGGGTTTTTTCAAGAAGTGTCCTAGACTCTAGTGTGAAAGTTGCTGCTCTGCAGATTGTCCTGTTGAACTGGGAAAGGGCTCAGGAAAGTTCAAAAGGGATGATGTGTGGGTTTTTGTGTTGGTGTATAGCTGGTGGGGAGGAGGGCACTCTGAGCGTAGCATAAGGCCTGGTGCAGCAGGCCTGGTCATTGGGGACAGTAGGTTCAGAACAAGGGATACAAGTGGCAGAGGAACCAGAGGAAGAAAGAGGCTTGAAGCCTGGCTTTACCACCACAGAAAGGCTGTCCCCTGCCATGTGGTTTTGGGCAAGGCCACTTTTCCCTGGCCTGTGCCTCAGTGGGCACTGCCCCTTTGCTTAATGTCTCAGCTTTTCTGTGCTTCCACTGGCCAGTCTCTTTGCTGATTTAGATATATGTAAATATAGATTTTTAAAATAATTCAATCTACTTGTAGTCAGGTTTACCAGCCTGGGCACCTTTCTGTTTTCCTCAGGTGATTTTGTACCTTTCTGTGTGGATCTGATACATGTTTTATTTTTCAGTTTAATGCTCAGGTCTCCTGAGTTTTTGCACAGCAGAGCATATCCTCCCTTCCTTCATAGAGACTATGGGGGAGACTTAGCAAGGGATCTATTCTAGTCTCCTGATTTCAGCCAGATCCTCTATCTAACATGCCACTTTGACCCCAGGTAAACGTCAAGAGTGTACCCATGTGTCAGGAACTGACAGCCTCTGCAGAAAAATTCCTGTGGTGAGAGAACTCACGGTGAGCTTTTGGGAACATTCAGGATGTTGTAGGATAGTTACAATAGTTACAGATTTTTCTTAACTGTAGTGAAAAGATGACTCTCAGGCTGCAAGAAATACCGAAATGCCTTAAGGAGTGATGCTGTGAAGTGGCTGGAAAGGAGCTAAAGCTGGAAGCCTGGGTTGTTTGATCATAATAAGAGCTCTAGATCCCAGAAGTGACAGGTTGTCTCTTCCGAATTATCTTAAGGCAGATTTCAGGGCTCTTCCAGGCTGAAGTGGAGGTAAGCTGAGGTGAAGGGAGATAAGATTCTGGGGCATTTTGTCCCGGAGCATGTCCCAGTCCCTGGGCATAAAGGGATAGACCCAGGGAACTCGCAGTTGCTGGGTATGCAAGCTGTTGAAAAGGCTCTAAGAGATAAAGTGGGAATGGCCTGAGAGCTAGAAAGGGAGCTAGACAAGCAATCAGGTCTGAATGGAGTAAGGAGAGAGTATTTAAGAATTTGTGCTGATGGATTATTTTTGCTTCCTTTTCACCTTGACCATTTACTAAATGTTTGTCTATCTTGCTGAATAGCAGCCAAGAGACTCTAACTTCTCTTGGTTTCCATCTGTATTTAGTTGGGTTGTTCCCTTCTCTTCTGACAATTCCCTAAAGAATCCTGATTTTAGAGGGGCCAGGGAAAAGGGGCCCTTTTCAGAAATCAAGCTAGATCTTTCCTATTTCTTCCTGACCCTTTTTCTAAAGCCTGAGATAACTCTTTTCTCACCCCTTCCTTTCAGTATTAGGTTCTGCTTCTCTCTTTTAGATGTTTCTTTACTTTTCTTTCTTTCTTTTTAATTAAGTGGTTACCTTTCCATCTGAGCTATTGGCAGGGATTTGCCAGGAGATCCAAGGCAGAGCTGCCAGCTTACTGGAGTGTGACAGCTGCTGAGGCCTCCCGTCTCACAGGCTCTGCAGAGATCCAGGGCTGTCACTTCAACAAGTGTCAGATATACACACTCTGCTTGCAGAGCTCCCCTGCCTAGCCTTAAATAAACATCTCAGATATATCTGCCCTGTTTCCCATCTCAGACTCCTCTTTTCATCTCCATCTGGTTTTCAAACACAATTTCCCAACTTCCCAATTACCATCTCACAAGACCCCTCTATGTCTTCATCTCTCTGATAAAATAAGGAAGCAAAACAGCCATTACTACTTTAATAGGGCAGAGATTCTGTTCCCTTGGCTGAGGAGAGTTTGCAAGATGCTCTGCCCAGTCTAGTTTGCGGAGAGCCTGGTTGGTCATCTCTGTAGGTTGTGAGTTTGCAGTGGTTTGGGAGGCCCTCTCTCTGGCTGAAGAAAGTCCTCCCCATATTTAACTAACCTTCAGTGCTGGCTGTGCCCTTTTTTGTGTTGAGACGTTTTCTCAAAGGGCACTGTGGTTTCTCCTTTCCTGCTGGAAGTTCCATGTCTGTGGAAAAGTTTCCTGTAACCTTTCAAGGTTTGCACTCTGTTCCAGAGGGGCTCTTGGATATAAAAATGGTCTTTTTTTCTTAAGTGATCTCACAGATGATCAAAAGGAGCACATAAAAGCTGTCCTGGGGATTTGGCAAGGTTGCCAGTGTTCTCTTTACCTTTGGTCTGGTATTTAGGTCTGAGACAGTGTCTCGCCAACAGCCCTTGCTTTCCTCGGGGGTTAGGGCTGAGAGACACAGAAGGGGAGGCAGGAGGGGCATATTAATTCCTCTAGGAAGTAGAACTTCATTTTTATCCTATGAGAGCCATTTGAAATTGGGTTGGCACATTCAGTCCTGAAAAAGTGACCTTGCAGGAGCTGGAATTTTATATCCAACATTGTTTTGGAGGACTTGGCCAGCAGCATTTCCCTTGGGTGTATTGCATTAACCCTATCCAGTCACTCCTATGAGGTTTGTCTGGACTGGGATTGCTTGTGCCTCGTGGTAGAGGAAAAGCCAGAGATGTTCTCTGGACTTACGGAAGTCGCTTAGCAGTTCTGTGATTTTTGTAAAATCTGCTTTGTCTCTGGTGAAATGGGATAGGGGTAGTAACTAGAGGGTCTCTGAAGATTCAGTGATACAATATATAAAGTGCTTAGTATAGTACCTAGCACATAGTAGATATTCAATAAATGGAAGGTGTCATCATGAGTAATCACATTGACAATTATTAATATTAATACCAAACTACTATTTCTTAGCATGAAGTTGGTACTCCATATTTACTGTCCTGTAAGTACCTTGCACTTACTCATTGCATTTATCACTCTGTCCTTTAATCACCAGTGTGCTTGCCTTCTCTCTACGAGGCCATACTCCTAGACCCTTGAAAACACTGGTAATGTCAGGTTTACCATTGCATCCCAGCATCTCCAGCACCTGGCATGGTACCTGGCACATATGACAAGCTCAGTATTTATGCATTAAATAAATACATGAACAAAATTCTCTAGCCGACTTTTTCTTTTTTAAATTTATTCCTCTTCTGCAATGCTCATCCTCTGCTTCATGCAAACTGGGTACCCCTTTGAATTCTCTTCCAGCTTCCCCAGTTTCCATTTCTATTGCCATGTCTTTTCCTTCATTCATGCCTACCCTCTTGTCTTGAAATGCCTTTCATCTCTTCTGTTACCATTTGACATCCTTTTTTTTCACTTCTTGTGTTTTTTCTCTCCTATGACGCATACCCTAACCACTCTAGCCCATATTAATCTTGTTCATGAAATCTTGTTTCATGTATAGCCCATAAGTCCTTGTTGTTCTTTGATTGAGTTTTATCTTTCCAACCAGATTGTCAGCTTCTGGTGAGCAGTCATATATCGCTGATTGTCCCTGCCCATTATAGGTCATGGTCTGGGGCCAGGTACATAATTGGCTCTAAATAAAAATTAAGCCACTGTCAAAATGATTAAATAAATTAGACTGTTGGACCAAAGGGGTAAATGAGATTAAAAGGTTTTTGCTGATAGGACACGGTCTTTAGAGTTGGTTGTGTGAATGCGGGAGTTAGAGAACAGTTATCGGTGCCTCAATGCTTTGTTAAGATTTGGGTTTTCTGTATCTATACACTCTCTAACCAGTTCTTGGTCTGGCCTTTCCCCCAGTCACGTTTGGAGGAAAATGTGGTAAAATGGAAATCTGTCAAATGCTTCTGTGTCGGAAGGCAACATACTTGATGATGATAAAGGAATTGGGAATGCCTAATGGTGACATTGGGGCTCACCATTTAGTGGGTTTTATTTACCGATGCTGTCTTCATTTCTTTGCTAGTTTGGTTGGTACCAAGCTCTTTCTGTATTAAGCTATAATCTGTTGATTGATACACATTTAACATTTTTGAGGCCAAATGTACAGCAGAGAACTCCGTATGTTGCAGGGATTTCAGAAGATGTGGTGTGCAGCACATAGTAGATGCTTTGTTAATGTTGGGAAGGATGAACGCAAATATAAAACATGCCCTTCAGGAATGTGCAGTCTGCTCCAGGCTGCAGTGAAGTAGCAGGGTGAGGCTGGAATGAGTGAGGGCCAAAGGGCACCAGTTCTCTAAGGGGGAGTCGTTGGGAAGCAGAAACAGGGAAGAGATGCTAGATGAACTTCCCATTGCCACATGGACTGTGGAAGGCAGACTATAATAGAAATCAAAGTGCTTTGAAAAAATGCAGTGCAGTATTCTATTAAAATACATATTTAAATAATCATAAATTTTACAGATTGACATAGGGATTGTTTGGGGGGAACAGACTGCCTAGCACTTGGCAGATGGTCAGTAAAACATTTATTGTGTGAGTGAATTCAGAGGAGAGTAGGGCTGGAGGCCCCGCTATGGTTTTTGTCCCTCTTTTCTCCTTTCATGCCCAATCCTTCTGCTGGTTCAGGCAGCAGCATTTCATTTTCCAGCTGTAACTAAACGAGAAATTACGAGGCGTGGTTAGAAGAGAGTTTATCGGCGACTCTCCTTTTCTTCTCCCATTCCATTGTGAGGATGAGTCAGTAAGGCTGTGCATGGATATTTTCTGGCAAGGGCATAAAACATGTTTCTGAGGGCAGAGTCCATGTTGCTGAGTAATAATTAACTGCTAATGGCATTGTCTTGGGTGTTGCATAGTAAATAATCAAGAAATAGTCTCTTTTCAATGAGAATTTGAAGGCCAATGCAAAGACCACACACAGACAAGCCTGAAAGGTGCTGTTTTTACTAACCTTAACGGGAAACAAAGGGAAAAATCTGGCTTGTTTTGTGTTGCCATGCTTAATTGCATAATGATGTCTTTTTCCCTTGAATTTCCTCATGCCCCGTGGAGGGCACATGCATGATGGTGCTTTGCCGAACGAGAATTATAAAACAGGTTCTTGGCAGCCGGGATGTACTGGCTGCTATGTTGTCTAGCATAGCTGGATCTTACTGGGAGCTTTCAGATCAGAGTCTCTGTGAAATGGAACAAGTGAACTGAGCCTAGTCTGTTCCTAAAAATAAGTCTCTAAGAAGCAAGTGAGGTGCTTTTCAGTGGGAAGGCTGTGGGGAAAGAGCCTGGAACACAGACTGGAAGTAAGGTAATACAGGGTTCCTTTACCCAACCCTTTTCAGGCTCAGAAGAGAGGAAGTGACTTGTCTCGGGTCACTTAGGGGCTAGGCCTCGCACCGGATCTGCTGTATTTCTCTGCCTGGGCTCTTTTCCACCACCGGGGACCAACTTTCCAGAATGTCATTTTCCTGAGTGAGGAAGCAGAGATGCCTGGCTCTAGGGTATGTGGCAGGGCTACAGGAATGAGAGTGTCCAACTCTCCTGACCCTGCCACACTGTCCTCAGGTTCACCAGTGTTCCCTGCTGGCCTGCTGTTCAGGGCTCTGCGGGGGAGAGCTTTACAGCACACGCAAAGGAGGTATGAAGAAGGCAGATGGCTCCACCAGTCTCACCCAGAGTGTGTCTTCACCCTCGCCTGCCGTGGGGCGAGTCAGGGAGGCTTCGTGGGCCTGGCCTGGCTGTAGGAGGGCCCTGGTGCTGCCTCCTCAGGGTTTGACCCGGAAGGCGTTCTACAAGAGTGATGAGGGATGGATGGGCACAGGGTGTAGGAGAGTGTGGGCTGGTGTGACTCTCATTTAGGGGCTCAGAGGGAGCCAGGGAGAGAATGACATTTTAATCACACAGTGAATTGTCAGGCCTATAATCTTCCCTGATGGCTCTTCTTCTTGTCCAGTCATCAGAGGCATCTGCTTACGAATGGGAGGTGCTGAGGCTTAAACTTTCTGATCGTTGTGATGGTGATGCTGATGTCAGTCTTACGTTTTGTGATCTTGTCCTGGGTGAAGAGGGCAGGATCCACCGGTTGTAGTACCTGAAATGCCCTGCAGTGGCAAGATTCACTCCCTCATGAATCCCATTCTGACATTTCCAGAGCTGGATTTAAGAAACTTGAGGCAAAAGTCAAGCCCTAAAGACATCTGAAAACGATGCGGGGTCCTAAGTTATTATTGCCTGGCTCTGAGAGGACGGGCCTCAGGAGGACCTGGAGCACTCGGACTTCTCCTAGGCTTTGGAAATGGGTACATCTGCATGGTATATGTTAGGGTCAAAATACAGCAAATCTCTAAATGATTGTTCCTCTGACTCAAATTTCATCCACTGATTCTTTCATTATCTCATGGATTCATCAGCCTGGTATTTGTTGAGAGCCTTCTTGTGTCATGCTTTTGCTGGCACTGGGAATCAAATAGCAGACTAGATCAACTCAGTGCCTGCCTCCAGAGCTTAGGAGTGAGGCTGGAGGATACTGTCTGCACCAGCACCCCTATTCACATGTGGCTTTTGAGGCCAGAGAGAGGACATATTTCACCCAAGGACTTGGGGCTTGGGGCCTTCCTTTCCTAGCTAGGTGGAAAGCAGCTGGAGGGCAGGATCAGGTTTTACCCCTCTGCATAATGCCCTGCAAAGAAGAGCCACTCAGCTAATACGGGTTGATTGATTAAATATGGCAAAGGGACATCTTACACCCTCTCCCAGTTATCCTGCTTCATTGTTAGGGGATAGGCATGGGGGTTAAGCCTTGCAGTCCTCCTGTTTCTCACCACAAATGCAACTTGCACTGACTGTCAAATCTCCTTGAGTCAGCTTTAAGAGTTTCTTTCTAGAATCATGTGGGACTTGAGGCAAGAGGAGACTGCATGGAGGTTTTTACTCTTTAATGGAATCTTGCAGAGATGGTCCTTAAAGGGTGGGGAAAAGAGGACAGCACCATTTAGGGAATATTTGCTCTGCTGCTGCATGCCGGTTGCATCCTCACTCTTGTTTTATTTATTCCCTTAAACCCTTGTAAGGCTCCATAGATGATGTGAGGATAAATAACAGGAAACTGACAGAGCTGGCTGAAGCCCATGTCTCTGTCCTCTCCACTATGTTTCTAAAATTTTCTGAGGGATGTACAGGTATGTGTTATTATGGGTTTTTAGTGGTTTCTGTGGTTTGCACAAGAAAAGTCTAGAGCCTGGACCTCCTGAAAATTTCCCTGATAATTTCTGGACAACAGAGCATGGATTGCGTGTGTGTGTGTGTGTGTGTGTACATTCTTTCAAATCCTCCTTCCCTGACAATGAGGGCTGATAAATCACCAACCTTAACAGCCAGTCCCCAGGTACTCCTATTCTGGGATACAGTTTAGTGAATTTGTTTTTTTTTTTTTTTTTTTTTTTGAGACGGAGTCTCGCTCTGTTGCCCCGGCTGGAGTGCAGTGGCCGGATCTCAGCTCACTGCAAGCTCCGCCTCCCGGGTTCACGCCATTCTCCTGCCTCAGCCTCCCGAGTAGCTGGGACTACAGGCGCCCGCCACCTCGTCCGGCTAGTTTTTTGTATTTTTTAGTAGAGACGGGGTTTCACAGTGTTAGCCAGGATGGTCTCGATCTCCTGACCTCGTGATCCGCCCGTCTCGGCCTCCCAAAGTGCTGGGATTATAGGCTTGAGCCACCGCGCCCGGCCGTGAATTTGTTTTAACATTTAGTGTTTTGTAACTAAAACACTTAATTCTGGTTTTGAGGACCACTCAGTAGACTGGCTTGTTTGATTTGCTGACTTAAGATTAGAAATTGGGAATTCCGTATGGAAATGAAAATTAAGCAGGATACAAATTAGTGCTTTGGTCCTAGAGTCTAGAGGACAGCTGATGCACCTTCGCTTTGTGGGAGGAGGCAGTGGGTAGTGGTAGAAGCCATGTGCCTGGAGATGGAAGCTGTTTCGCACTGAGGGCATCTTACCACGTGAGATCTTAGGAAACCCATTTCACTTCCTTGGCTTTGGTTCTTCCATCTGTGCGTTGGTAGAAAAGAATTACTGACTGTTGGCCAT
The DNA here is from genome assembly GCF_002776525.5 of Piliocolobus tephrosceles. Lineage (NCBI taxonomy): Eukaryota > Metazoa > Chordata > Mammalia > Primates > Cercopithecidae > Piliocolobus > Piliocolobus tephrosceles. The sequence continues at coordinate 99,830,791 of NC_045434.1, forward strand.
CCATTTTCTGGGACTGCTTTATCCAGAAGTTGTGGTGTTTCTGGGCAAAGAACTACTACTAGTCATCTGAAAGGGTACAAGCCTGGGTAAGAGCACGTATGTGCGCACAGGTATTCGCACACGGATATTTAGTGGTTTTCACTCCAGTGTTCTATGATTCATCCCATCGGGCTCAGAACTTGGCTTTTGAAACCTTTCCCTGACCTGGAATATGACACAGAAGTAATCTTAAAGCATCTCTCTTCACTTACCAAAAGGCTGTGCATTTTCTGAGAAATGGAGAAGTGCTCACCACGACTCCTTGGGCTGCAGGCTGCCAGCCTTCCTGGGTCCATGAAAATAGATTGAACAGAAATCTGGCCCAAGTGCCTGTATATTTTGTGAGACCCTGGGGCCTGGCATTATGGGACAGAGAGGATTATCTCCAGAGAGCGTTGAAACTCAGGACTTCTGTTGCAGTCTCCCTGGCACCCTTCTGTGAGGGTTTAGAAAGTGCTGGACTAGGTTCAGAGTGATATCACCCCTGAGGAATTCTTTGGAGAATATGGGAGGATGACTTTTGGAGAATCAGGGGTTCTCCAAAGAAAGGGGAAAAGATATGTTGCTGTGGTGAATTTCATCTTTATCTCGGGAACCTGAGTGTTTCTGTTCATTCTGATCTCAAGTTGTAGGAAACAGAAACAGACTGCATTAACAGAGATGAGGTATCTAGAACAAGGAGGTGCTACTCCTTGGATACAAGTTACTAGACCACACCTGGAGCACTGTGATGAATTTAGAGCAGCACATTTTTTAAAACTTTTATTCTAAATTGAGTCCATGTGCAGGTTTGTTGCGTAGGTAAACCTGTGTCATAGGGGTTTGTTGTACAGATTATTTTGTCACCCATGTGTTAAGCCTAGTACTCATTAGTTATTTTTCCTGATCCTCTCCCTGCTCCCACTCTCTACCCTCTGATAAAGCCCAGTTTGTGTTGTTCCTTTCTATGCACCCGTGTGTTCTTGTCATTTAGCTCTCACTTATAAGTGAGAACATGCGATATTTGCTTTTCTGTTCCTGCGTTTGTTTGTTAAGGATAATGGTCTCCAGCTCCATCCGTGTTCCTGCAAAGGACGTGATTTCATTCTTTTTTTATGGCTTCATAGTATTCCATGGTGTATATGTGCCACAGTTTCTTTATCCTGTAGTCTATCATATCCTTTAGTCTAGATGGGTGATATTCTTTAGTCTATCACTGATGGGCATTTAGGTTGATTCCGTATCTTTGCTGTTATGAATAGTGCTGTGATTAACAGATGCATGCATGTATCTTTATGATAGAACAATTTATATTTTTTTGAGTATATATCCACTAATGGGATTGCTGGGCTAAATGGTATTTCTGTCTTTAGGTCTTTGAGGGATCGCCACACTGTCTTCCATAATAGTTGAACTAATTTACACTCCCATCAACAGTGTATAGTGTTCCTTTTTCCCTGCAACCTTGCCAGCATCTGTTATTTTTTGACTTTTTAGTAATAGCCATTCCTACTGGTGTTAGATGGTATCTCATTGCGGTTTTGATTTGCATTTCTCTAATCAGTGATATTGAGCTTTTCTTTTTTCATATGCTTGTCCTGCATATATGTCTTCTTTTGAAAAGTGTCTATTCACGTCCTTTGCCCACTTTTTAATCGGGCTGTTTGTTTTTTTCTTGTAAATTTGTTTAAGTTCCTCATAGATGCTGGATATTAGACATGTGTCAAATGCAGTTTGCAAAAATTTCCTCTCATTCTATTGGTTGTCTGTTTACTTTGTTGATAGTTTCCTTTAGAACAGCACATCTTAAAAGGGATAACACGTTGGAGTGTATTCAGAGGAGAGTTGGAAAGCCTACCCTATTCTATGGGAGTGGTGGGAAAACGGATTTTAATCTGGAGAGGGCAAAACTCAGGTTTTGACAGGGTGTTAAATATCTGAAAGTTGTGCTGGGGATCTGTATGTGGTCCCAGAAAACCTAACATTGGGAGTCAGAACTCTTAGGTGGAAGCTTTAAGGAGAGAGATTATGTTTTATATGAAGAAGAAGAATGAATTTCACTTTGGAGGGGGTAGCTTTACTGAGTTTTTTTCCTTGACCCTGAAAGTGATATATTCTTATTATAGAGTATTTGAAGAATAGAGAAGAATTTTGTTTTTTTCTTAAAGTCTCTAGAGGTTGAACCATTCAGGGAGAGTAGTAGAGGGCCCTCCTGAATGGCATGTCAGGATGCCCAAGGACACCAAAATCCCTATAAAGTCTAAGTCTGGCTGTCTTTTTTATTTTTTATTATTATACTTTAAGTTCTAGGGTACATGTGCACAACATGTAGGTTTGTTACGTATGTACCTGTGCCATGTTGGTGTGATACACCCATTAACTCATCATTTACATTAGGTGTATCTCCTAATGCTATCCCTCTCCCCTCCCCACTCCCCACAATAGGCCCTGGTGTGTGATGTTCCCCTTCTTGTGTCCAAGTGATCTCATTGTTTAATTCCCACCTATGAGTGAGAACATGCAGTATTTGGTTTTCTGTTCTTAAGATCGTTTGCTGAGAATGATGAGTTCCAGCTGCATCCATGTCCCTACAAGGGACACGAACTCATCCTTTTTTATGGCTGCATAGTATTCCATGGTGTATATGTGCCACATTTTCATAATCCAGTCTGTCACTGATGGACATTTGGGCTGGTTCCAAGTCTCTGCTATTGTGAATAGTGCCACAATAAACATCCATGTGCATATGTCTTTATAGCAGCATGATTTATAATCCTTTGGGTATATACCTAGTAATGGGATGGCTGGGTCAAATGGTATTTCTAGTTCTAGAACCTTGAGGAATCACCGCAGTGTCTTCCACAATGGTTGAACTAGTTTACAGTCCCACCAACAGTGTAAAAGTGTTCCTGTTTCTCCACATCCTCTCCAGCACCTGTTGTTTCCTGACATTTTAATGATCACCATTCTAACTGGTGTGAGATGGTATCTCATCGTGGTTTTGATTTGCATTTCTCTGATGGCGAGTGATGATGAGCATTTTTTCATGTGTCTGTTGGCTGTATGAATGTCTTCTTTTGAGAAGTGTCTGTTCATATCCTTTGCCCACTTTTTGATGGGTCATTTGTTTTTTTCTTGTAGGTTCTGGATATTAGCACTTTGTCAGATGAGTAGATTACAAAAATTTTCTCCCATTCTGTAGGTTGCCTGTTCACTCTGATGGTAGTTTCTTTTGCTGTGCAGAAGCTCTTTAGTTTAATTAGATCCCATTTGTCAATTTTGGCTTTTGTTGTCATTGCTTTTGGTGTTTTAGACATGAAGTCCTTGCCCATGCCTATGTCCTGAATGGTATTACCTAGGTTTTCTTCTAGGGTTTTTATGGTTTTAAGTCTAACATTTAAGTCTCTAATCCATCTTGAATTAATTTTCGTATAAGGAGTAAGGAAAGGATCCAGTTTCAACTTTCTACTTATGGCTAGCCAGTTTCCTCAGCACCATTTATTAAATAGGGAATCCTTTCCCCATTTCTTGTTTTTGTCAGGTTTGTCAAAGATCAGATGGCTATAGATGTGTGGTATTATTTCTGAGGACTCTGTTCTGTTCCATTGGTCTATATCTCTGTTTTGGTATCAGTACCATGCTGTTTTGGTTACTGTAGCCTTGTAGTATAGTTTGAAGTCAGGTAGCATGATGCCTCCAGCTTTGTTCTTTTGGCTCAGGATTGTGTTGGCAATGTGGGGTCTTTTTTGGTTCCATATGAACTTTAAAGCAGTTTTTTCCAATTCTGTGAAGAAAGTCATTGGTAGTTTAATGGGGATGGCATTGAATCTATAAATTACCTTGGGCAGTATGGCCATTTTCACAACATTGATTCTTCCTATCCATGAGCATGGTATGTTCTTCCATTTGTTTGTGTCCTCTTTTATTTCACTGAGCAGTGGTTTGTAATTCTCCTTGAAGAGGTCCTTTACATCCCTTGTAAGTTGAATTCCTAGGTATTTTATTCTCTTTGAAGCTATTGTGAATGGAAGTTCATTCATGATTTGGCTCTCTGTTTGTCTGTTACCGGTATATAAGAAAGCTTGTGATTTTTGAGAAGAATTTTTTAAAAAAAATCATTGAAACACCTTAATATCCCTTTTCAGAAGCAGCCACTACTAGCATTTGGCACATTATATTTTAGTATTTTTGTGTATTTTTTTTTTTTTACAAAGTTGAAATCAGGGTACATAAACAATTTTGAATCTTACATTTTATGTAAGATGAAAGGTGAAACATTTAACCTTATATTTAATAATTTGTTGTAAACATACATTTTAAAGGTTTCATAATATTCTGTGCTAAAGATATAGTGTGATTTTGTCTAATCATTTCCTCTAATGTGGACCATGAAGTTTATGTCCCAGTTTGTGCTTTTATGGTAAATATTATGAATAAATTTTTGCATGTGTTTCAGATTATTTCCTTGGGTTAGGTTACTAGAAATGAATTTGTCAGGTGAAAGTATATGAGCAATTTAAACTGTTGTCATATATATATGTACATACACACACACATACACATATAGTTTTACAGAAATGTTATACCAGCTTACATTTTGTATCAATTAAGATGCTTTTGCTTCAAATGATGAGAAGACTAAACTGGCTTGAATGAAAAGGAACTGTATTGGCTCAGATATCTGGAAAAAAATATATGACTGGAGTTTAGCTTCAGGTATGCCTGGATAGGGGCTCAACTGATGCCTGTAGGTCTGTTTCCTTTCTCCCCATCAGTTAGAGTGTTGGCTACTAAGAGCCACTGTTTTTGGCAGCCTTTTTTGGTGAATGTGTGTGTCAGTGGGAGGGGTGTGCTGTATTTGTGCCTTGAGTTAGGGTAGTGTCTTCATGACTGGGGCAGACAGCCTGAATCATCTAGAGAGGCTATCAGAGGAACCTGCTCATTTCTTTGGTCTCGTTAGATCTGGTTTTGCTGACATAAAAAAAGGCTGCTTTTCCCCTATGAAATCTGTTGTTAGATGAAGGAGGTAGATTATAAATAAAGCTTTAAGAGGTTGTTCATTGATCCAACTCTCCATTACTATACTTGTCTGTCTGTTCCTTCCTCCATTCAGGTAATATAGTGTAGTGAGCCTTGGAGAGGAGTTAAAGGATGTGGATTCTCATCCAGATTCCACCACTGGGCTGTGCCCTAACTGCATTGGCCAAGGCATAGCTGGGATTAGGAAGCAGGGAACAGCTTTTCCCCCGGCACATATCTCCAAAGTATCTACTTTTTAACAATTTTCAAAAGGTGAGATGTCAACATTATGATGAAAAGTCATTAGAAGAAGGAGTGTGGGAATCACCCAGGAATGATAATCAAAGGGTTTAGTGCCTTTAAAAAAACTGATTTGCAGACTCCATCCCAAGATTATCCACCATGACTTTAGAACCTGACTTTGCCTCTGCTCTCTGAGTATTTCCCTATTACTTAAAGGCACTAATCCCAGTTCTGCCATTCTTAGGAAATCACAAGAAATGATAATGCATGTGATGTAGATGATGTTTTAAATGTTGTGCATCTAGGGCATAAAAGCAAGCTCCACCTTGCTTCTGAAAGGGGTTATCACATCCCATTCAACAGGGCCCCAGAGGATTTGGTCTTTTTCCTCTTTGGTCAAGAAGGCTAGAGGAAGTTTGATAGGATATTAGAGAAGCACCAAGGGTCAGCCCATAAAGGTCTGAAGTTCAAGAAGTGCATGCCACAAATACAGATTTTTCTTAGTACCCATTGCCACCACAGACCCCCTTCAGCCTGGGCTTACATTTAGCAGGCTCGCCTTGCTGTCCTCACACCCATCCTCCACAGTATGGCCAGAGTGCTCTTTCAAAAAATTCAAGTCTTGTCAGTGCCCATTTGTGCTGCTTCAACCCTGCAATAGTTCATCTGTGCTCTGGGGACAATACAAACTCCTTCACATAGCCCAATAGGGCACGAGCAAATTACCTGGCCTGGGTGACTTCACTTCATGTTTCCCCTTCTTTCTGTGCTGCCCTACATTACAGCTGGACTTCTTTCAGCAACACCATGCTCTCACTTGCCTTTGGACCTTCTCATTTCTCCACTATGCTCTCCCATCCCAAAGCTTTAGGTCATCTTACAGGTTTCTGCTTACATGTCACTTCTGCCTATGTTTGTCAGTCTTTTGGTTGGGGAACCAAATAGATAGTCGTGAATTAAAATGGTGGAGTGAATTAAAATGGATCACATTTTTGTTGCCTCTGTGTGGTGATGACTGGGGATTGAGCCTCACCTTGCTGCCTGACTGTAGTGAGTGGCCAGCTGGCGTCAGAGTGGTGTGGTCACTCTGAACACAGTTCACGGTTAGAGCTGGGAAGAGGATGTTCTGTGTCCTCTTGTTCCTTTGGCATCATCCCATGTATGTCTGCCTTGGATACTTCCTGTGTTAGTGCCTCTTGTCCTATAGTGTGGAGTCCTAGCTTTTAATTAGTGCAGCTGTTGCCAGCTGTTTGCGTAGTTTTCAAAACGGAATGGAACAGAGAAATGTGTATGTCAAGCTTAGACGTTCTGAATTCCTAGAAATCGTTATGAATCTGAATCACTGGGTTGGTGTTGCTGCAATTATCTGAAGACTGTACGTGCACATGTGTGGCTGTGGGTGCTTGTGTGGGATGTGAATGGATGGTGATATGTTTATAGGGGTAGGACTAGGGGACTTTGAGAGGAAGCTACTATAATGTATCCTAGATTTTTGCTGAATTGGATAAGAAGATATCCGGGTTCCCTGCACACCAAATATTCATGAGGCTGAGCAACACAAGCCATCTGAACTGTGTCACACTTCATTTAGCATAAAGATATTGCCAGAAATCACACTGCTAATCAGTTGGTCCTGGAGAGAAAGCAAAACTGATGCCTAGCTTCTTGATCAATAAGGATGTGAAAAAAGCCCTGTGAATCCCAGATAGGAAGTTGGTTCCTGGTATTCATACATGTATTGAGCAAACATTTATTGATTACTGGGTGTCAGGTATGTGTGAGCCTGAATACACATCACTCTTTTCTTCTCTCAGGTTCGGGATCAGTTTAAGCTTTACTTTAAAAGTGTTTAAGAAGAAATCTTGCATTTGTTGTAGATTATCTGGATGTTTAGCTAATGGGGAGTGGAGCTCTCCTGTGCCACTTGATTGCAAGACAAAGCATTAAAAATGAACTTGGCTCTCTTTCCCCGGCTGCTATACCACTTTTTTTCCTTGGTAGAGGGTGACTATTAAGTGAATGGGGATCAAAGAAAGCACAATTTAAGATGCTTCTTGAAAATGAGATTCAAAGTTAAAGAGTTTTTCTTACTTCTTTCTAAATACCACTCTAATATTTTTATGTTCATGCTTTTCCATCTTTCATCCAGAATAACGTAATGGTTTTTTCAGGGAGTATGCCAGTGTCATCACTATTGGATCTTTTTATTAAGGGAGTCTTTGGAGGTATGTTAAAAGGGTGATTCTCAGTTTGGGAATTGTAGCTGTCTTGCTCTAGGTCAGGTCTGTTATAATTCCCAGCTTGGTGTGTGAGCCATCCAGCAAAATTCTGAACCCTGTAGACCTTGTTCCATGAGTAGGATGGGGCTTTTGGGGTTTTTAGTGGCTCTTTGATAGCCTAAACATTTGCTATCTGGCCTTATGCAGAAAGAGTTTGCCAGCCTCTGAAGTTGGCTGAGCCTTTTTATACTGCCACTCTTTGATGGTGTAAGGAGTTATAGAGGTCTGTGTCTGTTTGACCACCTCTCAGCAAAGCAGTTGTTTATACTGTTCAAATGAAGACCATTTTGTGAGGGACCTGGACGTCATCTCTTCACGTTTGGAAAGGCAAAACAGTAGCATTAAGCCTTTTAAAGAATGTTATCCAGCAACTGGAAAACTCGAACAGGGAAAAGAGGAAAATGTGTGTGGATCAGGGAGTAGTGTTCAGCAAGTGGCTGGAATAGTATAAAGGGATCTTTACTCCAGGGAGCTCTGGAAAGGAAAAGGGACTGGGGCATTTCAAATCTATTTCTCTCTTAAAAAAAAAAGGTAGCAAAGTTTTCTGTTTTCTTGTTTCTGAGTTTGTAGATTTGACTCTATGGGTTAGTCGGATCTGTGAGAGAATGGGAAGACCCCATTATCTAGTTCAGGAGTTGGCAAGCTAGGTCTGCAAGTCAACTCTGTGTCCTCCCTTCCTGTTAAAGTTTTATTTGACACAAGCCACACCCATTTGTCTCTGGTTGCCTCGGCAGAGTTGAGTAGCTGTGATAGAGACAGTGTGTCCTGAAAAGCCTAAATATTTGCTATCTGGCCTTGTACTGAAATAGTTTGCCAACCTCTAAAGTTGGGTAAGCCTTGTTACCGTAAGATAAGGGGATTGTCAGTTTTCGTATCACAGGGATTTTTTTGTTAATATACAAGTAGGCATTCTTGATCATTTACAAATTAAGTAGGAAAGGAGAGTGAAAATCACCTATTGCAAAGGGGCCATGCAGTGTGGCTGGCACATGATATTGTTACCAGACAAGCCAGAAGACCTTGTAGTGTGACCATGGGCAATTCATTTTACCTCATTGAGCCTCGATCTCTTGAACTATAAAATGGAGATAAGGTGACTTGTTTCTCAAAACGTGGTTGCTTGGATCCAATGAAATAAAGCCACGAGGGCATCCTATAAATGGTAAGAGGGCTGTATAAATAGAAGGAATTAACCAGCACCCATTTGTGCTGTTGCAGCTGCTGCAGATACATGCCTTGTAAAATTACCCTATTATTTAGAGACTGAGAAATATTTGGATGGTGGTAATGTGCTGCTCTGAGAAAAGCAGTCGCCAGTGGGATTTTTATCACATAATTAGAGGGTTTGTTAAATGTGGTAGTGAAAAGAAGCTGTTTGCCGCTGCCTTGTTTTAACATGGACCAGGGATCCTGAGCCTTTTTCCTGAGGAGGTTCTATACCAGCATCTTTGCTCCAGTCTCTTGTGGTGCTGGCTTCTGGCCAGCAGAAATTCTGGGACATTCTTGACATAGTGCCAGAGCCACAGTGGCCTTAGAAACCCTTGTAAAATCACCATCTACCCACGCAACACCTCCACTTTAGACAGCTAGGTGCTGGTAGCCGTTGTGTGTGTAAGAGCCCTGAGGGGTGGGGCAAGCTGGAACCCAGGGAACAGCAGGTGTCAGAAGGAGCCCAGGTTAGTGTGGGAACAGCAGAGCTGTTCGAGCTGGTTCTTTGCTAACTCATTGGTTTATTTATTCATTCAGCCAGTCAGTTTCCTCATTTTAGAAGTGGTAATACCAGGTACTTTACAGGGTTGTGGTCAAGGATTGAATGAGATAATGCAAGTAAAGTTGTTAAGCAAACGATCTGGCAGAGAGCAAATGCTCATTAAATAGTAGTTCCTGGTTGGTGTAGTGTATTCTTGGTTATCAAAATAATCATATAACTTTGGGATTTTGAATTGGTAAATATTAATGATGTGTGAAAAATCTTGATACATACTGTACGATCTCAGTCCCGTAAAATTGGATGTTGTGCCTACACATACACAGGATCTAGAAGAACATGTCAAACTGTAAACTGCTTGTGATTGTGAATTTATTTGTTCTTTGCTGCTTGTGTTTTTCAGTTTCCTATAATGCACATATTAACTTTTTAAAAATAAAGGTTATTTTAAAAGCCTGAAAAAAAATAAATAGTAGTTCCTGATTTAATTTTATTGTCTTTTTCTAATTATTTCATATTCATGAAGTGTACACCCTGTGCTAGGCACTGGGGAATATATGTAGGTAGGAAACGAATGTGTGTAAACTGTGGTCAGGCTTGGCTTCTGCCAGCTGGCTGTGATGCGGGAGGACCAGCAGTGAGCGTGCTTCATGGGTTTCTCACGGTGAGTCTGTGGATGCTACCGGAGCCCCTCAGCTCAGCTCTTTCACCTGGCACAGGCCTCCCGGCCTGCCTATTCCAATCTTACCTGCCCTCCAAGACGAAGCTCGGGACCCATCTGTTTTCTGATTAATGCTGGCCTATAGTTGCTACACTTTTCTCAGAATCTTGAAGCACTTACACACCCAATTTAACTCTGGATCACATCCCACCTTGTCTTTTTGTAATTGTTTCATGTAGCCTTGAGAGAAGAGACATGTCATATACATCTTTAATTCTTAAGTGCCTACAAAGTTCCTGACACATGCATATCCTCAATAAATATTGAATTGGATGAATTCTAATTGATTTTAGCCACCATGTATCTACTACTGGATCTACTAGTGACTCACCTACTTTAGGGTTTCTTAACTTCATCACCACCACCATTTTGGACCAGATAATTGTTTGTTGTAAGGGGCTGTCCTGTGTACTGTGGGATGTTTATCAGTGTCCCTAACCTCTATCCATTATATGGATATATGAAATGCCAGTTGTGACATTCAGAAATGACCCCAGACATTGCCAGATGTTCCCTGAAGGGCAAGATCATCCCAGGTTGAGAATCATTGATTACTTGTGTTCTAGACACTGCATGTACCCTGTTTCTGAGTCAGGCTATAAATACTTTAGGGGAAATTTTGTTTTCTACACAATGCCTCTATACCAACCATAAAGTAGATGTCTAATAAATGTTTACTCCATCTGCTCAGCTCATTTTCCTGGTTGCATCACCTTCATGTGAGGTTGGGGAGAACAGAAAATTTGAGGCCATATTCATCATCTTCTATTAGCTCGTATTAAATAAACGCTCAGAATTTTGTAGTTTTCATTTTGCTTTCCTTGCTGACTCACAGACCTGCAGTCTCTTACTTTCAGAATGCCAACACTGCAGGGGAATGAGCAAATTCTGCATCTCTTTTTCAGATTACTCTCAAACAATTGATTAATAGAATAAGCTTATGAGTAAGGTTTTTCCTCTTCTGGAATCCCATTTATGGCCTTTAAACCCCATGGGGACTCTGTATTTGCAATTTTTGCACAAGATGGTTTCCAATTTGCTGAGGAATGGCTTCCAGAAATATCTCTGGTGCCCCCCTTCAGGGATGGGCAACAGTGTAGGGCCCAGGTGTCTCAGGGACTGTCTTACTTGTAAGGTTGTACCAGGCAACCAAAAGCCAAACATCCAAGCCTTTAAGTTGGAAACAGTCTGGACCTGAAGTGTGCGTGTAAATGCATGTAGGTAGTAGGGTGATAGAATAGCACAGCTCTGCTTGGGAAAAATTAGGAGAAGTGGTATTTTGGGAGACCCCAGTACAAAGCTCTGCATGTGAGGAGAGCTCAAATATAACCTTGGGTGTTCTGCTAAGTGTCTATGAGGACTCTTGTGAAGCTGACAGCTGGGGTCGGGGGGCAAGGGCAGGGGGACTCTTGTACTCAGCAGAACCAGGCAATTGAGAAGTAGATTCTGGCTCAATATAACAAGAATTTTCTAGTCATCAGTGTTGTTGGAAGATGAAGAAAGCTTAGGAGGGAAGGAATTTTTCATCACTGGGGCCATTTTTGCCAAGGCTGATGCAGAGTGGGCAGAGATTGAGATACCAGATGAGTGACCAGACTAGATGGCTCTAAGTTCTTTCCAACCTGGGAGTTTTAAAAAAGTATATATTTTTGTTAATTTTTTCCTTATTATTTTGATCCTTGAGGAAGGAGAAGGAAGAGAGATGGGCGTACTGCTGTCTGAAAGACTGATTATGTGGGAGGGATGGGTGGTAAAGCTCTGAGGGGGAGAGAGTATCACTTTAGCTACATTTCTTTAGCAACAACTTTGCAGCGTGGAGTAGGCTGAGGTGCAAGGCTTAGAGACACATTGAGTGGGTTCCTTGGACCTCCTTGCTGTGGGGCCCAGCTTGACCTTCAAGACCACAGTGACTGCCCCCATGCCAAACCCACAGCTCTGCTTGCCTCTCTCGCTGTGGGCAGCCCTGATTCACTCAATAGCAAGCAAAAGCTACACTGTTTTCCCTGCCACCTTCTGTCTGTCTCCCCATGGCTCTGAATCAGCTGTCATGGGAGTTGGCTGTGACTGAGAACCAGAATTAATCCACTTTCTCTGGAAATTATTTCTCTCAGGCCCACAACTGTCATATCACTGAGCTCTCTGAGGCCAGCATCTTTCTGGGAAGTCCTTGCTTTCCATGACAGCATTTTATAGGCTCTGTGTGGAGTTGCTGTTCCACTCTGTAACTGGGTATATTGGTGCCACTTGTAATTACCTCTAGATACTTGCCTGCTTCAAGACCATGGTGGTGACTCCTCCTCCTGGGTTGCCTTCATCACCAGGCTTCCTTGCCTGTGGAATGGGAGGTCAGTTTGCTCTGGATGGCAGGACATGAGTGACATGTTCAAATACTTCCATGGCACTGGACTTCCTGTATCCACTGACTGCCTTTATTTCTTCATCTCTGCTATTGCACACAACCAGTATGGCCCAGCGACTGAAATGGCTGTCACTGTCAGGCCCCTGAGCTCACGGAGTCCGCCGCTGCTCTGATGTTGGAGGGGCTGCACTGCTGCCCACAAGCCTGGGGGCTCTGGAGTCCTACCGTGTGAAGGAAGTTGGTCTCTTGCTACTCTCGTCTCATCCCACTTCTCACCATTGTGTTCTTGCTGTTTCCACCCAGGCAAATCTTCACATGGAGACAATGAATCTGAGATAGGCTCATCTTGGGAATGAGGGTGAGTGGTATTTGAGACTGGAGAGAGCCAGCAGGCTTCTTGGGTCTCTTATTGTCTTAGCTCAGCTTCCATAGCAAAATATACAGCCTTAGGTGGCTTGAACAAGAGAAATTTATTTTTCACAGTTCTGGAGGCTGGGAAGTCCAAGACCAAGGTGCCAGCAGGGCCAGTGTCTGGTGAGGGCTGTCTCTTTGGGTTGCAGACACTTCTTGCTACGTCCTCACATAGGCATTCCTTAGTGCATGCATGAGAAAGACATCTCTCTCTCCCTCCTCTCCTCTTACTGTAAGGATGCCAATCCTATGGAATTAGGACTCTACCTTTGTAACCTCATTTAACTTTCATTACCTCCTAAAAGTCCCTTCTCTAACTGCAGTCACATTGGGGGTTAGGGCTTCAATGTAGAATGTTGGTGGGGGGAGGGACGATACAATCTATAGCACTTAATTATTGATGTTTCTTTTTCAACTTCAGAAGCAATAACTCACATTAAAAACCCAGTGAGGCAGTGGGTTGTTTGGCTACCTTCCTGTCAGAACTCTTTCTTTCCTTGTTTCCCAGTGGTTTTTTCTTGACTGTTTGAGACCATGGGGGAGCCACTTTCCTTCCTGTCTCTGTAGTCTGATTGTTTACACTTAGCTGACCATGTCCTGGTTAAAGAAACTGACAAGGGTCAAGGGTCTCTAGGTGTCCTGCCGTCAGAGGGACTGGCTGAATTAGCAGCACCTGGCCCTAAATCATCCTTGGGAATGTTATGTATTTCAGTACTTATAGCTTTTCCCCCACAAGAGAAGATCATTTACAGAAAACACAACCAAGACCCCAAAAATTTAGATTGTTAGTATGAAGTCATAAGACTATTTAGTGGCAGACTCAGGAGTGTAAACCTAGCTCATAGTCTCTAGTCAATGCTATAGCTGGGGAAGGAACTGACCGGCCAGCTGGATGAGGAGATGCCTTGCTTGTGTTGCTGAGTTTTCCTCCCTTGGGTTGCCCTCTTGGAGGCTCCTCTTGTTTTTATACTTGACGGGGCAGGGACAGGGAAAAGGTGAGACAGTCCATCATGTAGTCCCTTCTGCAAGGCTGGGAAGGTGTTGTTTGACATATAGAGAACCAGGGGCTGCATGACCATTAGTCTGAGCAGTGGTCTGGTCTTCTATAGTCCCACCTTTTCTACTTAATGACCAGTTAACTCTTAATTCAGATGACAGTAAACATTTAGCACCTGTGCTGGGTGCTGGGCTATAGTGGTGAGCAAAGTGGGCTTGTTCTGTCCTCATGGAACACTGTCTGGGTTTTATGTACCATTTACTCTCCCCATCACAAATCTGCATTGACACTCAAGGATGGGGAACCTCTAAGTGACTGGGGTTTGGAATGGGAAATATGTAAACTCTGCCACCCGCCACCCTGCTGCCCACCCCAATCTGGTAATAGGTGTGTATGTTGGTGGTGGTAGTAGGAGAGTGGTAAGGGATATAGGACAAGAACAGGGGTAACTGTAAAAGCTTGGGGATTTTAGTGAAGCCACACACTTTCCTGTGCCACGGTCAGTTTAGGGGTCTAGCTGTGGATGCAGGCCCAGAAAGTAGCAGTGGAGGATAGCCATGAGGTGGCTGTGGAGATTGTCCTACCTCTCCTTCTTCCTGCTGGGATATTGCTTCTGCCCTCGACACACCCTGGAACTTTGGCTGCTGCCATGTAGCTTCTGAACTCTGTGGGGAGTGAGTGCCCCGGCACACGGCGGACCATGTCAACAAGTTCAGCTGTATGAGCCTGGAGACTGTTCCTCGAAAGCCTGTCACACAGCTGCCTTGAGCCCAAGTGACAAGCTGTGGATCTTGCCCAGGGTAGCCATTTCTGACTCTCCTGAATAACATGGGGTGGATCTGGGGCATTGTGTCTAGGAAAAGCAGGTGGAGGATGTCTCTAGGGGATCAGGTCAGGCTGGCTGCCCACCTTCCCACCCTTAAGGAATCTAGGTACAGTTAGGGAGTCCCAGGTAACCTGAACACCCTGGTACATTTCCTTAGGAAGGAAATGAACGTATGAGCATGACCCTTTTTGCTTTATTTCAATACATATTTAAACACCCTGGCAACTCTCATCCACAACATTAGCTGCGATAACCAACTGCGTTTCCTGTCTGAGACCCTTTCCTTCGCTAGTAATTAGCCTTGTCTGCCCCTTTAATCCAGTGGCGGTTATACTAGAAGCTGCCTGGTCAGGAATTTTTGCATTGAGGGAGGAGACTCTCCCACTGATCCTGTGCAGGCATTTTTGCTGACAGATTGTTATGGCTGAAGTTGCCAAATACAAGAAGCAGAGACCTTTCACCTTAACCTGAGCTGTGTGCTTTAGAGAAAGAAGGATGTGCCCACCTCTTATTTTCTGTCCTCACTCTTGAATTCCGGTTGATATTCAGTTGCCCAATCTGCAGTCATATCCAACTAATTGGATTGTTTTTAAGTTCTCCTCTGGATGAATTATGAGCTTTCTTGACTTTGGTCAGGCTGCCTGGAGTCATTCCCAGCCCGGGCAGGTGCTGTGCCAACTTCCCTGGCATGTGCCTGTGCCTAGGGATTTTACTATTGACCCCTAGCTCTCCCTTGGAAATACCAAGCTTGGAACTCTGGAGAAGGCGCTGCCGCTCGTGTAGTTCTGAAAGGCTCTCTTTGTTCTGAGGAATGCCTGTTGCAATGAAGCTTGGTAAATAGCCAGCTCATTTCTCCTATAAATTAAAATGCAGGAAACTCGTCCACTAGAAGTAACTTTACTTTTCTCATCTCATCTTCTTGATTCAAGCCTATTTAATGAATATTTTTTTAAGACCTAAAATCCAGCACTGTGCCAGGCACTGTAATGGGGGACATAGAAGTAGAAGTTTGTGGTCCCTGCCTTCAAGGGCTTAAGGCTTCTTAGTGTGGACAGGCCATGTGCACATGAAACTATCAAAGAATATATAAAATGGAATTCAATTAAATGCCAAGTGGAGGAGTTTTTTTTTTTTTTTTCTTTTATTATACTTTAAGTTCTAGGGTACATGTGCACAATATGCAGGTTTGTTACATATGTATACATGTGCCATGTTGGTGTGCTACACCCATTAACTCATCATTTACATTAGGTATATCTCCTAATGCTATCCCTCCCCTGTAACCCCTCCCCACAATAGGACCCAGTGGGTGATGCTCCCCTTCCTGTGTCCAAGTGACCTCATTGTTCAATTCCCACCTATGAGTGAGAACGTGCGGTATTTGGTTTTCTGTTCTTGCGATAGTTTGCTGAGAATGATGGTTTCCAGCTGCATCCATGTCCCTACAAAGGACACGAACTCATCCTTTTTTATGGCTGCATAGTATTCCATGGTGTATATGTGCCACATTTTCTTAATCCAGTCTGTCACTGATGGACATTTGGGTTGGTTCCAAGTCTCTGCTATTGTGAATAGTGCCGCATTAAACATACATGTGCATGTGTCTTTATAGCAGCATGACTTATAATCCTTTGGGTATATCCCCAGTAATGGGATGGCTGGGTCAAATGCTATTTATAGTTCTAGATCCTTGAGGAATTGCCACACTGTTTTCCACAATGGTTGAATTAGTTTACAGTCCCACCAACAGTGTAAAAGTGTTCCTATTTCTCCACATCCTCTCCAGCACCTGTTGTCTCCTGATTTTTATAATGATTGCCATTCTAACTGGTGTGAGATGGTATCTCATTGTGGTTTTGATTTGCATTTCTCTGATGGCCAGTGATGATGAGCATTTTTTCATGTGTCTGTTAGCTGCATAAATGTCTTCTTTTGAGAAGTGTCTGTTCATATCCTTTGCCCACTTTTTGATGGGATTGTTTGTTTTTTTCTTGTAAATTTGTTTGAGTTCTTTATAGGTTCTGGATATTAGCCCTTTGTCAGATGAGTAGATTACAAAAATTTTCTCCCATTCTGTGGGTTGCCTGTTCACTCTGATGGTGGTTTCTTTTGCTGTGCAGAAGCTCTTTAGTTTAATTAGATCCCATTTGTCAATTTTGGCTTTTGTTGCCATTGCTTTTGGTGTTTTAGACATGAAGTCGTTGCCCATGCCTGTGTCCTGAATGGTATTACCTAGGTTTTCTTCTAGGGTTTTTATGGTTTTAAGTCTAACATTTAAGTCTCTAATCCATCTTGAATTAATTTTTGTATAAGAAGTAAGGAAAGGATCCAGTTTCAGCTTTCTACTTATGGCTAGCCAATTTTCCCAGCACCATTTATTAAATAGGGAATCCTTTCCCCATTTCTTGTTTTTGTCAGGTTTGTCAAAGATCAGATGGCTGTAGATGTGTGGTATTATTTCTGAGGGCTCTGTTCTGTTCCATTGGTCTATATCTCTGTTTTGGTACCAGTACCATACTGTAACCTTGTAGTGTAGTTTGAAGTCAGGTAGCGTGATGCCTCCAGCTTTGTTCTTTTGACTTAGGATTGTCTTGGCAATGGGGGGTCTTTTTTGATTCCATATGAACTTTAAAGCAGTTTTTTCCAATTCTGTGAAGAAAGTCATTGGTAGCTTAATAAGGATGGCATTGAATCTATAAATTACCTTGGGCAGTATGGCCATTTTCACAACATTGATTCTTCCTATCCATGAGCATGGTATGTTCTTCCATTTGTTTGTGTCCTCTTTTATTTCACTGAGCAGTGGTTTGTAGTTCTCCTTGAAGAGGTCCTTCACATCCCTTGTAAGTTGGATTCCTAGGTATTTTATTCTCTTTGAAGCTATTGTGAATGGAAGTTCATTCATGATTTGGCTCTCTGTTTGTCTGTTACTGGTGTATAAGAATGCTTGTGATTTTTGCACATTGATTTTGTATCCTGAGACTTTACTGAAGTTGCTTATCAGCTTAAGGAGATTTTGGGCTGAGACGATGGGGTTTTCTAAATATACAATCATGTCATCTGCAAACAGGGACAATTTGACTTCTTCTTTTCCTAACTGAATACCCTCGATTTCTTTCTCTTTCCTGATTGCCCTAGCCAGAACTTCCAACACTATGTTGAATAGGAGTGGTGAGAGAGGGCATCCCTTTCTTGTGCCAGTTTTCAAAAGGAATGCTTCCAGTTTTTGCTCATTCAGTATGATATTGGCTGTGGGTTTGTCATAAATAGCTCTTATTATTTTGAGGTACGTTCCATCAATACCGAATTTATTGAGCGTTTTTAGCATGCAGGGCTGTTGAATTTTGTCAAAGGCCTTTTTCCATCTATTGAGATGATCATCTGGTTTTTGTCTTTGGTTCTGTTTATCTGCTGTTACGTTTATTGATTTGCATATGTTGAACCAGCCTTGCATCCCAGGGATGAAGCACACTTGATCATGGGGGATAAGCTTTTTGATGTGCTGCTGGATTCGGTTTGCCAGTATTTTATTGAGGATTTTTGCATCGATGTTCATCAGGGATATTGGTCTAAAATTCTCTTTTTTTGTTGTATCTCTGTCAGGCTTTGGTATCAGGATGATGTTGGCCTCGTGAAATGAGTTAGGGAGGCTTCCCTCTTTTTCAATTGATTGGAATAGTTTCAGAAGGAATGGTACCAACTCCTCCTTGTACCTCTGGTAGAATTTGGCTGTGAATATGTCTGGTCCTGGACGTTTTTTGGTTAGTAGGCTATTAATTATTGCCTCAATTTCAGAGCCTGCTATTGGTCTATTCAGGGATTCAACCTCTTCCTGGTTTAGTCTTGGGAGAGTGTAAATGTCCAGGAAATTACCCATTTCTTCTAGGTTTTCTAGTTTATTTGCATAGACGTGTTTATAGTATTCTCTGATGGTAGTTTGTATTTCTGTGGGGTCGGTGGTGATATCCCCTTTATCATTTTTAATTGCATCTATTTGATTCTTCTCTCTTTTCTTCTTTATTAGTCTTGCTAGTGGTCTATCAATTTTGTTGATCATTTCAAAAAACCAGCCCCTGGATTCATTGATTTTTTGGAGGGTGTTTTGTGTCTCTATCTCCTTCAGTTCTGCTCTGATCTTAGTTATTTCTTGCCTTCTGCTAGCTTTTGAATGTGTTTGCTCTTGCTTCTCTAGTTCTTTGAATTGTGATGTTAGGGTGTCAATTTTAGATCTTTCCAGTTTTCTCTTGTGGGCATTTAGTGCTATAAATTTCCCTCTACACACTGCTTTAAATGTGTCCCAGAGATTCTGGTATGTTGTATCTTTGTTCTCATTGGTTTCAAAGAACATCTTTATTTCTGCCTTCATTTCGTTATGTACCCAGTAGTCATTCAGGAGCAGGTTGTTCAGTTTCCATGTAGTTGAGTGATTTTGATTGAGTTTCTTAGTCCTGAGTTCTAGTTTGATTGCACTGTGGTCTGAGAGACAGTTTATTATAATTTCTGTTCTTTTACATTTGCTGAGGAGTGCTTTACTTCCAATTATGTGGTCAATTTTGGAATAAGTGCAATGTGGTGCTGAGAAGAATGTATATTCTGTTGATTTGGGGTCGAGAGTTCTGTAGATGTCTATTAGGTCCACTGGGTGCAGAGTTGAGTTAAATTCCTGTATATCTTTGTTAACTTCCTGTCTCGTGGATCTGTCTAATGTTGACAGTGGGGTGTTGACGTCTTCCATTATTATTGTATGGGAGTCTAAGTCTCTTTGTAAGTCTCTAAGGACTTGCTTTATGAATCTGGGTGCTCCTGTATTGGGTGCATATATATTTAGGATAGTTAGCTCTTCCTGATGAATTGATCCCTTTACCATTATGTAGTGGCCTTCTTTGTCTCTTTTGATCTTTGATTCTTTAAAGTCTTTTTTATCAGAGACTAGGATTGCAATCCCTGCTTTATTTTTTCTTTGTTTTCTATTTGCTTGGTAGATCTTCCTACATCCCTTCATTTTGAGCCTATGTGTGTCTCTGTATGTGAGATGGGTCTCCTGAATACAGCACACTGATAGGTCTTGACTCTTTATCCAATTTGCCAGTTTGTGTCTTTTAATTAGATCATTTAGTCCATTTACATTTAAGGTTAATATTTTTGTGTGTGAACTTGATCCTGTCATTATGATATTAGCTGGTTATTTTGCTCGGTAGTTGATGCAGTTTGTTCCTAGCATCGATGGACTTTACATTTTGACATGTTTTTGCAATGGCTGGTACCTCTTGTTCCTTTCCATGTTTAGTGCTTCCTTCAGAATCTCTTGTAGGGCAGGCCTGATGGTGACAAAGTCTCTAAGCATTTGCTTGTCTGTAAAAGATTTTATTTCTCCTTCACTGATGAAACTTAGTTTGGCTGGATATGAAATTCTGGGTTGAAAATTCTTTTCTTTAAGAATGTTGAATATTCGCCCCCACTCTCCTGGCTTGGAGAGTTTCTGCCGGGAGATCTGCTGTTAGTCTGATTGGCTTCCCCTTGTTTGTAACCTGACCTTTCTCTCTGGCTGCCCTTAACATGTTTTCCTTCATTTCAACTTCGGTGAATCTGACAAATTATGTGTCTTGGAGTTGCTCTTCTTGAGGGGTATCTTTGTGGCGTTCTCTGTATTTCCTGAATTTGGATGTTGACCTGCCTTACTAGATTGGAGAAGTTCTCCTGGATGATATCCTGTAGAGTGTTTTCCAACTTGGTTCCATTTCCCCCTCACTTTCAGGCACACCAATCAGACGTAGATTTGGTCTTTTTACATAATCCCATACTTCTTGCAGGCTTTGTTCATTTCTTTTTCTTGTTTTTTCTTTAGATTTCTCTTCTCGCTTCATTTCATTCATTTGATCCTCAATCTCTGATACTCTTTCTTCCAGTTGATTGAGTCAGTTACTGAAGCTTGTGCATTTGTCACGTATTTCTCGTGTTATGGTTTTCATCTCTATCAGTTCTTTTAAGGTCTTCTCTGCATTAATTATTCTAGTTATCCATTCATCCATTCTTTTTGCAAGGTTTTTAGTTTCTTTGCACTGGTTACGTAGTTCCCCCTTTAGCTCTGAGAAGTTTGAGCGACTGAAGCCTTCTTCTTTCAACTCGTCAAAGTCATTCTCCGTCCAGCTTTGTTCCGTTGCTGGCGATGAGCTGCGTTCCTTTGGAGGGGGAGAGGTGCTCTCATTTTTAGAATTTTCAGCTTTTCTGCACTGCTTTTTCCCCATCTTTGTGGTTTTATCTGCCTTTGGTCTTTGATGATGGTGACATACTGATGGGGTTTTGGTGTGGGTGTCCTTTCTGTTTGTTAGTTTTCTTTCTAACAGTCAGGACCCTCAGCTGTAGGTCTATTGGAGTTTGCTTGAGGTCCACTCCAGACCCTGTTTGCCTGGGTATCAGCAGCGGAGGCTGCAGAAGATAGAATATTGCTGAACAGCGAGTGTTGCTGTCTGATTTTTGCTCTGGAAGCTTCGTCTCGGGTGTACCCCACCATGTGAGGTGTGAGGTGTGAGGTGTTGGTCTGCACCTAGTGGGTGATGTCTCCCAGTTAGGCTACTCAGGGGTCAGGGACCCACTTGAGCAGGCAGTCTGTCCATTCTCAGATCTCAACCTCCGTGCTGGGAGATCCACTGCTGTCTTCAAAGCTGTCAGACAGGGGCATTTACCTCTGCTGAGGTTTCTGCTGCTTTTTGATTAGCCATGCCCTGTCCCCAGAGGAGGAGTCTACAGAGGCAGGCCAGCCTCCTTGAGCTGTGGTGGGCTCCACCCAATTCGAGCTTCCTGGTGGCTTTGTTTACCCACTTAAGCCTCAGCAATGGCCGGCACCCCTCCTCCAGCCTCGCTGCTGCCTTGCAGTTAGATCGCAGACTGCTGTGCTAGCTATGAGGGAGGCTTCGTGGGCGTGGGACCCTCCGGGCTAGGTGTGGGATATAATCTCCTGGTGTGTCGTTTGCTAAGACCCTTGGTAAAGCACAGTATTAGGGTGGGAGTTACCCGATCTTCCAGGTGTTGTGTGTCTCAGTTTCCGTTGGCTAGGAAAAGGAATTCCTTTCCCCCTTGCACTTCCCCCTTGACAGAGCAAGACTCCATCTCAAAAAATAAAAATAAAATAAATAGGGGGCGTGCCCAAGATGGCCGAATAGGAACAGCTCCAGCCTCCAGCTCCCAGCACTTTGTGACACAGAAGACGGGTGATTTCTGCATTTTCAGCTGAGGTACTGGGTTCACCTCACTGGGGAGTGCCGGGACAATCGGTGCTGGTCACCTGGTGCAGCCCGACCAGCGAGAGCTGAAGCAGGCTCACAGTCTGATTGGAGGGAGAAGGAAAGGGGGTAGTGAGTATGCACAGTGGTAAAGGCTGTACACTTGGGAGGAATAGAGTGCCATGGAGACTGGAGGGAAGAGCTGCTTAGTTTCTGGGTTTTGATTTTCCCTTGATAAATTTTTTTTCTGTTCAAAAATAAATTCTCAGTGTTTTTCTTACCTTTCCATCATTCAAATGGTTGATTAACCCTCCTTTAATTTTGTGAAATAGTTTTTTCCTTTTTAATTTTGTGCCATAGTTTTTTCTTCATTAGATACTGTGTATTCGTTTGTCTTTTATCTTATATTGTATATTTGTTATTGTTTATTGTGTTCTTGAAATACTTCACAGAGCTACTATTTGGCCTAATTTTCTGTCTGGAAATAGCTACTATTTTCTTCCATGAAGAATGGCTGACAGCATGTGGGAGTTCTGTCTGTACGCTAACATTTGTTAGTCAGTCATATTTCTCTCTTTTTTGCCTCTAATAGTTGTTTGGAGTTACTAATTTACTATTGTTATTAATGAATTCTTAAACCTTTTTTGAAATGTCACCTTTCTCCCCACCAGGCTACATCAGTGAGTGGAGCACCAAAAACAGAACACCTTCAATAACAGAAAACAATATTCCTCTGGCTCCACCCCAACCCACCATGATAGGACTTTTATGCTGCATTCTCCTTGAAGCTTCTCCAAGATTTCTTGAGCATGCCTGGGAGGGACCTCATGGGTCCTCAAGGCCACAGTGCTCTGGACCATGAGATGCCTAGGATTCCCTGTCCCCTGTGTGTGGTGATGCCTGCCCTGAGCACCCCTAGCCTCGGGGCCCGTTAGGTCTCAGGAAGTGCCTTGCCAAGGCCCTGGAGCCGAGTCTTTCTGAGGCTTGCCAGTGCTGAGCCACAGCACCTGACTGTGGTCATGCCACTCCCCTTCTTTTAGAAACTGGCTTGCTGGGTGGGCCACACTGGCGATGCACTGGACCTTGCAGGTGGCAGCACTGTGTTGTGCCCCCTACTGAAGTGGTGAAACCTTAACTCGCAGTGCAGGGCTAGACTCATGAGCCCTGGGTCATTGCTGTCTGCTGCTCTCTGTCCTGCTCTTTGACCTGTTCCTAAGATGCGAACAAGAGTACATGGATGCTGGGCCAGGAGACAGTCTGAGTGACAGGCATTGTATTATGCTTAGAACCGACCTGCTCCCTGGCCTGAGCCCTGTCACTGGCTCAAGCTTGAGGACCCAGCTCTGTCCTCAAAACAGACTCTCTTCCAGCAGGCCCTTTAGTGTGTCATCCAGACGATCTCTAGCAGAATGGCCACTCATGCCCAGGCAGGCCTGACACCTCGGGCAGGTGCACCTTAGGCTCAAGCCAGGACTGTTGTGATGATTGTAAACTTCTATAATCTTTCAGATTTAAAGATTATAAATCTTTCAGAACATTTAGAAAACAGAAGAAAGGAACAATGATAACCCATGATCTTACCGTGCTTCTCTTGTTAGCATTTTGGAGAATTTCCATCAGACCTTTCTCATGCACATATCCTTCATATCATTATAACTCACTGTTCTCTGGCCATGCCGTGGTCTGTCTGTTCAGCTTCCGTGTGTGTTCACTGTTTGTGGGATGGCAAGTGGAGACCATGTAGAGCCCCTCATGTGCACTTTTATTTCCTGCTCCAAATGCAAACTGCTTCCTTGTCCTCCTCCCCCATCTCCTCCCTGTCATCAGTCTTCTGAGTCCATTGACATTGGTTTGCATTCATTTGCTTTCTCAGGCTGCTTTCTCATTGGTTGCTCTACCCTGAGCCACTTGTGCCCCATTCCTACTCTTACCTCTGCCAGGGGCCTCCTCTCACTGGTGTGTGCTAAGCCCACTAGCCATAAGAAAAACCCTCCTTCACACAAAGATGTCACGAAAGGAAGGAATCTAGGCTGGGACTGGAGGTTGTATTAATATCCATGCCCATGTAACTCTGCCCTGGCCAAAGCAGTGCTACTGTTGTGGGGATATTAATGACACCTTTGAAAGTGGTTTTATCAGTGCCTAGACAATCATTGGACTATTTCCTTCTAGAGTGGGCTTTACATCTTATAGTTGGACTCTTGGTGATTTGCATTTTTGTCTCAGCTTTGCCTCTGAGTCCTGCTGTGTACTTTAGGCAAGTCGCCGAACCACTATGCTTTGGTTTATTCATCTGCCAAATAGGTTCATTTTGTCCTGTCAACATCACACACGTATTTGCAGCTAGCATGACAAACCTGCTGTAATCCTGGTAGTACCATAAAATGTAAAAGAAAATAATTATATTTGAAAAGAGAAGTATAAACCTTGTGATAAGAATGTTATAAGAACACTGACTGTGGAACCAGGAAGCCTGGGTTCAATTCTTGGCATGGCTATTACTGACTGTGTGACCTTGGTCAACTTTCTTAACTTCTCTGTGCTTTGGTTTCTTCCATCCCATGAATACGACAGCGTAGCAGTACTTATAAGTTTGTGGTTTTGGTGGGATAAGATGAGTTAACACATATAGCAAATTTAAAGGGGGGCTCAGCACATTTGCAAGCATTGTTATTGTGGGTGCTGTTATCGTTTATAGAGGATCCATCATCTTTTCCCGCTGTGAAGGGAAGGAGCTTTATGTGTCTGACTTGGAAAGGAGCAAGGGCGTTCATGTATATTTGGTGCCAGTTGTATGATGCATACAGCTAGGTATTTCTATGTTTCTGCTCTTTTACATGGGGGAAGCTTAGGCTCAGGGAAACAAGCCTACAAGACTCAAAGTCTTTTGTCTGGTTCCAAATTGGTACTCTTTTCACTACACCATACCACTTTCCATTTGGGTCCTGAAACATCTATTGTTAGTTGTTTTTTGTGTTTTTGAGATGAAGTCTCGCTCTGTTGCCTAGGCTGGAGTGCAATGGCATGATCTCAGCTCACTGCCGCCTCTGCCTCCTGGGTTCAAGTGAATCTCCTGTCTTTCAGCCTCCTGAGTAGCTGGGATTACAGGCATGCGCCACTATGCCCAGCTGATTTTTTTGTACTTTTGTAGAGACGGCGTTTCACCATGTTGGCCAGGCTGGTCTCGAACTCCTGACCTAAAGTGATCCACCCACCTCAGCCTCCCAAAGTGCTGGGATTACAGGCATGAGCCACCGTGCCCGGCCTTGTTGTTGGCTTCTTGTTCAAGCACTGGTGTGCTCTAATGAGTATAGTTGTCCCAATTATCATGGGTGCCAGCACGGCAGTGAGAGTGTGGCTGACCCCCTGATGCCAGAGTGAAGGACACAACCTCCACTTCAACCTTGTGACTATAATTAAACCCACATGTACCCCTTTCTCTTTATCCTATCCTCTTTTCTGTGCATTTCTCAGCAACTTGGTCAGCGTGCCAGTTCCTGAAATTAACCTGCTGCCTGGTTTATGACCGAGACTGGAGATGGCCTCATGCTAATTGCTGGTTGGTTTCAGCTTCCTTCCCACTCACAGATACAGTGGTAGGAATAATAATTATGTCTGCCGTATACTGAGCATATGGGACCTTTACATCATCTAGTTTCCATCTCATAAACAATCAAGAGGTAGGCAGTGCTGTTCTTCTTGTTATAGATCAAGAAACTGAATCTTAGAGAGATTGACTAACCTCAAAGTATCACTAGTAAGTGACTGAGTTAGGACTCAAACCTGGGGCCTTTCTCTTCCTGGAGGCCCCACCTCTGAGTCCATCAGAGAAGTTCTATTTTGGCGAGAAAATTCTATCTGAAGCGGTTCTGGGATTTAAAAATTTGAAAAACACTGCTCTAGGAGAAAGAATCCTTGGCTGGGAGCCTGATGACTTGAGATCTCGCTCTGGGTTTATACAAAGTCACTTGTCCTTACTGAGCCTCAGTCTCTCCATATGTGAAAGTGGACCTATACTATCAGCCTCAAAAATGTCAGGCTAATAAATCACTATCATAATGGCAGTGCTTTGAGCTCTCTTACCTATTTGAAACCAAGCCTCTTTGGTTATGCCTTCAGCAATCACAGTTAGGATTTTATAATAATGGTAATAGGCATGACTGCGATTCTACTGTTGCTCCCACTCCTGCCATCACCCTGCATAGGTCCTGCAGTTGTCATTTGTTGTGAGAATGTCTTCAGGGCTGATTAGAGGCTTCATGGTCTCTGAGGGAGATGATCACACATGTGGTTTACTGGTCAGCCGTAGAACTATCCAAGACCAATTTCTTTTGCTAAGTGGCCCCCAGAGTCCAGGTTTCTGCTGTTGCTGAAATCCAGCCTATTAGAGTGAAGTAGGGTTTCAGGAGCATCCCAGGCACCCTGTCCCTTCCAGCCCCATCCACTGCTTGCCTGGAGTTGCTTTCAGGCACTCCTTTGCCAGAGGACAGATGCAGCTCTTGGTACTACGGCTTCCAACCTGCTTTTGAAAGTCACTTTCAAATTTGTCTTATCTGTGCCACCAGGTTTGATATCACCAGAACATTTGTTGATAGCTTGGCCTAAAACAGTTTTTCACATGCAGTTTTTGAACCATCTTAGGACATTCACCACTGGGCCTAGGTGGAGGCCTCAGGTGCAGCAGCAGCAGAATGTGCAAGTGAGGTATTATCTCCTAGTGGTTAACAGCTTCGGCATGACATTCCATCTGGGTTAGAATCTTCACTCTTTTATTTACCAGCTCTCTCTTGCTGAGCAAGCTCTTAACCTTTCCAGCCCTACCTCTTTGCTTATAAGATGGGAATGAGTACACCCACTTCATTGGGTCGTTGTGATCGATGACATAAAATATGTGAAGAGCTTTGAACAGTGACTGGCTCATGGCAAGTGCTTAGCAATAGTAGCTATTAGTAGCAGTCGTCTCTAAGGACAGGAGAAGCTAGACTTAAACCCCAGAATATGTTTTTAGGTCTCAGATAGGCTCCTGTTTCCATCTTCCTTTCATCTCCAAGCCCCACGAATCTGGTCCTTCTGCCTCTTTCTTTTTTAAACAGCTATCATGTATTACATGTTCCTCTACTGTGCTGGGGCCCTGGCTTTTTGTTTATCTTTTCATCTCTGTCTCCCCTTGCCTTCCCTGACCCTCTGCCCCACAAAAAGTCTCTTTTCTTTTTAGACGGTTACTGTTGCTGGCATCATCAGGGAAACAGATGGGGCACAATAATTATTCTTTCACAATAACTGCTGGAGACAATGTTAATCTTCAAAGTGGCTGTTGCCCCTGGTGGGATGGACTGAGTTCTAGGGAGAACAACCCTGAAAACCTTCGTCCTTCTAGGAAATGTCCTCTTTTAGGATTAATTATGCTTTAGGTTTTAGGCTTTATTCTGCAATTCTCTTGACTTAGTCTGACAGCACTGCTGCTTTGAGAGATTGATGGCGTGGAAAAATGTTGCCTGTAAGTTTACCTTTCCGGAAGCAGCTTTTATCTACTTGTATCCCCTGGGAGAGAGTAAACATTGACATATTAAATGCAATAATTTCTTTTTTTTATGTTGTGTGTATGGTTTTTATTTTTGAGACAGGGTCTCACTCTCTCACTCAGGCTGGAGTGCAGTGGCATGATCATAGCTCAGTGCAACCTCAAACGCCCCCGACCTCAGCCTCCTGGGTAGGTAGTACTATAGATGAACACCATCATACCTGACTAATTTTAAAAGTTTTAGTAGAGGTAGAGTCCCACTATGTTACCCAGGCTGGCCTCGAGCTCCTGGCCTCAAGCAATCCTCTCCAGTAGTTGGGCTTATAGGTGTGAGCCCCCATGCTCAGCCTAACTTCTTCCCGCATGAGTGGGAGTGAGAAATGCTGCAGGAACTGGGAAGCTTCTTCCTTCTGTGTAACTACCTCTCTCATTTTAGTTCAGCTAGAATCTGGGTGTCTGCTGTGTGCTATACATGGGTCTCGGTTTCTGCCACAGAGAGTAAACATTTCAGTGGGAGAGGGAGGCAGATGAACAGTGTCCGGGGAGCACAAGTGTCCAGAGTGCATGTTGGACCCATGCCTCCACATGGCCCAGCCAGACTCATGGAAGTGCTGCTGCTAAAAATGAATTTTCTCATTTATAAATTTTCTCCTTTATAAAATACCCAAATTGCAGTCTGGACTTGGAGTCTCCCCTGTGGGATCTGCAGCATTTCTAGGCCTGCTATTTGTTTGATCCCTGGGTTTTGTCAGATGGATGCTTTACTAGGTCTTCCTGTGTTGCTGTGGCTGTTGCTTTCCACTCTGGCTTTAAATTCTCATACTTTGCTACCCTCATCAAGCAAACCTATACTGTCTCCATGGCCTCAACCCACGGGCTCCCTAACGTTTCACACATGAGCTTTTGTTTTTGTTTTTGCATATGCTCTTGGAATCTTTGGGCCAAATGGGAAAAAGAAGTTGATATGATCCACCGTATAAATATGTTCGTTAGATGATGAGTTTTACTATCCAGGATTTGTTGACTAATGATTGGAGCTGTATTCTGAAAAAAAATAAAAAAATCCTTTACACATTATTTTTATTTTTATTTTTTGGAGACAGAGTCTCACTCTGTCGCCAGCCTGGAGTGCAGTGGCGTGATCTTGGCTCACTGCAACCTCCACCTCCTGGGTTCAAATGATTCTCCTGCCTCAGCCTCTTTAGTAGCTGGGACTACAGGCATGCACCACCAAGCCCACTAATTTTTATATTTTTAGTAGAGACAGGGGGTTTTCACCATGTTGGCCAGGATGGCCTTGATCTCTTGACCTCCTGATCCACCTGCCTCAGCCTCCCAAAGTGCTGGGATTACAGGTGTGAGCCACCGCGCCTGGCCCACACACTATTTTTAAACACATTTTTGAGTTGCTGGTTAAGCTGACTGCATGGTGTTAACCTACTCAGGAATTCGCATTGAAGACTTACTGATTTTCTTTCTACCTTTCTATCTGCCTATCTTACTGTCTTTCTCCTTTTTAAATTACAACTAGAATCTTTTGCTAGAATAGAAAAATCCAAATTCTTTAGAAGCAGTTACAGTCATTCTCCCTTTCTACAGAGTTTTTCACCATTAGCACTTTGGGTAATCTCTCATTTCTTTTTTTTAATGAGTCACACACACACACACGGGTTCTCGCAGTTTCTTTTTTTAATGCAACACACACACACACACACACACACACACACACACACACACACACACACAC
>NC_045434.1:99859869-99962155 GCF_002776525.5 Piliocolobus tephrosceles
CACACACACACACACACACACACACACACACACACACACACACACACGAGGGTTAAGACCATGGTGTCTGGGTTCAAAGCCTGGCTCTCTAACTCACTAGCTTTTTGACTAAGGCAAATTACTAAACTTCTCTAAGCTTCACTTTCCCTAATTTTCGAATGGAGGATATTAAATAACTCATAGGACTGCTGGTAAATACTAAACGTAAAAACCTTTCTCAACATTTAACACAGTATTTGGAATGTAAGCATTGAGTAAATGTCAGCTACTTGTTAAAACAAAAAATTGGGATCATACTATATACATTTTTATGGCTTGCTTGCTTTTTACTCAATGATAAATCAAAGATGTCCTTTCAGGTCAATATATGCAGACACCTGTACTCCATTTCTTTTTAATGGCCTCATAATGTTTTGTTATATAGATTTAAATTAATCATTCTCCCATTGAATATTATTATCCTATTTGCCACTATAAAAAAATGTTGAGGTGAATAAAAAATGTTGCAATATTGCAATGAATTTCGCTTCTATTTCTCTCCTTGCTCTCTCTGGATTTTTACAGGTCTTGTTCCTAGCTGTGGAATAGTGGAATTGGAGGTTGTGCCAATTTCGTTAGGTAATATCAAATTACTCTTCAAAAAGTTTCACCAAGCCTTACTTCCTGCAGCAATACGTGACAGCTTGAATGCACATGGTTAATGTTCAACTTAAGCCACGTTATTGAGCATGGCAGTATACAAGGAGCACAGCAGTGTTGTATACAATGCAGTATATAATGTCTAATCATGGCTAGTATCATAAATTTCTTCCTTGAGCACAGGCAGATGTTTCAGAGAGCTTTCACTTGACTGACGCTAATTAAAGAGCTCATTATGGACTTGGGTGCCCCTGCATTGTCAGGATCCTTTGCAGTGTAAGGACTGTTAAGTGGTATTGACACCTCTGAGGTTATCTTCGTTTGTGTACAGAAGATGCATACTGGTGCATCTTTTATAAGCAGAGTTTTTTTGTTTGTTTTGCTTTTTTACTTTGATAATATTTAATGCAAATTGTTTGATGCTAAATCTGCCTCAACTGTGATTACTACTCAGTTTAGTTCATAACCCATACAGGCACATGCCCACACACAGGCGGCCTGTTACATTTGCTTTTGTTGGTTGGTTATGAAGTTGTACTATGTTTTACCTTTTTGGGGACTTACGTTTTATATTGGCCATGATGAGAGCATTTTTTGCATGATTCTGAAAAGGCATGAAACTGCTGAAATGAAAATGAAAAGAGAAACATTACATCCACTTTTAAGCATGGATATTTGCGTTCCTTGGGGGGTGAGGTTAAGATCACATGTGCTGATTATGTCGAGAGAATGGAAGAAAATGGGTGTGATAGTTATGAGTATTTACATACAGATCACACTATTCTTTTACCATGTTGTCATTGGAGAGCCATGAATAAATCCACCTGTTGTCACTTTAGCTTATTTATTGGTCGTAATGCAGCTTTAGCTTTTTGTTCAAAGACTTTGTAACATTTTATTCAGGATGTTGAGTGTAAAGTATATGTAATCTTTAAGAAAATGTTTCTGAAATTATATCCAAGATAGTTGAGATTATTACTATTACATGTAAGAGTTAAGTGAAAAAATACCTTCTTTAGAATGGAGAGAATCTAGTTACAGAATTTTCTCCTCTTAGAGGTGCAGTTTATAGACCTCCCTCCCTCCCCAAGCTTTTGTGGGTTTGTTTGTTTTGTTTTGTTTTGTTTGTTTGTTTTTTGGTCTTGTGTTGAAAAAGCAGAGAAACTCAGTTGAGGACAAGAAAACAACTAAGAACATTCCTGAGATTATTTGAAAGCAGCTATAGAATAGATTGTATATTGCTAAAAATTGTGTAGGGGTGGGGTGGGGGAGCTCTGTGATAATTAAGGACAGGCTGGCAGAAAGGCTTCTGAGGTCAAGCTGAGCTTAATGCTTGGAGGAATGTCTGAAATTGGTTGGGGCTCCAAGGTCAAGATGTAGAAAAAGCTTTAAGAAATCTGAGGTTAAGATCAGGGGTTAATTAAACTATTTGTGAGAAAAAAGTTTAATTTGGCTTATCATTGTTTACATAAAATATTTTCTCTCTGAATCATCTGCTGTTCAGTTCACCTGTTTTAATAACTGTGGTTTTGTAGGTAGAGATTATAGGAAATTATTAAAAATTCAAAGTCTGCGCCTTGCAGTTCAGAATACCTGCTACCCATAATGGCAGTTTAGTCTATTTGAAGGAAAAAGCCAAAAGGAAGCCTAAGATGACAAAGTCAAGATAAGTATTTCAGTACTATACATGATAATACATGTATGCATATATAAACTTTAGTTTTGAATCAAAATGGCACCTTTCACTTGTTCCTGGATACCGCGCGTGGATCATGGATAACACATTTGCTGCCAGAGTCACTCTGCTAAGGGCACTCTCCAGTTCACTTTGGGAAGTTTATGTAAATACTGATTTTAATTTGTACTGGGTGGCACTTTGCATTCACAGGTTTAAAGGCTGTAGAGTCATTAACTTGTAATTAACAAATTTTGCAGTCCTAACACTTTTCATTCCAGATCTCAGAGTGTTCTGGGGACAGAAAAACAAAACAAAACAAAAAAAAAAACACAGAACTTTTGTACAGGTCAGGGATCCACTCAGGAAACAAGGAGAGAAATGAGTTTTTGAGACCGTTCATTCATTCAGCACATATTTATTTCCTGCCTCTTTATTCAAGGCACTTATTTTTTTCCAGGATTGAAATATATTCTGGCAGTTTCTCACTGCTTCTGACATTCATAGTTCTCCATTTGGTAATGAACCTTCATTACTTCATTACCTTGGTTAGAACAATAAACTTTTTTGGCAGAGGAAACCAAAAGTTGGCAATGGAAACTTAGGACATTATTTGATGTTCAAGGCGGTTGAGCTTTATAGGTGCAGAGGCTTAGAATTGGAACCCTGGGGGTCAGGAGAAAGGTCACATAGAAAGACAAGTGCCAGGTTGGATGCAGGTAGCTGTGGCACTAAGAGTAACATGTCTTCTGATGGAAAGCTTTACTTTAAAAAATTAAACATGAAATAAAACTGAAAAATTGTACTGAACAAGAAGACAGAGGAAATGCTACAGACTCATCCCCTGAGCCTGATTTTATCTGGAGTAACTTAGGGCAGGAGAGGAGAGAAGTTAGAGAGGACATGTATTGCCCGTCTTTGTTCCCAGGAGAATTGACCAGTATCTTCCCCATTGATTTTGGCTAGCACTGATGTTGTTTCCAGGATGAGACCCCACGTCCTGAGGGTTGCTGCCTTATCAGAGATGGGCTGGGGGTTCGTGGATCAGTGAGCAACTCAGCCAGTAAAAGCAGGGCCCCTGGGAAGTCTTAAACAAACAAAGAAGTGAGCATTCAAAAAGAAGCATCTCAGTAAAAATAAGGTTCTAATGAGCTTTCTCCTTGGCAACTATTCTCTTTCCAGTGACGTGTCTGAGTCTCAGAAGTCCTGAAGGTGATCTTTGCCACTTTTCACCACCCCACGTACTTCTCCTTGAAGTCAAACCATTTAATTTGGGGCCTATTATGAGCCTGCAGTGATGTGTCAGAACAAACTTTCGTCATCTCTGAGCAGAGCCCTCCTAGGGTAGGGTTATGAGGTCACTCTCCTTATGACTTATTCATGAGTTTGGGGTAGCTCTCACCTTTCCTGAAGGCCTGGACCATTGTCACCACACAAACCATGGCTAGTTGTGGGGCAGTGTGCCTTCTGTCTACACTGCCTCTTCCCACACTCCCTTCAATGCTCCTACTCCCTAGACCAGGACACCTTCCACCACAGAAGATTGCCCCAGCCCTGCTGTGTCTCTGAGAGCATCACTCACCTTCCTGAGCCTCAGTTTCCTGCCTGTAAGATGGGTACAGTAGTATCCACAGTGCACAGTGCCTCACTCTTCAGGTAGGTTGTGTAAAGGACGATAAAGTGAGTATTTGTGGGAGTGTTTTTTGAATATTATGAATCATGCTTTCCATCTTCCAAAGAGGGTTAAAGTGCCTGCAGGGGTCTCAGTGTTGTCCCACGATCCATTTCCTTGAAGTTTCTCTCTGTCACAGATGCAGCTAATCCAGGTAAGGCTGTCAGTTTGCTAACCTCTGCTGTCGTGTTCACTTAAATGGGTGGGAAGTTTTGGGATCAAGTCTCAGAGAAGCTTGTGAAGTCCTCCCATGTTCTCTGCCTTCACCACTGGCACAATCCTTAGATTACTGATGGTGTCACTAGGATAGAATAGGCCTTATAGTCACCTCTACTTTAGCTACAGAATACTGATAGCTCAAATTATTTTTCAAACCATGAAATTATTTTAACAAATTAAATTTATTTTATGTTTAGAAACAAGGAACGTTATAGAGAAATGAAAGCAAGATAAAAATATTTTGCTTGTATTCAGCATTCAAGGAATGTTTATTGGCCAGGCATGGTGGCCCATGCCTGTAATCCCAGCAGTTTGGGAGGCTGAGGTGGGCAGACCACCTGAGGTCGGGAGTTCAAGACCAGCCTAACCAACATGGAGAAACCCTGTCTCTACTAAAAATACAAAATTAGCTGGGCATGGTGGTGCATGCCTGTAATCCCAGCTACTTGGGAGGCTGAGACAGGAGAATCAGTTGAACCTGGGAGGTGGAGGTGGCAGTGAGCTGAGATCACACCATTGCACTCCAGCCTCCATCTCAAAAAAAAAAAAAAAAAAAAAAAAAGAAAAGAAATGTTTATTGATTACCTGGTATGGTGCTAGGCCCTGGGGATTTAGCCTTGAGCAAAACGACACATTCCTTGGGCTGGTATTGTGGGGCAGCTCTAAATACTAAACCTAACATCTAAATACTTAATATTTACTTACTTAGTATTTATTTAGTAATACTTAATATTAGCATCTAAATACTAAACATTACAACAATAACTGTGAACTTGCAAATTGTGAGAAGTGCAATGAAGCATTAGTAAGGATTGTAATGGAACCCTAACAGAGTAACCTGATTTAATTTGGGGGCATCGGGAAGGCTTTTCTGTGGATGTTCTGTTGAAGCCTTTACTAACTTTTAATCGTTAGTTTTTCTGAATATTTACTTTCACCTGTATGTAGGCCAATTCAGCTCACTTTCCCTCCTTAGACTGTGTTTCTTCCTAAGCTCTGCTGCTAGTTAGAGAACAAGTGGTAAATATCCCCATTAGCACATTGTGTCTTTCTAAGCTAGCTTTGCCTTCAGGGAGCTCTGAAATTCTTCCCTCTTTAATATCTCTTTGATGTCAGGCTTTGGACTCTGTTCTTAACTCTTCTTTCTTCAGTATGCTAGTGACTTTTTTTTTTTTTTTTAATCCCCAGAAGGCCAGTTTGTCTAAGGGGACAGGGAAGAATATACATGCCATCATACTACCTGAAATGAAATTGCACCATTCATTCTCCTTTGAGCTGTGAGTTTTAAGAAAGAAAAGTATCCTGGATAATGATTAATACATGATTATAGAAAATGTGTTCAAAATATTCAGGCTAAAAAAATTATCACCCTTAATTCCAACATTACAGAGTTATCTCTATTAACATTCATAGAGTAGATTCTTCCAGTCTTTCCCCGCTGTGCATTGATGTTGTGTAATCTATTTCTATATATAAAAATGTAATCATAAATTTTTCACATGTATGAGCATTTTTAGTATTTAAGAGGGCCATATTAACATTTCCTAGTGGACTTGTGAATAAAGTACAGTAAGCACATTCAAAATTTTTTCCTGTGTTCCAAACACATAAGAACAACTTAAAAAATATTATAACTGAGTTAAAAAACAAGAAGGAAATCTGAGAAACCAAGAATGGGTATTGATGGCCCAGACTTTAAGATCTCCCTTCAGTGCACTTAGCACATGACAGGAGATCAGAACCACCCTCCTGTGTGGACTCGGGTTGGGACCACACTCCTTGCAAGTTGAGTGGCGCCTGATCACTCATGGTTGTAGTTTGTGGCGGGTAGCTCTCCCGTGACCCAGGAAGGAAGCAGAGGTAGGTGTGAGGATAGGACCCACAACTGTGCAGCACATAGATATTTTATGTTTTGTTGTCCATTCTAGAGAAAATCCTAAAAGCTTACTTTGGAACCTTGTTCAGAGTTGTATATCCTATTGGTCAAGGCTCAATCATTATTTCAGGGGCTATGAGGGGCAAATAAGGAGAAAAAAACCCTCCTATGCAAGAACAGTTTGCAAACAAGTTTCTGCACTCATGGAAAACCACCACTATGAGAGACAGGTGGAAGACCTGTCAAACAATGTAATCGAAACCCTAAAAAAGAGAAACCAGGGAGCAGTCTGAAGTTTGAAAAGTGTATATATTTAGAGTATCAGAGAAAGACAGGAGCATTTCTTAAATGAAAATAGAAGGTTGTTAAATAATAGGCAATATGAAAAAGATCCAATTGGAAATCTCTGAAATGAAAAATATAGGACTGAGGCAGGGAGCAAGTGATGAAGTCAACAGTAGAAGAGATCGACATAGCTGAAGAGGTCATGAATTGAAGAGCAGAAGTGAAGAAGCATGGAGAGATAAAGGGCTGGAAAGTGTGAAGGAGAAAAAGCACAGAGGTTAGATTGAGAAGCTTGGATATACCATCAGTAATTTTTTTCTTGAGTTTCTTCTGATTTTGTCAGACTAGTTTGTGTTATGCTAGTCCTTCCACTGTGAATACCAGAAAAACATATATGTTTACTGTTTGTGTAAATAGAAATAATATAAACTCTGCTTGGAGAATACCATGGCGTTGATGCCTAGAAAGGCCACAATGGTGGAGATGAGGGAAATGAAGAGAAGTGCGCCATCAGATGCCACTTTTCCCTCCAGGTATGTGCCAGTTTGTAAGTGGCAGCAAAGAAGCTAAATTAGGTGCCAGAGTTTTCAACAGTCTCTCAGAACTGAGGAGAGAGAATAGGAGTTCAAGACTTGCTAAGAAGAAGGGGCCTGGTGAACACCCCAAGCTTTCAGTTTGGACCCCCAGAAGATTTCTCTTGGGAGTAAGGGCAAACTGGCAATGGACCAGCACCCAGCAAGGCTGACACTTACCTTCTAACTTGCTCAAATGGATCAAGGTTCCTTTTCTCTACCCCAGCTGCCTGCCAAAAGCAAATATAAATACTCTCTGGAAGAAGATAACATCATTCAGACCCTCAAATTAATGCTATCATTTTTCAAATACAATGTCTAGCAGTCAATAAAACATTACCAAATGCTTAAGATGGTAAAACCAAATGACTGTAAAACAAGAGAAAAACTACACAGGAGAATTAGAATCGCATAGGACCTTCTTAACTTGCAGTTATATTAGACATAGACTTTTAAATAACTGTGATTAATACATTGAAAGAAATAGATAATAAGATGGAGAAATTTGCCAGAAAAGTAGAGTTTCTTAAAACAAACTAAATGGAAATTCTGGAACTAAAATTTCCCTGGGAGCAGGCAATATCTTAATCCTGTGTTCATTGTGGAAGTTGGGATGAAGTTGGAGTCTGGGACCGTGATCCTAACAGGTGAAATAGAGCTGACTGACTGTTTAGGATTGTGCTAGTAATGTGCTGCTTGGCTGTGGCTCAGGAAGGAGGCAGAGGCAAGCATGAGAATAGGAACCAGGCCTGTGCGGCATGCAGATGCAACATCTAGGATTGCTCATCTAGGATTGCTCCTGGGAACACAACTCTTGCTTAGTAAGATACTGGTTAGATGTCTGCAGGGGAGAGAGGAAAAGAAACCCTGGAGTAAGGAAAAGCCCTGAGGAGGACAGAATGTTGCAAAAACTTCTTTTTGTTTTCTTTACATGTTTTTTCTATGGCCAATTAGGGTACCCAGAATGTTATATCTGCCTCTTTTATTTTTAATTAACTATTTGCTTATTTTATATTCTTAAATATTACATTATAGTGAATTGTATCATCCTTTATTTCTATTTGCTAGGTTGTTAGGTGCTTGAAGCCTGAGTTTCTGTTTCACCTGTTCCTGTTTCTTTTCTCTGTGTGACTTTTCAATTTCAAATTCTCAACCACCCTCTGTCCCACACCCAGTATATTGCCCTCACCTGATAGGAGCTAAGTACATAAATGTTTGTTGAATGAATGGTAGAAGACATAGCTCTTGATTGACTTACTAATTTCAGTTCTTAATGTGCTCCCTGAATGATAATCCCAGGGTGGTAGTAACACAATGAAAAACATACATTTCTGCTTTTAGGGAATTGAAAATAGGGGAGGAGGGGAGATAGAACCTGAGAAGAACAGTGGGAAATGGAAGACGTGTCTCAACTGCTCAAAGCCTTGAGACACTTTTTCAGCAACTTTTTTCATTACTAATAGTATCCAATAGGATCCAGTCAGGAAACAGAAATCATACCTGTAATTTGAATGGAAAATTTAGTGTGAAGAATTATTAACTAGTAAATAAAAACTACTAAGATGGGTAAAAAGAACTTTAAAGAATAAAAGAGAAGCAGCCTATGTCCCTAGGGCTGAGTGAGAGTGTCCAAGGAAAAATAAACTAGCAAGGGGTCCCCCAAAGCTGAGACTCAGATCTCCTTGCAGAGTTAGTGGCTGGGACCCACTGTATGGTAGAGAAGTCACTGGAGCACCACAGGACAGGACTGGCAAGCAGGAAGCTGTCCACTGGGGCGCCAGCAAAACCGGACGGAGGGGTGTATGCCGCTGGGTCTTCCATGTCCCATTGGCCAGGAAGTTGCCTACTGTGCCATAGAAGTAAGAACAAAAGCACTAGAACCAGAAAGAGAAGCTTTTCCTTTCAGCACCCTCTACTGACAGGACCCAATGTTGTGCCAGCTGGCAATGGGGAAATGTTCAGAGCAGCTCAGTCCAATGGAAATATAATGCAAGCCACATATGTAATTTCAGAATTTCTATTAGTCACATTAAAAAGCTAAAAATAACTGGGTGATACTAATTTTTAAATTTGAGTAAGATATAAAATTTACCATCTTAACCATTTTTCAATGTACAGTTCAGTAGTTGTGCAAACCAAACTTCAGAACTTTTTCATCTTGCAGATCTGAAACTCTACACCCGTTAAACAACAACTTCCTTTTCTTCTTTCCCTGTAACACCAGATAACCACCATTCTCATTATTTCAATGAATTTGATTATCTGGGTATCTCATATAAGTGGAATTATACAGTATTTTTTTTTTTCGTAATGGGCTTATTTCACTTAGCGTAATGTCCTCAAGGTTCATCTTTGTCGTAGCAGGTGTCGGAATTTCCTCCTTTTAAAGGCTAATATTTCACTGTCTGTAGATAGCATATTTTGTGTATACATTCATATGTCAATGGATTGGCTGGTTGCTTCTGCCTTTTGGCTATTGTGAATAATGCTGCTGTGAACATAGGTGTACAAGTATTTCTTTAAGACCCTGCTTTCAGTTATTCGGGTTATATACCCAGAAGTAGAATTGCTGGATCATAGAGTAATTCTATTTTCAATTTTTTGAGAAACCACCATACTGTTTTCCATAGCAAATGCATCATTTTACATTTCCACTAACAGTGCACATGGGTTCCAATTTCTCCACATCCTTGCCAGCACTTGGTCTTTTCTGATTTTTAATAGTGGCCATCCTAATGGATGTAAAGTGGCATCTCATTATAGTTTTGATTTGTATTTCCCTAATGATGAATGATGTTGAGCATCTTTTCATATGCCTCCTGTCCATTTGAATATCTTCTTTGCAGAAATGTCTACGCAAGTCTTTTGCCCATTTTTAAATTGGTTTATTTGGCTTTTTTGTTGTTGAGCTGTAGTTCTTATATAGTCTGGATATTAACCCGTTATCAGATACATGATTTGGAAACATTCTCTTCTGTTTCATGTGATAACTTTTTACTCTGTTGTGTCTTTTGCACACGTTTTACATTTTAATTCAGTCCAACTTATGTATGTTTTTGTTGCCTTAATTTTAATAATATATTTTATTTAGCCCAATATATTTAAAATATTCAATATGTAATCAACATACAATTATTGATATTTTATGTTTTTGCACTAATGTACAGTTAGTACAAACTGTACATTTATACTTCAGAGTCTGGTGTGCATTTTATACTTACACATCTCAAGTCATACTGGCCACATTTCAAGTGCTCAATAGCTATATAAGACCAGTGACTACAGGGTTCCTCCCCAGTATCAGAAAGCAGGGCAAAGCGGGAGAGACTTGGGAGCTGAGAGATAATAAATTGATAACTGGCACAGGATTACAGTAATTATGTGCCCACATAATGGAGCATTACATATCATTAAAAGTGATGTTCTAAAAAGTTATGGGAATTTTAGGAAAAGGCTTATGTGAAGTTCCAACAGAAACCACCTATGTATTGAAAAAGAAAGGAAATACACCAAAATGTTAACAATGGTTATCTTTGGGAATTAGTATTGGGCTGTTTTGGTTTCTTCTTCCTACATTTATGTATTTTCAAAGTTGCTTTAATGAGCACACGCAGTTAATCCACATAAAGTTTATGCTCTTATAGCACAGAGGTGTCCTTTGCAACTCCAGGCAGTGGAGCTTCTTAGAAGTCTAGGCCCCTAAGCTTGAAAAGCTTCAATTTAGTCACAATTTGAGAGAGAAATAGGTACCTTGGAAAATGAGATTGACTCCAGTTAATTGTGCAAACCTGGGTTTGTAAAGTGCAAAGATCTTGCCATTCTAAGTTTGAAAGGTCATGACTAGGAGTCCTCAAGGTGGCAGAAAACCTAATCCCTCTGAATTTATGGGACAAGAGAAGGTGGTTTATCCAGTTTCTGTTAAAAGCTGCTTGTTAATGGCTGTGATTGGAATAGTTGACATTGTTCACTTCCTTTTTTCCTCTCGGGGATCAGAGGATTAAAAGGCTGTTACTGGAATTGATTTATTTTGCCACTTTAATGTAGAACATTTTATCCTCCCTGCTCTGTCATACAAAGTAGAAGTTCTTTCTTTTCCTCAGGGAAGCTGAAGAGTGTTGTGGTCTTCTTTTGTGCTTAAAGTGTGTGTGTGTGTGTGTGTGTGTGTGTGTGTGTGTGTTGCAGAGGCAGTCTGCTGACACAGCTACAAGACAGCTTGCCCATTTTGTGGGATTCTCTCTTGTGCTTTGATTCTGCTAACCTGCCTCAACTTTATGCTGGTTTGGCCTACCAAGGGTGAAAGTACATGAGACCAACCCCAAATCTGAATATTAAAAAAATTCTAAAGCAAATATGTATTGACTTTATTATATACCTATTATGTACCTTTATCATGCACTCTATTATATAATGGACACTGATTTAAGTCCTTGTCATAAATTAACTCATCTAATCCTCATAATAACCCTATGATACATAGGTGTAGTTGTTTCTCCCATTTCGTATACAGGAAACTAACGCACAGAGGTTTGGTAATTTGCTGAAGGACACATAGCAAGAAAGAGGACGAGGCAGAATTCAAATTTACAGTCTGGCTCCATAGTCTGTGCCCTTAAGAATTAAACTGTGTGGTGGTTCTCAAACTTCAGTGTGTTTTAGAATCTACTGAAGGGCTTATTAAAACACAGGTTGCTGGGCCCCACCTCCAGAGTTTCTGGTTCAGTAAGTCTGAGGTAGGGCCCAAGTACTGGCATTTCTAAGTTCGCAGGTTCTACTGATACTGCTGGTCCAGGGATTACACTTTGAGAAGCATTGAGCTATATATGGAACCCCTGGTGTTGCTCATTGTCATGGCCAAAGCAAACAGAGCTTGCTAAGTAGCTCCTCCCCACCCCAATGCCTGCGGCTTTTGCATGGTGGTGGCTGGCGGGGTAGTTGTACTGCTGTGGCTCTGACTCTCCTAGGAGGGTCAGACTACCCAAGACTCTAACCTGGTTGTTTTCCAAGTGTCTTCCTTTACTTGAGGTACGTCTTTAAAAATAACATCTTTATTGAGACAAAATCAATACTGTACAGTTTACCCATTTAAAATGTAATATTCAGTGATTTTTTTTGGTATATCCAGTTATGTTACCATCACCACAATTTAAGAATGTTTTCATGGGAGGGCGGAGCAAGATGGCCGAATAGGAACAGCTCCAGTCTCCAACTCCCGGCGCGAGCGACACAGAAGACCGGTGATTTCTGCATTTTCAACAGAGGTACTGGGGTCATCTCACTGGGGAGTGCCGGACAATCGGTGCTGGTCAGCTGCTGTAGCCCGACCAGCGAGAGCTGAAGCAGGGCGAGGCATTGCCTCACCTGGGAAGCGCAAGGGGGAAGGGAATCCCTTTTCCTAGCCAGGCGAACTGGGACACACAACACCTGGAAAATCGGGTAATTCCCACCCCAATACTGCGCTTTAAGGAAACGGGCACACCAGGAGATTATACCCACACCTGGCCGGGAGGGTCCCACGGCCACAGAGCCTCCCTCATCGCTAGCACAGCAGTCTGCGATCTAACCACAAGGCAGCAGCGAGGCTGGGGGAGGGGTGCCCTCCATCGCTGAGGCTTAAGTAGGTAAACAAAGCTGCTAGGAAGCTCGAACAGGGTGGAGCTCATAGCAGCTCAAGGAAACCTGCCTGTCTCTGTAGACTCTGCCTCTGGGGACAGGGCACAGCTAAAAAAACAACAGGGGAAGCAGCAGAGGCCTGTGCAGACCTGAACGACTCTGTCTGACAGCTTTGCAGACAGCAGTGGATCTCCCAACATGGAGGTTGAGATCTGAGAACGGACAGACTGCCTGCTCAAGTGGGTCCCTGACCCCTGAGTAGCCTAACTGGGAGACATCCCCCACTAGGGGCAGTCTGACACCCCACACCTCGCAGGGTGGAGTACACCCCTGAGAGGAAGCTTCCAAAGTAAGAATCAGACAGGTACACTCGCTGTTCAGCAATATTGGATCTTCTGCAACCTCTGCTGCTGATACCCAGGCAAACAGGGTCTGTAGTGGACCTCAAGCAATCTCCAACAGACCTACAGCTGAGGGTCCTGACTATTAGAAGGAAAACTATCAAATAGGAAGAACACCTATACCAAAACCCCATCAGTATGTCACCATCATCAAAGACCAGAGACAGATAAAACCACAAAGATGGGGAAGAAGCAGGGCAGAAAATCTGGAAATTCAAAAAATTCAAAAACTAAGAGCGCATCTCCCCCTGCAAAGGAGGGCAGCTCATCGCCAGCAATGGATCAAAGCTGGTCAGAGAATGACTTCGACGAGATGAGAGAAGAAGGCTTCAGTCCATCAAACCTCTCAGAGCTAAAGGAGGAATTATGTACCCAGCGCAAAGAAACTAAAAATCTTGAAAACAGAGTGGAAGAATTGATAGCTAGAATAATTAATGCACAGAAGGTCATATGAAATGACAGAGATGAAAACCATGACAGGAGAAATAAGTGACAAATCCACAAGCTTCAGTAACCGACTTGATCAACTGGAAGAAAGAGTATCAGCGATTGAGGATCAAATGAATGAAATGAAGTGAGAAGAGAAACCAAAAGAAAAAAGAAGAAAAAAAATGAACAAAGCCTGCAAGAAGTATGGGATTATGTCAAAAGACCAAATCTACGTCTGATTGGGGTGCCAGAAAGTGAGGGGGAAAATGGAACCAAGTTGGAAAATACTCTTCAGGATATCATCCAGAACTTCCCCAACCTAGTAGGGCAGGCCAACATTCAAACTCAGGAAATACAGAGAACACCACAAAGATACTCCTCGAGAAGAGCAACTCCAAGACACATAATTACCAGATTCACCAAAGTTGAAATGAAGGAAAAAATCTTAAGGGCAGCCAGAGAGAAAGGTCGGGTTACCCACAAAGGGAAGCCCATCAGACTAACAGCAGACCTCTCGGCAGAAACGCTACAAGCCAGAAGAGAGTGGGGGCCAATATTCAACATTCTTAAAGAAAAGAATTTTAAACCCAGAATTTCATATCCAGCCAAACTAAGTTTCATAAGTGAAGGAGAAATAAAATCCTTTACACATAAGCAAATGCTTAGAGATTTTGTCACCACCAGGCCTGCCTTACAAGAGACCCTGAAGGAAGCCCTAAACATGGAAAGGAACAACCAGTACCAGCCATTGCAAAAACATGCCAAAATGTAAAGACCATCGAGGCTAGGAAGAAACTGCATCAACTAACGAGCAAAATAGCCAGTAAATATCATAATGGCAGGATCAAGTTCACACATAACAATATTAACCTTAAGTGTAAATGGACTAAATGGTCCAATTAAAGGACACAGACTGGCAAACGGGATAAAGAGTCAAGACCCATCAGTCTGCTGTATTCAGGAGACCCATCTCACATGCAGAGACGTACAT
This sequence comes from Piliocolobus tephrosceles, assembly GCF_002776525.5. Classification (NCBI taxonomy): domain Eukaryota; kingdom Metazoa; phylum Chordata; class Mammalia; order Primates; family Cercopithecidae; genus Piliocolobus; species Piliocolobus tephrosceles. Next base: position 99,874,239 of record NC_045434.1, read on the forward strand.
AGGCTCAAAATAAAGGGATGGAGGAAGATCTACCAAGAAAATGGAGAACAAAAAAAGCAGGGGTTGCAATACTAGTCTCTGATAAAATAGACTTTAAACCATCAAAGATCAAAAGAGACAAAGAAGGCCATTACATAATGGTAAAGGGATCAATTCAACAGGAAGAGCGAACTATCCTAAATATATATGCACCCAATACAGGAGCACCCAAATTCATAAAGCAAGTCCTTAGAGACTTACAAAGAGACTTAGACTCCCATACAATAATAATGGGAGACTTCAACACTCCACTGTCAACATTAGACAGATCAACGAGACAGAAAGTTAACAAGGATATCCAGGAATTGAACTCATCTCTGCACCAAGTGGACCTAATAGACATCTACAGAACTCTCCACCCCAAATCAACAGAATATACATTCTTCTCAGCACCACATCACACTTATTCCAAAATTGACCACATAATTGGAAGTAAAGCACTCCTTAGCAAATGTAAAAACAGAAATTATAACAAACTGTCTCTCAGACCACAGTGCAATCAAACTAGAACTCAGGACTAAGAAACTCAATCAAAACCGCTCAACTACATGGAAACTGAACAACCTGCTCTGAAATGACTACTGGGTACATACGAAATGAAGGCAGAAATAAAGATGTTCTTTGAAACCAATGAGAACAAAGATACAACATACCAGAATCTCTGGGACACATTTAAAGCAGTGTGTAGAGGGAAATTTATAGCACTAAATACCCACAAGAGAAAGCAGGAAAGATCTAAAATTGACACTCTAACATCACAGTTAAAAGAACTGGAGAAGCAAGAGCAAACACATTCAAAAGCTAGCAGAAGGCAAGAAATAACTAAGATCAGAGCAGAACTGAAGGAGATAGAAACACAAAAAACCCTCCAAAAAATCAATGAATCCAGGAGTTGGTTTTTTGAAATGATCAACAAAATTGACAGACCACTAGCAAGACTAATAAAGAAGAAAAGAGAGAAGAATCAAATAGATGCAATTAAAAATGATAAAGGGGATATCACCACGGACCCCACAGAAATACAAACTACCACCAGAGAATACTATAAACACCTCTACGCAAATCAACTAGAAAATCTAGAAGAAATGGATAATTTCCTGGACACTTACACTCTTCCAAGACTAAACCAGGAAGAAGTTGAATCCCTGAATAGACCAATAGCAGGCTCTGAAATTGAGGCAACAATTAATAGCCTACCTACCAAAAAAAGTCCAGGACCAGATGGATTCACACCTGAATTCTACCAGAGGTACAAAGAGGAGCTGGTACCATTCCTTCTGAAACTATTCCAATCAATTGAAAAAGAGGGAATCCTCCCTAACTCATTTTATGAGGCCAACATCATCCTGATACCAAAGCCTGGCAGAGACACAACAAAAAAAGAGAATTTTAGACCAATATCCCTGATGAACATCGATGCAAAAATCCTCAATAAAATACTGGCAAACCGGATTCAGCAGCACATCAAAAAGCTTATCCACCATGATCAAGTGTGCTTCATCCCTGGGATGCAAGGCTGGTTCAACATTCGCAAATCAATAAACATAATCCAGCATATAAACAGAACCAAAGACAAGAACCACATGATTATCTCAATAGATGCAGAAAAGGCTTTTGACAAAATTCAACAGCCCTTCATGCTAAAAATGCTCAATAAATTCGGTATTGATGGAACATACCTCAAAATAATAAGAGCTATGTATGACAAACCCACAGCCAATATCATACTGAATGGGCAAAAACTGGAAAAATTCCCTTTGAAAACTGGCACAAGACAGAGATGCCCTCTCTCACCACTCCTATTCAACATACTGTTGGAAGTTCTGGCTAGGGCAATCAGGCAAGAGAAAGAAATAAAGGGTATCCAGTTAGGAAAAGAAGAAGTCAAATTGTCCCTGTTTGCAGATGACATGATTGTATATTTAGAAAACCCCATCGTCTCAGCCCAAAATCTCCTTAAGCTGATAAGCAACTTCAGCAAAGTCTCAGGATACAAAATTAATGTGCAAAAATCACAAGCATTCTTATACACCAGTAACAGACAAACAGAGAGCCAAATCAGGAATGAACTTCCATTCACAATTGCTTCAAAGAGAATAAAATACCTAGGAATCCAACTTACAAGGGATGTAAAGGACCTCTTTAAGGAGAACTACAAACCACTGCTCAGTGAAATAAAAGAGGATACTAACAAATGGAAGAACATACCATGCTCATGGATAGGAAGAATCAATATCGTGAAAATGGCCATACTGCCCAAAGTTATTTATAGATTCAATGCCATCCCCATCAAGCTACCAATGAGTTTCTTCACAGAATTGGAAAAAACGGCTTTAAAGTTCATATGGAACCAGAAAAGAGCCCGCATTGCCAAGACAATCCTAAGTCAAAAGAACAAAGCTGGAGGTATCACGCTACCTGACTTCAAACTATACTACAAGGCTACAGTAACCAAAACAGCATGGTACTGGTACCAAAACAGAGATATAGACCAATGGAACAGAACAGAGTCCTCAGAAATAATACCACACATCTACAGCCATCTGATCTTTGACAAACCTGAGAGAAACAAGAAATGGGGAAAGGACTCCCTATTTAATAAATGGTGCTGGGAAAATTGGCTAGCCATAAGTAGAATGCTGAAACTGGATCCTTTCCTTACTCCTTATACGAAGATTAATTCAAGATGGATGAGAGACTTAAACGTTAGACCTAATACCATAAAAACCCTAGAAGAAAATCTAGGTGGTACCATTCAGGACATAGGCATGGGCAAGGACTTCATGTCTAAAACACCAAAAGCAACGGCAGCAAAAGCCAAAATTGACAAATGGGATATGATTAAACTAAAGAGCTTCTGCACAGCAAAAGAAACTACCATCAGAGTGAACAGGCAACCTACAGAATTTGAGAAAATTTTTGCAATCCACTCATCTGACATAGGGCTAATATCCAGAATCTACAATGAACTCAAACACGTTTACAAGAAAAAAACAAACAACCCCATCAAAAAGTGGGCAAAGGATATGAACAGACATTTCTCAAAAGAAGACATTCATACAGCCAACAGACACATGACAAAATGCTCATCATCACTGGCCATCAGAGAAATGCAAATCAAAACCACAATGAGATACCATCTCACACCAGTTAGAATGACAATCATTCCAAAGTCAGGAAACAACAGGTGCTGGAGAGGATGTGGAGAAATAGGAACACTTTTACACTGTTGGTGGGATTGTAAACTAGTTCAACCATTATGGAAAACAGTATGGCGATTCCTCAAGGATCTAGATCTAGATGTACCATATGACCCAGCCATCCCACTACTGGGTATATACCCAAAGGATTATAAATCATGCTGCTCTAAAGACACATGCACACATATGTTTATTGCGGCACTACTCACAATAGCAAAGTCTTGGAATCAACCCAAATGTCTATCTGTGACAGAATGGATTAAGAAAATGTGGCACATATACACCATGGAATATTATGCAGCCATAAAAAAGGATGAGTTTGCGTCCTTTGTAGGGACATGGATGCAGCTGGAAACCATCATTCTTAGCAAACTATCACAAGAAGAGAAAACCAAACACCGCATGTTCTCACTCATAAGTGGGAACTGAGCAATGACATCACTTGGACTCGGGAAGGGGAACATCACACATTGGGGCCTATCATGGGGCGTGAGGGGGGAGGGATTGCATTGGGAGTTATACCTGATATAAATGATGAATTGATGGGTGCTGACGAGTTGATGGGTGCAGCACACCAACATGGCACAAGTATACATATGTAACAAACCTGCACGTTATGCACATGTACCCTAGAACTTAAAGTATAATAGTAAAAAATAAATAAATAAATAAAGAATGTTTTCATTATCCCAAGAAGAAACCCTGTACCCAATGGCAGTCATTCCAATTTTCCCCCAATAACCATCAGCCTTAGAAACACTTCATGAACTTTTATCATTTATTTTAAGTACTTTATCATCCAATCCCAAAGATTGATACGACTTTCTGGGACTTTATTTGCAAGGCAGGGTTTTGAACTCAAGCCTCTAAAAGCTTTGCTTTGTGACCAGGACTTGTGAGGATTTTCTTGGCCTGCTAAGTGGTTCCTCTTCTTCCAAGGAACTCATATGAGACGTTTAACCACTTCTCCATGCTCCTGAGTACTTTGGTATTTGAGATCTGACCCTGGAACCTTGGAATGGTTCATGATTTTCTTTTTTCCTTTAAAATTCAACAGTTGGGGAAGCATTACACATGTGATAGTAACCTACTTTGAGAAAGCCATCTTGTCTGCTATTGGAAATATTTGAAGATGAATAAGAGATGGTTTTAACACCCAAGGAATTTAGAATCTAGTAGGAAAGACCAACTTGCATAGAAAGGACTGCAAACACAGGCAGAATGCAGTTGGGCCCAGGAGATGTGCAGAGTGCTGAGGAAGCACACTTTGCTCATGGACAAGGGGGCATGTGATCCGGACCTTGAGAAATGGGTATCATTCCAGTACATGAAGATGAGTAAAAGCTATAGGCAGTGAAAACAGTCCCGAGAAGTCAGGAGAGGCAGAGCTAGTATCCTAGCAATGAGTTGGAAAGGAGCGAGGGTAGGAAGTCACGTTGGGCTTATATCATAGAGTGCATTGAAGACCACCATGCTAAGGAGTATTCCTATTCCACAGATGGTAGGAAAGTCAGGAGTTTTGGATCAGGGAATGGCAGAGCTGTGCTCTTGGATGTCTCTTTTATAGAAATTTTTGTCTTGTGAAGTTGGCAAGATCATTGTGGCAACTCTTCTTCCCAAGTTGCCCAGGGCCTCTAACTTCTAAATTCCTCCCACAACATGGAGCCTATGTGTCTCTTCCTCTCTATGTGTCCTGTGCCATTTTATGTCCCCATCCTTCCCAACTCACTCCCTCCTTAAAATTATTGCTGTCCTTTTCTCCATGATGTTTTTAATCTAAGGTTTCTATCACAGGAGGAATGAGTGCTGCCACAACTCCTGAGTCCATTCCAGAAACCACATATGAGTTTTCACAGTGCTCTATTGCAGGACCACAGCTCCACACCCGCCCTCACTCCCACTCCCATGTGCAGTGCCCTTTGTGTTTAATCAAATGGAGTGGGGAATTGTAGTCACATAGAAGAGGCTGTTGCTTCTGGAGTTCTGCAAACTATGTCCTGCAATCGGCTGTTGAGGCAGAACCCTGCTGTGATTCCAACCCTTCGATGATTGTTTTATGCCCTGTCCTGATAGTTCCCTGGGCTGAGTTTGCTCATCACATTCTCAACCTGTTTATTTAGATTTGGGCTACCTCCTTTTATTATTTTAAACCTGAGCATTCCTTCAGTTAGTCCTGAATATGTGAAGAAGAAATGTAGACAGAGAAATTTTTTCCTATTAAACATTTAAAAATTTTTTTTTTTTTTAACTTGCCAACTGTTATGAGGTTTAGATCCTGGGGGCCCAATTCTGAAAGATTTCCCCCCGTAGAAGGGTTCACTCAGCTAACCTGAATTTGAACTTAATCTTACCCATCTCCCCACAACAAATCATTTTCCTCTCTGTCATGATTTTATTGCACTATGTGGCAACCGGCATGACCCTTACTGGGAAGCTCTTACGTAAGAGCTTGCCTAAGTGAAGAAGCCTTCCCTGGTATTAGTTCTTGGTAGCATGAGCCTTTGTTACCTTTTTCCATTGCCCTCTCCCTGATCTCTGCACCTTGCAGGTCCTCACTGTTATGCATACCTGGAAAGGGGCCACGGGGAGCCTCGTCAAGGCTGAATTGTCAAAGGCTCTTGCTGGTTTGTGTTTCGGGCTCTTGGATCATGGCCAACAGTGCGGAAACATGCCGCATGGGGAGATCAAAGCTTCAGTGGCCAGAATGATGCAGTCACTACTCTGCTTAATTAAAACCAGGCCTGTGTGCGTGGTTTTAATTAAGTAGAGTAGTGACTGCATCACTAGAGGCAAAGGGGCAGTTACAGGAAAGGCAATGGTGGTTAATTCCTGGCATTCCGTCTCTTGGTCCACGTGGGACCTGTGTTCAAGGAGCACTTGTCTGACTCACTCATGACACGAGCATGTTTCCCTGTTCACATACATGCATCCATGTGTTTAGATCATTTGTTGATACTTGTCGCATCAGTTGGATGAATCAAAGAAATATAGAATCTGAGTTCTAGAAGACACATAGACATCATCTGGTTTCATTCACTGGAGATGAGAAGCTGAGGCCAGAGGGATCCTTCAAGAGTTCGTTAGGAGCACAGTCTACATGTTAAGTGATATTTCATGTCACTTCCCCAGTCCCAGTTTAGAGTCGTGTTGTAAATGACAAATATAGGTTAGTTAAATTCTCATTGATTCGTTCCACAGATGTTAACTGATCACCAGATTCTGTGTATCAGGGTCTTTGATTTCATTACTGATTTCCCGTTCCTCTGGCTTCTTTCCACCTCAACTACATAGTACAGTTCAGCTTTCCATTCCTATGCTAGTAACTTTCCAACTTTCTAATACCAAACAGCAATTTTGAATATGTACAACAATGTTGACGTTTTCCTTGGTCACTAATAACAGAAACTACCATTGTATTGAGCCTCTACGAATGCCTGAATCTGTTAGATGCTTTACAGATACGATCTCACTTAATCCCCAGGAAAATATTTTTAGCTGACTTATCCTTCACAACATACCATTCATATTTTCACAGCTGAAGGACTGCAAGCTTGAGCAGTGTGTCCAGGGAGTAACTAGTGGACATGTCTTTCTACTCCTGTCCATCAGTCTGCCATTAAAGCACAGCCTTTGCCCATATGTTACCCCTGTTAAGCCGTGAGGAGGCAGGGCAAGTCATCCCTCTAGTCCTCTCTCTCCTCTTTCTATTTTTTGCTTTCTTGAAAAGAATACTCCAGCCACCCCTTTCCCTCTTTTTCTTTGATGGGGGTAGGTGTATTCCTCAAATTTCCTTCCTTTCTGTTTCCCTTGATTAGAAATGTTGTCTGTATAAATCAAAACCCATAGGTCACAGGCCAGTCCTTGTACTACAGAAGAGTCTGGCTGGTTTCAGTCTTCCTGGTCTGCATGAGGGCTGTGCTTCCTCACTGACCCGTCTTCATCCTCCTTCTTAGGCCTCAGAGGAGCCTCTCCTAGCTAAATTGCTAGTTACTTGACAAGGAAAAGGTTTCATCTTGATGGTAGCATGTTATTCAGAGCCCTGGTTAACCCCCAGCACTCCTGGAAACACAATACGTGTATGTTAGATGGAATTTATCTTGATGATTGGTGAGACGGTGGTGATTTAAACCAGCTCATTTCCCATTTACCACTGAGGCCAGCTCACTTTTGTTGGAGAGGGTTCTTGACTCTTTCTTTGTAGCAGGAACTCCTAAGTTAATCAAGTCTTCAAGATCTTCAGACTGTAAGTCAAGATCCCTCAGGTTAGACCCAATGTTGACATTTTAACTGGGCAAATTCTCATTAGAGACAAAGGGCTAAATGGAATCTAATGTCTTTTAATGTTGCTCGTGGAATCTAATGTCTTTTAATGTTGACTTCAATCCAGTAAAGCCCTTGCTAAGCCATTTAACTGTAAAATAGGGCCTTGGGAAGGCAGTGCACCCTCTGAAATTAGAGGTCAGGAGATTTGGATTTGATTTCCAGCCCTCTGCCAGTCAGTCAGCCACTCACTCTGAAGCCTTAGGCTAGTCACTTTCTGTCTGTTTCTCGATTTTGCACAGGGATTTATGTGGGCATTAAGGCCCACTGGGAAACGATCCCTTTTTCAGCGCAATGCTTGGTTTGTTGAGGATACTGGTCAATCTGGACTTTAATACACCTATGATTTTGGATTAACTCTATTACCTCTGCCAAAATTAACACAGAAAATTGACAGTTGATTGACAAGAATGAGAATCAGTCCTAAAGAATTAAAATATAACCAAGTCCTTTATTACTAAAAGAATGTTCAACTCAAGTGGACACAGACCACCCATTCTAACTCAGCTATAGCACTTAAAGGGAGGCTTTGCGGGGACAGTGTTAGCTATGTACTTTGAAAAAGTTGTGTGCTCTACAAATAAAAAGCAACTTTTGTTGTTACTTTTGGTCCCCAGTAGAAATGGGAGTCCTTTTCAGAAAGCATGGGAGACGCATGAGTCCTTTACAGTCCTCTTGTCTGCTTCTGAGGGTGATATGAGAGGGGTGTGGCCAGGCACACAGCTAGGCTCTATGCAGAGCTGCTGTCCTGGTGGTGTGGCCCCAGTCATCATGAGCCACATCTGAAAGCATTAATCACATTTCATATGCAAGCATGCTCTCTGGTTGACTGTGCTGTGGTTTGTAATGAGAGCATCATTTACAGTGGTGCAGTGCTTTAACCTGATAGCCCTGCCCAATTGTGTTCTATGTAACAATGTGTGGACTTGAATAGGAGGCAAGGTTGGGGGAGCAGGAGGGAGAATAGAGGTATGAATTAGGGAAAGGTGTCTCTTCCTTTGGAACATAGATGGGTTCCAGTCCCCACTCACCCCCTCAGCTGGTTATCTTTGTGCAGGTCACAGCCTGTGTTGCATTACGCATCAGCCCTGGTTGGGGATACAGTCTACAGGGGAAGGGTTAGGGCTTCATCAAAGAAGCAGCTCTCTTAAGTGACCTCCACTTAACTTACCTGCTAGTCTCCATTCCTTTTGCAAAACATACTACTGGCAACTGCTGCTACATGTTTTTGTTATTGTTGTCTTATGTGCCACCATAATTTTGTTTCCTCCATTAGGGCTGAATGCATACCAAGAGCCAATTGTGCAAATTCCTAAACTTGTTTGCACCAGTTAAATGTGTTGTTGTAATTGAGTAATTATTACATAAATGAAATATGAGTGAGAAAAAATAGATGGCTAACATTCACTGAGTACTTACTGTGTGTTAGGTACTCTTCTAAGTATCTGACATCTCATCTCTTATCATTGCTGTGTATATAAAAGTAGAATGTTTTGAAAAACATTGATAACAGTGAATTGTTACAGAAGGTGCCAATGAATTAGTTATGAAGAAGATAGCATAACAAAGTTGGAGGGAAAGTAAAAATCTTAGAAGGATCCTGCACCCATGTTACCCAGCAAATGTCTCTAAGTTCTTAATCCACTTGGAAGAAAGCAAAATTAGAAATCAAGGTCAATATATTGTATTATTTATGTAAGTAAGAGATTGGTAAATTAATCTGTGGACCTATTCCTAGAGGAAAGATCTCCAATCTACATTACAATATTAGTGAATAAACATACATTTATATGTCTTATATTAAAATAAAATGTTTAAGGTATGCTCATACTGTTTTCTATGGTTCTTTGCTTTAACATCTGTTTTGAGTAATAGACCAACTTTTCCTGGTTATGATTGTGTGGATAAGAAGTCTTTTACTATAAGAAGATTAGTGAAGGCAAATCAGATATGGGCCCCACATGGCCCCAGCTGATGTGGGCAGGTGCCTCTAGGAGAGCCAAGGAAGCTCGTCTAAGAAATGTGTCTGTGAAGTAGCCATTGTGATCTACAGATCATATTCTCGTATTGCAAATTCCTGTTTTACCAGTTATTGGGTGAATTCCTAAAATTCAGTGGACTGCATCATCCAAGGTTTTGGAGCCCTATTTTGAGTATAATGCAATTTGACATACTATAATGACACTGCCCTTTGGTGCCTGTCACCAAAAGGATTCCTTTGTTGTTCCAATGGTCAGATCCTGTGAAGGCTTAGAGTGAATATGTATGTGTTTGCACATGTACACAGATCAACGCACGTGCTTATATTGAATTAAGCAAATATTCAGCAAGCCTGCTGTATGCCAAGTGCTATGCTGTGAGTCATAAGGCCCCAAGGAATTGCCTGATATGATCATTGCCCCTAAGTAACCTGGAGATGTACCTGGAGGTGTCATATATCACCAGCTAAGACAGATGAGCTAACAGAGGCCACTGTGAAGGACAAGAGGAGTGAGAGAGAATCCCAGTAGGCAAAGCAGCATAAACAAGTAGGGTGATGTTGCAAAGGGATTGTACAACTCAATGAGTATAATAACTTCAAGAATAATTTACTTGCAGATTACTTTTACTTATGCTTGTCTGATTTTATGCTCAAAACAATTCCAGGAAGTAAAAAGGCCTCTATATTGCCAACCAATACTTGGGGACACAGATATAGAGGGAAGGTGACTTGCTGCAGTAATGTGGCATCAGAGCTCCCTCCAGGCTTCCCAGTGCCTGGATTGGTGCTCCTGCCACCAGACGGCAGCTTCCTGGCACATTCACCCACCTGCCACCCTGGAGACACTAATTGAAACCCATACCTTAACTGCTCAGGTGAGACTACCTTATTGCCTTATGGTCTGTCCTTCTCAATAAGCCACAACTACTGCCAGCTGGCTGAACGGAGGGTCCTCACTGACTTCCATGATCGGCTCAAGTCCCATTCCTGCTGCACTGTGTGGCTAGTGTGTGTGTGTGTTGAGGCATGCCTGCTCATCTGGCACGTGGCTTGGGAGTCCTGCCTTCTGGCCTTATGGGCAGTACCTCGGAACAGCCTCCTCATTCAGTGCCTTCTGAACAGTTCAGGGAAAAATTTTTGGCTTATACATTCTGCCCAAGCCCAGGCAAGCTCAGCTGGGCCCCAGAATAGAACTTTGCCTTTTACTGGAGAAGTTTGCATTTGCAGAGGTACCATTAACCACCTGGATAAGGGCTGTTACAGCAGAGCATGCTTTCCAGCGGGAGCCTGAATTATGCTGTCTATATGAAGTCTCACTCACTGTTCTCCCGACTCAAAACAAAAACTACAAATGTGTGAGTAAAGATAAAACAGTGTGTTACTTGGTGGTTTTGTGTTTGCACAGGTACACTGTGGAATATATAAAGAACCCCAAGGGAAAGATACAAAGCACATAGTCATTTCTTCATGGTCCATTCATGTAGTCAGCAAATACTTACTGAGCACCTATTAGGCACTGGGTGATATAGTAAGTATTGGGGATTTCACTTGGAACAATTATGGCCCTGCCCTTGCAGAGTTCACAGTCTGACAGAGGGATACAGACGAGTGTCAAGGGATGGTCACGGTGGAGTAGGATAAATGCCATGAATGCACACTGGAAGCAGGGCAGTGTGCAGTTATGTGGGTTGTGGCTGTTTAAGGGCTCTTGGCTGAAAGGATGAGTAGAGGCTGAAATCCATCCTATCCTCTACTTCTCAAGACATGTGCTGCCTAGAGGCGGGAGCCTTTTTATAACTCACAGAAAGGCTCACAGGGACCAGCAGTGACCCTGATTGGAAAGGCACCTACCCTGAATTTAGCATGGGAGGGAAAGCTTCTTGGAAGGAAACATTTCAATTGAGACTTGAAAGATAACCAAGAATTAGCCAGACAAGGGAAGAAGAGGAGAGGTGGGAAAGAGCGTTCTAGGCAAAACCATAATCACCAAAACTGAAGATAATGCTTAGCATGTGCCAGGCACAGAGCTGAGTGCTTTAAAAGATTAATCCTTTTAAGAAGTTTCATATGGAACAGCATGGAAGGGCAAGAAAACCTGGCACTTCTGGGAAACTGAAGTGACTTCATTTTGGGAAGAGCATGGAGTTCAGAGGAGAGAGAGATCGTGAAGACTGGAGTGATGATAACAGCTCGTTAAAATTACTTCACACTTGCTCTATGCTGGGCAACCTTCTGAGTGCTCAGTACATATTGACTCATTTAATCCTCATGACTGTATGAAGTAGATACTATTATTATCCTCATTCTACAGATGAAAATGAGGCTGGGAAGGATTAAGTAACTTGACCCGGGATACCCTGCACAATGTGGGTGAGAGAGTCTGCACTCCCCCTGACTGCAGAGTCCAGGCTCTTAATCCCCACACTGCCTCTCTGGGAAGAACTCAAGATGAAAATAGGTCTCTAAGGATTGACTCAGCAGAGGAGAAAAAGGAAGGCATTCCAGATGAGGTGACAGATGTCAATATCAACAAAGCGGATTCACACTGAAGCTCTGTGAACAAGGAGAAGCTGGCTGCATGGTGCCATCTCTAGTCTTGCTTTTTTTTTTTTTTTTCCAGCAACCCTCGGAAAATGAAAATCCTTCCTCATAAATCATCTCATTCAGCTCTAACCACAATCTCACGAAGGTTGAATGTCATATCTCCACTGTAACAATGAAAGAAAACAAAGCTCAGGGACAGTAAATGACTTTTCTCTCAAAAAGTAGATCTAGAAGTTTCCTTACTCAAGAAGTTCATTTGTTCTTCTTTACCTTCCTTCCTTTATTCATCATCTATTTATTGAGCATCTACAATGTGTCAGACACTCAACTAGGCTTGAGAGAGTAGGGGACAGGGTATATTGCCTGACTGCAAGTGAATAGGGGTTTTAAGTGATGGCAGGTCAGTGTGAGTTTTTAAAACATGTCTGCATATTCTTTGAGACTCACCTCATTGAAAGATGGAGTTTGTGACTACTCTTGAATCTTGGTTTACCTTCATAATTTGCATGTAGCCAATAGAATGCAGTGGAAGCGTGCAGCTTCTGAGTCTGGGTTCAAAAAATGGCCAGTCAGCTATTCCTCACTATGACTAACACTAGCTGCCAAGAAAGAAGTCCACTAGCTTGACATAGCCATGCTGGAGGGGCCATGTGTAGGCACTCTGGTGACAGCTCCAGCTGAGCTCCCAGTTGATGGCCAGCATCATCTGTTAGCTGTGGATTGAGCCATCTTGGACGTCCAGCCCCGTCAAAATTTCAGATGCAGCCCTAGCCAACATCTTACTGTAACTGCATGCAAACCCCCAAGCAAGAACTGCCCAGCTGAGCCTCTCCCACATTCCTGACCCACAAGAGTGTGAGTAAAATACAATAGTGGTTGTATTACAGATGTAATTTGTTATATAGAAATGTTAGCTCTGATCATCAGCCTCCAAGAATTGAAGAAAGCAGCAACTCAGGGGACCCACTAGAGATATGGCTCAAATCACCAGAGAAGAAATTGCTAAAATCTTCTGGTTCAGCAGTGAGCATAAAACCTTCTGCTATCTCCTAGCTTTTATTGCAGATTGGTCTTTGGGAAGGAGGGGCATGGGCAAAAGTAGAAGAGAAAAAGTGAAGTGAGTATTCTTTAATAGAGGAATTTATTTTGCATGTTGCTTTGGGTTTGTGCTCCTCCCCTATATATGCATACCCACATGTACATACACCCACACACAGCAGGCAGCGCAGAAGCCTGATTAAACAAGAAGTTGTGATTGTCCCTGAGGGAGCCTACTGTTCTCAGTCTTTAAGCTGGTAATGAGTAGTGCTATCTGCTTCTGCTTTAGGAGTGATATCCTGATAAGTTCAACTGTTTACAAAAGTCTGTGGTGACTTAAATTCAGGTGTGTCCGTTGAGAGGTTATTGTAGCCGAGAAGGGGACAAGGGTGTTAGATGTGTAATGGCAGCAGCTGGAAGAGGAAAGCATGCTTCTCAGCGTCCCATCAAACACTGGCTAGGTGAGAGAGAAGCAGGTGAGGAAGGTAATGATGAGGGGCAACGGGCATGGGCTCCTGCATAAAGAGCAGTTCCTCTCAGAGACCAGGGTATTTACTTCCTACATTCTGTGACCCTCACTTTCCCTCTTTCCTGTGAATATGCATGGAAGAAAAAAACAAGGAAGAGAGATAATGGTGATTTGTGGTGAGTTTCAACTATGGCCCTGACCTCATCAGAAAAGGGACAGAGAAGAGTGTAAAGTCTTTCAAATCAGTCTGTCTCTTTGAAGAGCAAATCTCTTCTCAGTCTCCAAGGGCTGGCCTTGCTCTCTTCTTAACACATCACCTGTGGTGGAAGTCATATGGTTTCACCAGAAGTATCTACAGGCAGCTCTTGGGGTTAACTCTGAGAGGCGAGGGTGTTCCAGGTAAATATTCTTCCTTAATTAATGTTTCTAATTTTTAGTCAGTTTGAAATTAAAGAACTTTACCCATGGGCCATCTGAGATGTTGGCTGTCTGTTCATTCTTGCAGGTACCCACAGGACCATTTTTCAGCCTCATTTAACCTGCAAAACAGCTGTTGTAAGAATTGTTGGAGGACCTTCTTCCCCTCAAAGGGGATATGAGTGGCAGGAACTTAATTAGGATTCAGTGTTGGTATTGTCTGAGGCCTGTTGTTTGAGGGAGTGAGTCCCAGGTTCCCACTAGGAGGTGACTTACCTCCTATCAGAGCTCCATCTGGATTTTCAATGACACCATATCATTGGCACAGGCTCACTTACAAGTTGGAGACTGGCTCAATGAGGTGTATCGGGCCTTGAAGTGTTTTCACCTGCTCTGCTGTGAAACTCAAATTTTATATGTTTATATCCCTGAAGTTGAGTGAGTAAGGGTGGGATGGAGGAGAGAAGCATCCAGACTGGTGGGGCAGAATCTATTTATGGAGTACCTAGATCCCAAGATTTTGCTTGACAGGTACTGGGAACCTGTCTCCCCTCTCAGTTGAGGCAAGGTTCCTGCTGGGGTCAGCAGTTGATTTTCATCCTTTTTGAGACACATTCTCAGGGACTGTTCTCTTAAACCAACCTTTGTTACCATCTTGTTGAATTTAAGCATGGAACCTAAGCACATTTTCAGGACTACTCCAAGTTCTCTGTGGTTTTGAATAAATAGCTATATTTATTTGCTACTAGAGGAGACCTTAAAGTAATTTAGGTTAGCTTCTGCATTTTGCAGATGAAGAATTTAATACTTTGAGAGCTTAAGTGTTTTGCCTGAGGTTATATAACTAGTTAGTGACTGAGCTAGGAATAGAACCCAGGTCTCCTGGCTCTCAAATCTGTATTATTTCTATTATACTATATGCTTTATCTAAAGGAGTACCTGTAAATTGATTTAAAGCAGACTTTCCAAATAATTCTTTGTTTTGGGGATATTGTATGACGTTTAGTAGCATCTATGGCCTCGAACCAATGGATGCCAGTAGCAACCATTTCTACTGTCCAGTTGTGACAAACAAAAATTTTTCCAGACATGGCCAAGTATTGTATGGGGATAAAATCGTTCCCAGTTGAGAACTAATGATTTAAAGTTAGTGCATCTTTAGAGAAGAAATAGGCTTATGTTAACTCCTCCTGGGCATGTGTGAATATACATGCATTTGAGTAACAAGGATATGAGAAGATGACTATGGCTATATAGGGTAATGGGAGCTTGAGGGGAGACCGAAGCTGCCTCCTCTTTTTTTTAAATGCTGAGAGTGTGTGCTACCATGTAGAGGAGGAGGAGACAAGGATGGGACAAGGAAAGAGAGGAAACTAGTAGGATATTTTGTTTTTAATTTGGGGGAGACAATTGCTATGAACATTCCTGTCTAAAGGACTTGTATTCAGAAGATAAAGAACTGTTAAAAAATTTAATAAGAAAACAACCCAATTTTAAAAACTGAGCAAAAGCTTTGAACAGATACTTCACCAAAGAAGATATGAAGATGGCAGATATGCATATGAACAGATGCTGAGCATCATTAGTCTTAAGGAAAATGTGAATTAAAACCATAAGGAGAAACCTCTGCATAACTAAGAATGATAAAAAATTTAAAAGACTGACCATATCAAGTGTTGATGAGGATGTCAGGGAACTGGAACTCTCACATGATGCTGGTGGAAATGCAAAATGGTACAGCCAGTTGGAAGGCAGTTTGGTAATGTCTTAAAATGTTAAACATACACCTACCATATGATCCAACCATTCTACTTCTAAGTATTTACCCAAGAGAAATGAAAGCATATGTCTGTGAAAGCAAATGCAAATACTTGTACATGAACGTTCATAGCAGCTTTAGCTGTAGTAGGCAAAACTGGAAACAACCCAGATGTCCATCAGCAATTGCTTTTTAGACATTATTTTGTGAATGAGACATTTCACAATCCTGTCAGCTAATCAAGTTTGGTAGAGAAAAGGATCAGACTGAGAACATCTGTTTACGCCAGAATACTGGCTTGATTTCTGGGTGTGTCAGAATGTCTTTAAGTATTCTCTGTTGGCAACTGGGTTTGGCAATGGAGTTGGTAATCTTCTGTAAGTCCCAGGTGGGCTATTTTAATGGTGATAGCTTATGATGGATTAACGTTTATGTTTTTCCTTAAAAGAACATACCTGGCTCTAACTGCTAGCTCCTTTAAAGCGTTTTATTAATACCAACATTAAAACATTTGAGGGGTCAAGGTGTCATTGGTTACTATTACCTCTCTCCTAAAGATGGCAGGCCACGTGCCCTTAGGGTTGCAATTCTATCCAAAGAGTAAAAAATGGGAACCAAGAAAAGAAAATGTTTCAAGGGGGGGTAGAGTGATCAACTCCTGCCCCAGGGGTAACTGAGACTTCTGTGATGTATGTGGGTTGGTTGAGACTTGTAAAATCCATTTTTTATTTAATCCTTTATTTTTTTAGCTCTTAGTATGTGTTGAATATTGAGATACACACAGGAAATAAGATATGGCCCAGTCCTGTCTTTAAACATAGTCCAGTGAAGAAAAAGACAAATGTGCAGGGACAGTGCAGAGTGATGAACAGCATGGTAGATGTGGCCACTGGATGCTGCCGGCAGAGCATGCAGGCTAGATCCTTAATGAAGAGTGAAGTAGGAGTTGGTCAGGAATCACTTGAGTGTTCCTTCTAAATATCTTAGCTTGGTGCTAGCTGTTATGGTGTGAGTACTTAAAATTACTAGGAAAACATATAATTCTTGCTCTCCAGGAAATTTTAATCTAGTTAAGGGATGAAATTAATACACATAGGATTAAGATGACCATGAGTTGATAGTGGTATAATATAGTAGAAATAATACTGCACAGAAATAATACGTAAATAATAATTCTGGCTTGGGATCTGCTCGTACTTGACTCTGTAACCCTGGGAAGGTCATTTACTGGGTCTCTTGGCCTCAGTTTTTTAAACTCTAAAATGAGAAGCCTAGGTAACAGTATATGATATATGGAGTCCCTTCTAGCTCCTCCTCCTGTGCTGTGGGGGTGTTGATGGGAGACCTGGACAGGAATGGGCATGGCCAGTTTGTCCTCACTAGAGAGTTTTGCCTCAAGGAAGCAGAGAAGTTGTTGTTGAGAAGAAATAAAATCCATTATAAAGTTGGGTAAAACTGTAGAAATCAGGGATTTTTAAACTTTGGAAGTCATTTTGTGGGAATCATATTTAAAGCTAAAACTGAGTATAACTCTCACCTTCCTGGGAGCGAGGATATTAGGCCACTGGCTGCTTTTCATCACTAATCCCTTTTGATTGTCTGACTTTGAATTGGTACTGGGTTTCTGATGGTTATTAATAGAAACCCATATATAAGAGTGAGAACTCATAGCATGTTTTTTGTTGTCTTGGTTCCTTCCCTCTTGGAATGCAGAATTAGCCAGTGTCACCAATCCCATGATTGGAAAGGCATTTTCTCCCCATGCCTCTTTCTCTCGTAATTCCTCCTATCTGATCCCTCAAGAAAGATGCTGTGATCTAAGACTATCCCAAAAATGCACAGCAGTGTTATTTGAAAGAAAAACATAAATAAGAAACTTTTGCAGAACCAGAGGGAAGGAACTGCATTCTCTTTTCTCTGCCACTTCCAGTAGCACCTGAATGCCTCCTTTGTCTGATTCCCAGAGTGCCCAGGGTTGAGTAACCTTTCCTGGAGCACTGTAGGCCCCACCTGGCAGCTTTGTGAGTGCTTATTTTGCAAGATGGAGTTCAAAGTTTATGTTGTCTTTATAAAGGGTCTGAAAGATATGGAAGAGACTTTTTGGACTGGGGTAATAGCAATATAATTTCTACACTTGTTTCCGTTTCCAGACTCCAGAGCTTTCAGAACCCCCATTTCTATATGTACCAGGCTTGAAAACTTACCTACAAAAATAATTTTTGTTCCGTCCCCGCCACATTGTCCTCTTTCCATACCTACTGTGCCAGAGAGCCTTTCCTACAGCTTCAGTATCTTATTCCCTATTGAAATGTAACTTGCCAACACTACTTTGGGAAGATAGGTCTAATTGTCAGACATGATGTCTGCACATGATCTGATGGCCTCAATAAGAAAGAAGGCTGTGAGGACACACATCCTATGTTATCCACAATTTCAACGTCACAGTAACTGGTTGGATGGGAACTTTTCAAGCAGAGCTGGATGACACAAAATGATTTACTGTGGTTCTGCCTGGAATAACTAAAATCAAAAGCTGGTTGTGTGTGGTGGCTCACACTTGTAATCCCAGTACCTTGGGAGGTGAGTTGGGAGGATCACTTGAGGCCGGATGTTCAAGACCAGCCTGGACAACACCATGAGATCCCATCTCTAATTTATATATATATATATATGTGTATATAGGTGTGTGTGTATATGTATATATGTGTATATATGTATATATGTGTATGTGTATATACACATACACATGTATATATATATCTAAAAATCAAAAGACCTTTGTTGATATGGGTGTGGCATTTTAGGTAACTAACAAACCCCATGGTGTTTGACAAGTGATAAAATAATTTCTTGATAAGAGTTTATTCCATATTAAGTACACTGGCAGTTACAATCCCCATGAAATAGAAGAGATAATTGAGACTCAGGCAGGTGAAGTGCCCAAGGTCTTGCAAATAACAATTGATGATATTGACCTTCAAATTCTGATCTTCTGACTTGATGCCAAGTCTAGTATGTCTTCCATTACCCATATACTTTTCTATGTGTTATTTATGGAACTTTTAAAATTTACCATAATCATCTCTCATTAGATTAAAAAAAATCAACTCTTTAATGGCAGTGGCTATTATGAAGTAGTAAAAAAAATCAGAAGGACTTCTAATATGCTCCTCTTTTACCTGAAAAAAGTTTTCAGCAGAGGAGAGGGGCAGACAGCTTACATCAATTTCCTTATGACCCTTTAGCCTCAGGGGTTATGGCCTGGACCATACTGATGAGCCTCACAACTGAATGTTTCTCTAGAGATCCTAGTTGACAGGGCCTTCCAACAGATGAATGTGGGTCGTTCTGTATGCCACTTTGTTCACCCCAACTCCACCAACACAAATAACAACAAACCATAAACACTCATGTCCCTAATACATTTCCTTTGGAGTTTAGAGGTTTTGTTATATACACCATTAAAGTCTTCAGGGACCTATCTCAATATGTTTTTTTCATCTTGACTTAAATCCAACTCTTCTTGTTTCCTTCTCCATCAAACCACAGCATCCCCCCTCTTCCTTTTGTCAAGGAGTGATGGACAATAGATGATAGCAACAGTTTCTATGGTAACAGCATCTGAGTCATCTCCTTGGAAACCCACATAAAGGCCTTCCATCTCCAGACCAGCTCAGTGCAACTTTGAAGGCCTTTGTTCGCTTGAATGGATCAGCATGGGGGAGCAAGCACTCCCGGGGTTTGGCCACTGCAGTTTCCTTTGGTTCCTGATGTCCATAACACTTTGGATATAGAGTTGGATTCAACCAAAGGTGGGGGATGGTGGGACCTGGAGTGCTTTTCTCAACCTAGCCCTTGGCCAGAAAGCATTGTCCCTAGTCCAGCACCAGATACCCTGCAGATTTAGCCAAGAGGTGTCTCGCTTTTTAAAATGTCCATATGACTCAGCCAGGCTCCCACAGTGACCATCTATGGATCAAAATAAAGCAATGTCTCATGTGAACACAGATGAGCTGGGTATTTTAGTATGGTCACGAAGAGAATCCTGAAAGAGGGCACCATGGGGCAGCTTGTAAAAGTCCCTTTCCTTATGGTGTCTTTCAAATGCAGCAGTTTTGTTACTTCAATGAAAGCAGAATGGTTTCCAGCAGCTAAGAGGATTAATTCTCTTGTCATCATCCACACCAAATAAGAATCACAAACGTTTCCATTGTGCTGCATATTTTGGAGATCATTTTCACATACATGAGTTCAATTAATCATCTATTCAATGGTTGAATATGTGTTAATTTGAAACCTACTATGTGCTGCATAGGGTATTGAAATTTGGGATACAATCATGAGAAAAATAGACATGGTTCCTGCTCTAATGAAGTTTACTTATGGATAAGAAAAACAAATGCTAATCAGATAATTATGCATGAGTGTAAACATTCAACCACGATCTACTCTGAAGGAGAGAGTCCACTGTATCAGTGGGCACAAGAGGGGGATTTGACCACTGGGGACAACTTCCTTGAAGAAGTGATGGATGAGTAGCAGTGAATGGGCCTTTTGCAGATGGGGAAGTAAAGACTTTGTAGGTTGAAGAGACATCCCTGTGGTCACACAAACTGCTAAATGACCAGTCCAGCCCTGGAATGTGAACCCAAGAATGGAGCATTCAAATCCCATGCCCTGTCTGTCCTCTTGTTCTGACTCTCAGAGCACTGCCTGGAGTCAATCCTAGACCAGGTAGCCAAGGAGTGCTCTCCCATTTCCCCTGTCAGGGCTTATGTTGTCTTCAGAGAGGTTCTTCCCAGCTTCTAGGACCAAACCAAATGCCCATTTGCCTGAGGGGACGATTCTAGGAATTTTCTGTTTAGACAGACATCCTCCTCCAAGGTGTTACCTGATCATTGAAGTTAGCCTTCCTAGGGATGTTGACCTTTAAATACAGCACTCTAAGAGGCTAAAAGTTTTGAAGTACCTCTTCCCTCTAAAAAAGGATGGAGATAGGTTAAAAAAGAATATCCACTGGTAGAACGTAGGCTTTAGGAGAGAGATTGTTTTAGCCAACATTTGGAAGCAAAGTAGCAGCAGAAGCAGGAGGATCCATTTCATTCATACTCTGGGCCCATCTGGTTCCCTGTGGTTACATCTCCATTTAAGGGGCAAAGAAAACTGTTTGTCTCCTCCTCAGAGGAGTGGGAAAGCCCTCCCTCCACGGTCATTGGGAATGAGTGAGTCAGGCAGGGGAAGTGGGGTGGGGTAAAATGGGACCACCCCCGTGTGGCAGCTGAGGGAGCTGCTGTGTTTACAGCCCTATGGTGATGCAGTGGATGTCCATATTTAGGCATTTGCCTACTTGTTACATTTTTTTAAACAAGAATTTAAAGGTGGCAGATTCCCCCTGGCATGCAAAGAGTGTGTGAGACTACCTTTCCACCTATAGCTTGAGTTCTTCCTCACTCTTATGCCTTTGTGGATACCATTATCAGCCAGACACCTTTTTCTTGAGCTTTTGTAACCCAAAAGCTAACGCTTCTGCCTCCTGCCTTGACTTCCCAAACATATTGGAACTTTGACTGCTCCCTTCCTCTGTGGACCACTTGCTGTAAAGCCACACCCTATCATACTTCTAGGGGAGGAGACTTGGTATTACCTGCTGTGCCCTCTGTCCTGAGCTTTCTTTTTTTTTTTTTTTTTGATAGTGTCATGAGACCACTACCACAAAAATTACCTGTTTATCTGTAAATTCCTTAGTATGAACTCAGCTAATGCCTGTGGCCTATGAGCTGTGTGAATGGAGGTAGTCTGAGTACAGCAATATGGTGTCATGCCATCTTTGGCCTAGACAATCCTGCTCTCCCACTAGGCCCTCTCAGCTCATGTCCTGTTGTCTCTGTCACATCTTCCCTGAGTTCTTCAAATTCCCATGGCACCTGCTCCCCATGCCATTCACTTGCCATCTTTTCCCACTACCTTGTCCTTATGAGTCAACGTTTTATGTGTCCTTGTCCTGTTTCTCCAGAGAGAACGTGAAAATCATCTATTACTCAGCAAAAGGGGCTCATTTCCCAGTGTACTAGAAGCCAACACTATGACACTGGGTTTTTAAGAAAATAAAAGCTTTATATTGAAAGTTCACTCCCAAGGAGACAGGAGTCAAGCTCCAATCTGTCTCTTCAGGCTGGGTTTATTAAAAAAAAATATATATATATATATATATATATGTGTATGTGTGTGTGTGTGTATAAATATATATGTGTATATATGTGTGTGTATAGATACATATATGTGTGTATATATATATATTTGAGACAGGGTCTCACTCACTCTGTCACCCAGGCTGGAGTGCAGTGGTACGATCATGGCTCACTGTAGCCTTGAACTCCTGGGCTCAAGTGATGTTCCCAACTCAACCTCCCAAGTAGCTGAGCTGGGACTACAGGCATGCACCACAACACCCAGCTAGTTTTTTTTTTTTTTTTTTAGAGAAAAAGTCCCACTGTATTGCCCAGGCTGAACTCTTGACCTCAAGTGTTCCTCTCTCCTTGGTCTCCCAAAATGTTGAGATTATAGGTGTGAGCCACCACAACTGGCCCAAGGCAGTATTTTTATTAGAAAAGGTTCAAGGGGTGAATTCTTTGGGGTTTTTTTTGTTTTTGTTTTTGGGACAGGGACTCACTCTGTTGCCCAAGCTTGGATACAGGGGTGCAATCTTGGCTCACTGCAGCCTCAGCCCTCAACCTCCCAGGTCCAAATGATCTTCCCACCTCAGCCTCTTGAGTAGCCGAGACTACAGGTGTGTGCCACCATGTCCAGCTAATTTTTGTATTTTTTATAGAAAGGAGGTTTCACCATATTTCCCAGGCTGGTCCCAAGCTCCTGAGCTCAAGCAATCTGGCCACCTCCTCCCCGCAACATGCTGGCTGGGATTATAGGCGTGAACCACTGCATCTGGCCCAAGGGGTGGATTCTGAGATTAATGGATGATTGATGGAAGGAAAGGGGACATCTGGAAATTCCTTGGGCATGCACAGTTATCTCTGCATGTTGCCTCATGGATCACATGTGCAAATTCAGGGGGAGTTAGTAAGAAGGATGCAGTAGAAATTCAGGCTGTGAGGTCAACAAGCCCATTCTGTGCACTCTAATTGGCCATCTCGGTTCCAACAGATAGCAGCTAGTTATTTTATCTCGTAAGTGGACGGAGCTTCAGCAAGTTGTTTCTTTAATTACCTGCCATCTTGTAAACTCAAGAATTTCTATTAGTCCCTGGTTTATTTAACTCTTTGGGGCACAGTTTCACATGTGTGCATGGACCATGCTTTCTCATATATCATTGTCCCCTATAGCTGTGTATTCAATATAATAGCCACTAGCTAAGTGTGGCAATTTAAGTTTCAGTTCATTAAAATAAAATTAAATTTAAAATAAAATTCAGTTTTTTGGTGGCACTTGACGCATTTCAAGTGCCCAGCAACTGTATGTTCAGCAGCTATTGTATTGGATAAAGCAGGTATAGAATATTTCTATTATTACAGAAAGTTCTGTTGGGCAGTGCTCTTCTATAGCACTTGGTACATGCTGGTACATGCCTGGTGCCTAATTGGTCTCTGCTATGGTTTGAATGTTTGTCCCTAACAAAAATGTTTACATTTAATTGTCACTGTAACAATATTAAGAGGTGAGATGTTTAAGAGGTGATTAGGCCAAAAGGGCTTTGCCCTGTTAAGTGGATTAATGTCATTATGGAGGGAGTGGGTTTGTTGTAAAAGGGTGAGTTTGGCCGCCTCTTGTTCTCTTTCTCTCTTGCCCACTCCACCCTTCTTCCTTCTGCCATGGGATTATGCAGCAAGAAGGTCCTTGTCAGATGCCAGCACCTTGGTATTGGACTCCCAACCACTAGAACTGTGAGAAATTTCTGTTCATTATAAATTCTCAGTCTCTGATATCCTGTTATAGGCACAAAGTGAACTAATTCCTCAACAAATATTTACTGCTTGAGCCTTCAAATTAAGTCTGTTTCTCATGGGTGAAGCCAAGGGTAGTTGCTGATATAGAAGAAAACTTATACTTTGCCCAATTCAGTTATGAATTGTCAGAGAGAAAACATTAGAAAAAGGAGGAAAAAACCCCTCACTTTTCATCCTTAGAAGATCAAAATAAGCAAGATTAACCCTGTCTAGTTCTGGCCAATCACATAAGTAGATGTTTAAGCATTCCCCGTAATCCTAGATTTTCTAGCTATAACAGTTTTATCTTTGACTTCTGTGATGCTGAGATCTAAGGAAATGTAACTGCCGTTGTGAATATGATGATCTTTTGAAAAAAATGCAATTTTTTCAACATAAGCAGACTTATCTTCTGGGTTTTTTTTCTTTTAAACATCTCTTGATTTTTGTATTTCAAGCCACTTTTTTTCCTTTTGTAAATGTTTTTGCTGACGCAGATGAGCAGTTTAGCTGAAGATTTATCTTTTTTAATGCACGAATCCAGAAAATAAGAAGTAGACATATCCTATGACAAGGAAATGATGATTACTACCTTGGGGAGATAATGTTCCCTCCTACAGAGGCTACTTAATGGTTGAAGAGGGAAAGGGAAGATAGGACTCCTGCATTCTGGAGTGGTGTGGTTTTTGATGACTTGGCTTTTCCATCTGTAAAATGTACATAAAGAATCATTTCTTATTTTTTGAGTAATTGTTTTTGATGAAGGATGATGAAACATTTGTATCTTTGTCTCTAAATGCTTTTCAAAGTCAGTGCCTCATTTCAGCATCTTGCCCTGGGTCTTGCCTATAGTAGGGTCTTGGTCAATGCCTATAGATTGTTTAAGGCCTCATTAAATCTGCATTATGTAACTGCAAAGCCTTCTTCTTGTATCAGGGGCTACAGTTGATAGAACACAGGCAAAGGGCTGGGATTTCTGGTGACCAGGAACAGTTTAAGAGGATGCTGTTGGATGGGATTGACATGAACCATTGTGTGTGAATGTGCAAACACTAGTGTTACCACTGTCCCTTGTGACTAACCTTCCCCAGCAGGGGCCAGTGGTTTTAAAGGGCAAAGCTGTGGGCCTGCTAGATGATGACGGAGCACGAGAGACTTGGAATTCAGCGCTAAAGCTGGCAAGTTGGCTCCTCCACTGCTTTGCTGGCAAACATGTTGGCCATTTTAGGGTAAGGAGTGGGAGGCCTTGAGAATCTCATGGACGTGTTTTCTGCAGTAGCTAGCATGTCACGAGAGGATGGGACTGGTGAATGTGTACAAAGGAGAAGGGACGTGAGGAAAGTGTGCTCTAAATTATGAACTACTACAATACTTTATAGTATGCCATAGTTTATAGTATATTTCAAATTATACTCTAACTGTAGACCACTATAAACTGGGAACAAGGCAATGCATTTTACCAGTACAATCTGTGGTGTGGGTGGTGTTATCCTCATATTGCAGATAAGAAAGATTGAAACTTAGATGTTTAAGTGACTTCTTGGCACTCACACAGCTGGTAGATCCCTTATCTGGGATTTAGATTTAGATCTTTCTCCAGCTCCATATTCTTTCTACTATTCCTTCTTCCTCTCTAAAGAGGCTCTTTGTGATCCATTTCAGTTTGGACATTCTATGATACTCCCAAATGTTATCTTCAAAAGGTCTTTCAAGAAGCGGTTAGAGCTCCAGGAATAGTACAGCTTGAATGTGCTCATCAGTTAAACACATTCACATCTCCCTTGGGGCTGCAGAGTCAGGAGAGTTAATTAGCATCTATCAGGCAGTTCTGAAGTACTTACAAGGGCTCAAAGATGACCTTGAGGAACATTTTATTTTGAGGTGGCTCCTAGAGTTTGTGTTATAGATTGGTCACTTTCCACCCCCCTCACCCTAAACTGGGAGCTTTTAATTACAACAGGTCTTTCTCCGGAAGCTGCATCTTTGTTGCAATTTCCTGTTCCAGCTGGCCCTGGCCAAACTGAATTCAGCGTCCTAGACTCTTCCCCAAACCGCGTTCTCCTCTCTTGTGGCTCCTTTTGCTGTTTCAGGCCAGGAGACTGGATAGTTGGCCCAAGGTAGGGATTTCAGATATGTAGGTTATTTGCTGCTGGTGATTTTTTTTTTTTTTTGGTAAGATAGGTAATGCATTGCTCTGAGCTATCCACATTCTCCAATTTCCTCTGGACTTTCCACTGCTATGTGTAAGGTGCTGATCAGGGCAGGCAACTCAGCCAAAATGAGAGCTGTAATCAATGGCCATGGAACCAACAAAGTCAAATGGATCCTTTAAAGAAAGACCTCTGTAGCATTGTGAACTCACCAGCAAAATCTAGTCTCACAAACAAGAGAAACATTGGTGGGGTCGGGGGTGGAAAGAAAACTATGCCAGTGATTATTTTCTGCTTAAGCACTAACCCAGTCTTTATGGGTAGGAACAAGGGAAATAAAAATTGGGTAAACTGATGCTGGGTGTGGTGGCTCACGCCTGTAATCCCAGCACTTTGGGAGGCTGAGGTAGCAGATCACCTGAGGTCAGGAGTTTGAGACCAGCCTGGCTAACATGGTGAAACCCCATCTCTACTAAAAATACAAAAATTAGCCAGGCATGGTGGCAGGTGTCTGTAATCCCAGCTACTGGGGAGACTGAGGCAGCAGAATTGCTTGAATCCACAAGACGGAGGTTGCATTGAGCCAAGATCACGCCACTGCACTCCAGCTTGGGCAACAGAGTGAGACTCTGTCTCAAAAAGAAAAACAAAACAAAACAAAAAGGGCTAACTCTTTGGGGCACAGTTTCACATATGTGACAGACAGCGTCCTCAGCTCTCCCCATAGTCCAGCCCATGAGAATACATCTGGCATTATTACAGAGTGTCTAAATGATTATTTTGCTCTTCTGTCATCTGATGTGTTGGAAAACACTCCTGCAGTTGTTTTCCTTACGTTGGCTTCTGGGCTGAACTTAATCTTCTAATGGATTTTACTCCCTTTCCAAAAGGTCTTTATAGCATTCTAACTCCTTGTGAGTCCTTGGGATTTTCCCTTCTTGGCCAAACCCTGCACTGATTGTGGATGCTGTTTAATTTACTGTTTCCTTTCAGACTTGCCTGTGAAGATTAACTGTCCTTGAACAACAGCATCACTCATTGTACTTGACCACATTTGCTTCACCTTTCTCAACTGCACTGTTTTCCTTCCTTGTCTCTTAGGCACACACACATACACCAATGCATGTAATTTGTTAATTCCTCCTCTCATAGATACACACACACAAATGCGTGTATGCACATTAACACTCAAATGTGTAGCATATATGAAGTAACAGGGTCTCCTATCTCTTAAGAGCAGAGTAGTTGATGTTGCAAATGTCATTTCTCATGAAGTCTTAGGATCTGAGTCTTGAAAAGCCAGCGACACCTTTTTTTGTTTGTTTGTTTCTGGTCATCTTGAACCAGATCCCAGAGTTGCTTGTGAATGTGTCCCTCATTAAGAAATCACTTCTTTGAGATGATCTGTTAGTGATTCCAGACCCTTTAATCATTTAACAGTTCTAAGTGCCAACCACATACAGGGCATTCTCTTCTCCAAGTTATTCCTAAGTGAAACTGACTTTTGTTCAGGCCTTGCCCAAGAATTGGTCAGAGGGCTAAGGATTAGGGGTGAGAGGGCTACACTGGAGGGGAGATAAAAGAATAGAAAGGGCAGATGGGTGTCCAAGATAATAAAAAAATTAGCTCATTACAAAGCCAGCCACATTCAGACTTACATCATGGCAAGTGCAGCAGAACTTTCTGGCTGGGGGAATATTTAGAAAGGGAGCGTTGCCCAGAGATTGTCAAATGCTGGGGAGTTGGTACCTTGGGAGGGCAGTGGAAGCCAGTGGGCTTCTCTGTTCACATCTGTATGTGATTTTTCTAGGAAGTGCTGTGGGAGGTAGCTAATGAAGAGAAAGAAAGCCAGGCCCAGACCAGGCACGGTGGCTCATGCCTATAATTCCGGCACTTTGGGAGGCTGAGGCAGGTGGATCACCTGAGTTTGGGAGTTTGAGACCAGCCTGGGCAACATGATGAAACCCTGTCTCTACTAAAAGTACAAAAATCAGCTAGGCATGGTGGCAGACATCTGTAATCCCAGCTACTTAGGAGGTTGAGGCAGGAGAATTGCTTAAATCCAGGAGGCAGAGGTTGCAGTGAGCCGAGATCATGCCACTGCCCTCCAGCCTGGGTGATAGAGCCAGACTTCTATCTAAGAAAGAGAGAGAGAGAGAGAGAGAGAGAGAAAGAGAAAAGAAAGAAAAGAAAGAAAGCCAGGCCCAAATCTGGTACACATGTAAACACTGTCAAAGGCACTGTCATCTGTAGTAGTAGTCGGGGGAAGAGGAGAGGTGGCCATCAGCTGCATGTGCAGTGTCTTAAGGCCTCTGTGGCAATCTGAACACTATGGGCCACAGTGAGTGTAACCCAAAGTTCCTGGACTTGATTTAGCCTTCATCTCTTCAGATTTTCTCTACTAGCTCTAGACGCTTCTCTTTGCTATCCATATTTCAGAGAGGACATTTCTGCCTTTGAGCAACTCCATTAATCAAGTGGACAGATTATTACTTTGCTTTTTTTTTTTTTTAATGCCATAAATTTTCTCTTGGCTAAATTTTGAGCCTTATTTCTGATCATTCTCCAGTGCTTATTTCCTCCAAATGCATAGGCCTGTTTGCCTTTCCCTAACACTGTGGGTATCTAGAGCTTTCTGCACAAGTGCTCGCTGCTCAGTCTCCCTCAGCCCTCACATTCCCCTCCTACCTAGTCTACCTGGCAAACCCTAGTCAACCTTTCATTTTATCACATAGTGTTTATAATATGGAATCATAATTATTGGACATCCATCTTTTCTCACTTGTCTGTGAGCACCATTAGAGCAGGAACCATGTGTTAATTGTTTGGATGTCCTGCTTGGTAAACAGCGACTCCTTACCCCTGTATCTCACACAAGGAATATGAGTGGGATGTAGGCAGGTGATGGTTGGGGGAAGAATTATTGTAAGAACATTCCAAATGAGTGGGAGACATAGGTGCATCTTATCTGGAATTTTTTTCTCCCACGGATTCCACTACTACTTCTCTCAGCTCTCCTCTCCTCATTTGGTTTCTCATGTTAACACGTAATGGTCCTCTGTGGTTTCATGTGTCTTATCTCCCCTGGCTTAACTCCCAGCTCCAGATGTCTCTCACCCCATGGACTGATCCCTTAAAATGTACAGTGGAAATTGCCTGACAGTAATGCCTATCTGAGCTGTTGCAGGCTTGTGTGATGTTCTGACAGCCATTGGCAGTCATTAGGTGTCATCTTTATTTCTTTACACTGCTTCCTATATGTGAGCTCTGAAAGAGGATAAGAGTGCCAACAAACCAGTCTACCACTGGGATAAGTACATGGGTCTTTCTAGGATTTATCATCATTAAATATTGAGATTTAAGTGGACTTGATACAGAGTCCATAACAAACACATAATCTTGGGGTTGGCAGGGTATGTTATGGGGGTTCATAGTGTAGATGGGATGTTGTCTGGTTGGTTCCATTAGAACCTCTGATGGTTAATTTTATGTGTAAACTTGAGAGCCCTTTCCCTCACCTTGTAAACCTCATTATATGATTCAGTATTGCCAGCCTCACCATTGCTGAGGGAGACTAAAAAAAACAACCTGCAGCCTCCAATAAGGTTGTTGGGTTATGATTCTCATCATCATCTGGGACAGAGAGCTCCCTGTTCATATGCAGGTAGCTTCTCTGCCACCATACCCCTGTTGTACTTTCATTTTTTGTGAGTTAGATTTTTTTGGTTGACTGATTTGAACAACAGTTTCAATCTTTTGAAAGACTATCCCCCATCCAGAAAGGCATTCCTAAGATGTTCCTGGAGTTGTAAATCAGACTAGTCATTGCAAACCCTTGAGAGAATGTGCTGGTTTCTCTCTGTAAGCACAGCAGCCTTAACAATACAAATATAGTTTCATATTTATATAAATAATATTAGGATGCTTACTAGTGTCTGATTTTCATGAGTCTTTCATTTTTTGTGATTACTTTTGAAAATGTTTTGTTCAAATTTTATACAATAGTTTGACTTTGCCATTCTATAATATGTGTGGAATTTCATAAATATAGTTCTATCATTTAGTATTTATATGATTATGACATGGTTTTTGTGTTTTGCTATGGAATTTAATTGCATATGTGATTATTTTTCTTAAACTGCTAAAAAAACTATTAAAATGTACTTTCAATTATGTTCATAGTGTGTAAACCCACACAGTTACAAAGCCACAAAGCAGTAGAGAGTTTTAAATGTTTTTAAAAGCATTAAAACATTAATGTGCATTGTAGAGTTGCAGATCTTATTTTTAAGAAAAGTTAAATTTCTTAATTTTAATCTGGCTTACACAAGGTAGAGCGGATTGCATTATAGAAAGAAATTTGGCAGTTGTGTTTCCTAGTTGCATTTATTCCCCATGTGTTTGTAATTGTAAAAATCTGTACTCTGTTTTCTCCTAAGAAACTAAGATACTCTTAAAAAGCATATTATCTAACAGCTTACTTATTCCAATCAATTGTTTGGGTTTTGTCTTCTTTTAGAATCCCTTCTAGTTTCTCCCCCTTTGAAAATACAGTGATGTTGTTTCTATGGAAACAATGATGTCATGGGGTATGAATGACCACCAAGAGTGCCATATATCAAGGCAATGATAGACCCCAGCTTTACCTATGAAGTTGCTAATGAGGGTCCGTTGTCAGAAACTTGAAATATATACGACCAAGAGGGAAGTAGATTTATGTAGCAATTCTGGACGGCCCATGTGGAGTGAGTGTGTGTTTGTGAAGCCATGTGTATGTGATTGTGAAATACATCCCTGCTTCACAGTTTGACTTTAAATCATCCGGATTCCCAGATCTGTAGGGTGGGAACTTGAAACCTATGAAACCAAGTCCTCAGTATCTATGGAAGGAATGAGGGAGAAATATTTGTCCCCAGGGCTTGGTATTCAGAACCATCAAGCTTATAACATCAGCGTTAATACGAATAGGAGCTTTGTAATGCATGTAATATATATACATTACTATAGAGTAGATATATCTAATTTAACTTGCCTGTATTTAGATGGTACCTAAATATAGATGGCATTTGATGACTAACACGTACAAGTTGCGACTAATTGATCAGAACCAGAGACATATTTAGCAGTGTACCTTAACTTATATATCCAAAGAATGTGGTCCTGCCCAAAGAGGAAAGAGGTTGTCTGGAAAGGCTAAACTCTTAGTGATCATACCCACTTTTTTTGCTGTTCCTTTTTTAAAACTGCATCTAGATCTTGCAACTCACTCTTTTGACTATTATCAAGGCAGATTATATATATATGTATGTTTTTTTTAATGGCTAAAGTCATTTGGAACTGAGTATAATGATTGACTATCTTGATAAGCTTGCCCCAACTTTTTTGCTATTCCAGTTAAAAAATGAGGTGTGGTTACAAGGTAATGAAGCTGATAATTATGTTTATATATTGGTTTTAAATATCTTCTGAAGAGATGATTTCCTCAAAGTTTCAAGCAATAGTTATTTCATTAGAATTTGTTATATTCCCAAGGTGACTAATATATTCCCAAAGTGCCTTGAAAGTTAATGTTTATTTGGAGATATATATGTTCAGGTATACTTAGCAGAAACAACAGTAAATCTCATTGGTCTGGCATCAGAGAATGAGGTTCTCCATATAAGTAAAATTTCCAGGTAACTCAAGCTTTCGCCTCTAAGCATCAGTTGTATCTTTCAAAATTAATAAGATTTAATTACAATATTTTATAACCTTTCGTGTCCTCTTTTTCTTAAACAATATCCTGATCTTACCTTCTATGGCAGCAGGGGGTTTGCAGATTCTTAATGTACAAACTTTTAAGAATCTTGAGATGGGAGAGTACCCTGCGTTTATCCAGGTGGGCTCAATCTAATCACAAGAGTCCTTATAAAAGAGAGGCAGTAGGGGGTTGGGTGGGGGAGAGAGAGAAGGCAATGAAATGATTGGAACAGAGAAAAAGGTGTTAAGATGCTATGCTGCTGGCCTTGATGATCAGAAAGGGGCCAGAAGCCAAGGAATGCAAGCAGCCTCCAGAAGCTGGAGAAGTCAAGGAAGTGGATTCCCCCCTATAGCCTCCAGAAGGAACACATCCCTGCAGTCTCATCTTAGACTTCTGACCTCCAGAACTTTCAGAGAATAAGTTTGTGTTATGTTTAGGCCACTAATTTTGTGTCCCCAGATCTCAGCTTTGTGATGGACATAGTTCATTTGGGAGATTGAGCTGGGAAAAGATAGGTAAACAGATGATTGCAATCCAATGTATTAGGTACTGAAATTGAATTATGAACAAAAGAGTGGTGGGAATTCAGAGGAAAGACAACTCTTATTTTGGGGGATCCAGAATGGGATTCATATTGATATAGGACTTACAGAAGGAATGTATGTCTGTGTTTGGGTTCATGGTAGGGCATTGAGGGAGGCTTGACTATAGAGAAAGTGGTAGATGAGCAAAGAGCATTCCAGGTAAAGCAAAAAGTATACATTTCTCTGGGTTGATTTTTGTTTGACGGAAGTAGATGAAGGCCCATGATGGGGAGTGTGACATCCGTTTTGGTTTCCTGCAACCTTTGCTTTCTGTATTCCATGTTGGCTGGGTATTTTGTCCTTTAAACTAAAATTTCACCTGTGGATAAGAGAAGCATCACTTACTATAAATATAAGCTAGAGAGATACCAAATTAGTGGCCAACGTATTTTCGGTGTGATTCCAGAAGCCCTCTTTTTTTTTTTTTTTTTATTATACTTTAAGTTCTAGGGTACATGTGCATAACTCGCAGGTTTGTTACATATGTATACTTGTGCCATGTTGGTGTGCCTCACCCATCAACTCGTCAGCACCCATCAACTCGTCAGCATCCATCAACTCGACATTTACATCAGGTATAACTCCCAATGCAATCCCTCCCCTCTCTCCCCTCCCCATGATAGGTCCTGGTGTATGATGTTCCCCTTCCCGAGTCCAAGTGATCTCATTGTTCGGTTCCCACCTATGAGTGAGAACATGTGGTGTTTGGTTTTCTGTTCTTGCAATAGTTTGCTGAGAATGATGGTTTCCAGCTGCATCCATGTCCCTACAAAGGACACAAACTCATTCTTTTTTATGGCTGCATAGTATTCCATGGTGTATATATGCCACATTTTCTTAAGCTAGTCTGTCACTGATGGACATTTGGGTTGATTCCAAGTCTTTGCTATTGTGAATAGTGTTGCAGTAAACATACGTGTGCATGTGTCTTTATAGCAGCATGTTTTATAATCCTTTGGGTATATACCCAGTAATGGGATGGCTGGGTCATATGGTACTTCTAGTTCTAGATCCTTGAGGAATCGCCATACTGTTTTCCATAATGGTTGAACTAGTTTACAATCCCACCAATAGTATAAAAGTGTTCCTATTTTTCCACATCCTCTCCAGCACCTGTTGTTTCCTGACTTTTTAATGATTGCCATTCTAACTGGTGTGAGATGGTATCTCATTGTGGTTTTGATTTGCATTTCTCTGATGGCCAGTGATGATGAGCATTTCTTCATGTGTCTGTTGGCTGTATGAATGTCTTCTTTTGAGAAATGTCTGTTCATATCCTTTGCCCACTTTTTGATGGGGTTGTTTGTTTTTTTCTTATAAATTTGTTTGAGTTCTTTGTAGGTTCTGGATATTAGCCCTTTGTCAGATGAGTAGATTGCAAAAATTTTCTCCCATTCTGTAGGTTGTCTGTTCACTCTGATGGTAGTTTCTTTTGCTGTGCAGAAGCTCTTTAGTTTAATTAGATCCCATTTGTCAATTTTGCAGAAGCCCTCATTCTTTCATTGACTATAGCAAAGAGGAGAGTCTGATCCTAAGATTGGCCTTGTTCACAGGTGCTGGCGGTTCTCACAGATTATCTCATTAAATCTCCCAACAATGAATTGTGTCACAAAATATAACTAGCTTCACTTTTAGTCCAGATTTTTTTGAGGAGGTTAACTTCATCATAGTAGTAAACTAATGACATTCTAATGGGAAGGTTTTGTTGATTTATAGCACGAAGAAATGAAGAACACAGGATTATATTTAGATTAACTTTTATTTTTATGAAGGGAAAATAGGGCATCTGGTTCACCAATAATTTGCAGCCACTTTTAATAGCAAATTATGTAGAATGACTTAGCACCTCTTTGTTTCTCCTTAATGGTTAATCATCTTGTCTAATATATTTAGTGAGTACCAACTAAGCGCAAAGCATTTGCTAAAAGAACTGTGGGAGATTTGAAGCTGCTAGTAATGTGAAAAACAACATTTAACCAGACTCATTTATTGAGCCCTTGAAGTCAGGCACTATTCTAATCTCTTTAAGTATATTCTCTTTATGATTTTCAAAAAAATTGCTTACTTGCTGCCCGTATTCCATTCTCTCACTTTTCTCATCTTAAATTGACTTCTAACCCCACCTTTCTGCCAGAATAATAATTCTTAAAGTAACTAGTGACCACTGTTTCCAAACCCATTGGAGGTTTCATCCTCTGTGAGTACTCAAGAACATTTGTCACAACTGGTTATCATCTCTTAATTTTTTGATTGTCACTATATATTACACTCTTCTGACTTTACTCTTTCCTACCATTCCTTCTATTGGATTGAGCCATATAGAAATTTCAGGTTGTGTTAGTTTATTTTGTGCTGCTATAACAGAATACTTTAGAGTGGGTAATTTATAAAGATGAGAAATTTATTTTCTCACAGTTCTAGAAGCTGGAAAGTTCAAGATCAAGGTACTGGCATCTGGCAAAGCCGTTTTTGCTATGTCTTTACATGGAGGAAGATGGAAGGGCAAGAGAGAGGGGGAAAAGTGAACTCACTCCTGTGAGCCCTTTTTATAACAGCATCATTCCATTAATTAATGAGACCTAAACACCTCCCATTAGGCCCCACCTACTAACACTTTTGCACTGGGGGTTAAGTTTCTAACACATAAATTTCTGAGAGACACGTTGCAATCATAGCACAAGTAGCCATTTTGGTCTGTATAATGGCATTTTCCTAGAGGTGGATTCTCTTTTGTTTATAAATATTGGCATTCTCTCTTCCCTCTTTTTATTCTCACCCTAGGCAATCTCATGCACATTCCCAACTGTACACAGACCACCCAGAATTTCTGTTTCTGGCTTAGACTTCTTCTGACCAAATTCTAATTATATGCCCACTGCCTACTTGACATCTCTTTTTGGATTTCTCAAAGGCACCTCAAAATCAGTGTGTCCCAAATCAAACTCTTTACCTTACTCCATAAATCTGGTTCTGTTCTAGTTCTGATCCAGTGACTGGGACCACCTTGTATGCAATTTCACAAACCTCAGAAACTTCCCCATTGACTTTTCATTCTTCCTCCTGTCCCACATCCAATCTAACACCAGGTCCTGTTGCTTTTACTTCTAAACTAGGTCTTGAATCCAACTGC
Source organism: Piliocolobus tephrosceles (assembly GCF_002776525.5). Classification (NCBI taxonomy): domain Eukaryota; kingdom Metazoa; phylum Chordata; class Mammalia; order Primates; family Cercopithecidae; genus Piliocolobus; species Piliocolobus tephrosceles. The sequence continues at coordinate 99,909,550 of NC_045434.1, forward strand.
TGCTCTCTCTGTCTCCAGCTAACTGGACTATTACAGTAGCCTCCGAATGGTTTCCCTACATCTACATCAGATTTGCCTTTACCCCAAAACTGTTTTTCATACTGTGACCAAGATGAGCTTTTGGAATCAGAATCTCCAGCCATGTTCCCCTTCATCCTTCCAACCTAAACATGTCCATTGGTTTCTTTCTCTCTTAGGGTAAAGGCCAGACTTCTTCACATGGACTGTAAGGCCTGCATGTCCCTAATTTTCTTCTTCAGCCTCTTCTCCCTTCACTGATGTCCTCATTGTCTTTCCTGGGGTCATGCTATTTTTTCAGTTCCTTGTAGCCTCTGCAATCCCTCCGGCCCAAGGCCTTTGGCCATGCAGTGACCTTTGCCTAGAATGTTTCTCGTCCCTCTTTGCCCTCTCTCCTCTCCTCTCCTTTTTCCTTTCTTTTCTTTTCTTTTCTTTTTTTTTGAGACAGAGTCTCACTCTGGTCGCCCAGGCTGGAGTGCAGTGGCGTGATCTTGGCTTACTGCAACCTCCACCTCCTATGTTCAAGTGATTCTCGTGCCTCAGCCTCCTGAGTAGTTGGGATCACAAGCATGTGCCACCACACCTGGCTAATTTTTGAATTTTTAGTAGAGATGGGGTTTTGCCATGTTGATTAGGCTGGTTTTGAACTCCTGACCTCAGGTAATCTACCTGCCTCAGCCTCCGAAAGTGCTGCGATTACAGGCGTGAGCCACCACACCTGACCTTTTTTTTTCTTTTTCCAAGACAGGGTCTCACTCTGTCACCCAGGCTGGAGTACAGTGGCACAATCTTGGCTTACTGTAACCTCTGCCTCCCAGGCTCAAGTGATTCTCTTGCCTCAGCCTCCCGAGTAGCTGGGATTACAGGCGTGCACCACTACCGCCCGGTTACTTTTTGTATTTTTAGTAGAGACGGGGTTTCACCATATTGGCCAGGCTGGCCTTGAACTCCTGACCTCAAATGATCCACCCACCTCCGCTTCCCAAAGTGCTGGGATTACAGGCATGAGCCACTGCACCCGGCCCTCTTTGCCTACTTTCTATCTGTATTTTAAATTCTATCTGTCACTTTCTCAGGGAAGCCTTCTCTCTCTTTCCTGACTAGGTTACCTCTCCCTATTAAAGGGTCGTTTTCTTTATAAGAATATGCACTTACAATTTTATGTGGATTTGTGGGGTTCTTTGCTGTGTGTATCTCATAAATCTGAATTAGGTAACATTGATCCCATTTTATAGATGAGAAAACTGGGGCAGGTGATTTGTTTGAGATCATTTAGCTAGAAAGTGACTGAGCTATGAGTTGAACCCAAATCTGTGTGACTATATTACTGTTAGGCTCAGCTGTGAGGAACAACAAAACCTTAAAATAACATAAGCTTACACAAGATAGAAGTTTCTCTTTCTCACATAAATCCTGTCCCAGAGTGGTGTAGTAGTCGCCCATGGTATCAGAGATCTTGACTCCTTATGTAGTGCTGCTCTGCCTAGTATGACCCTGACCTTGTAGTCCAACATGGCTTTATCTGAGGCCAGGCAGTAGGATGGACGAGGGGACTAAGGAGAGATGACAAAGACAAAGACGCATGGGGTAGTCTCTTCAGGTGTTTAGAAGCTGCCACAGGTCATTTCTGTTTGTGTCCCGTAGGCTAGAATTCAGTCTCATGTCTGCAAGAGAGGCTGTGAAATGAAGTTATTATTCTGGGTGGTTATGTGCTCGCTAAAAATGTGGGTTTCTGTGACTGCAGGAGAAGAAGCAGTGTGTATTGGGAGATTACAAGCAGTCTACATTGATTCTGAAACCCATGTTCTCAGGGCTCTAAGTCCCTGGCCTCAAGGATCTCCATCTCATTGAGAAAATAAAATATAATAAAGTGAAAAGTTAATGGTAAAAGAGAAATAGCAAACTGCAGAACAGAATGTTACCAAGTGTGTGGGAAGGATACAGGAACGTGAGATGAATTTTGATGGTATTCAGGAAGATTTAGGTGTTAGATGGATGTAGCAGTCCATAGCCACGAATCGCCTGGTAAGAAAATTCTTCCCTTCTTAAATACCTTTCAATCTTTTGGATTATATCAACACATGAAATAAGCTGGTCTGTACTACCAATCTAACACTGGTTGTAAGATTATTTTTTAATTTTGCATTCTGGTTGATGGTCTTTCCTTGCTCCTGAGTCTTAAACATGGTTCCTTTTGATGTTATTGTTGAAAGCTTTGCCCAAAGGGTTTATCTGCCTTCATATGCTAGAATAGTTCTGAATTGCCTTCTGCTGAATGCTGGCTTACTGTTATAATTAATCCTTAGAGAAGAATCTATCAAGTATTTAAAATATTATACCAAGATGCTTATAATTCCTGATCTTTTGTGCTTTTCTCCGAAGGGGATACCTTTTCTAGTCCATAGAAATGACTTCTTGTCTGTGGTTGCTAGGTTGAGGGTAAAGTGGCTTCTTAGCAAGGCATATGGAAGACTCAAACCCTTTGTACAGTTTCTGAAGATAGTGTCATCATTATGTTATGGTACTAGATCCTCTCTTTCTTCTGTAACATTAATATAATGGAGGTGGTCCATTTGGATCTTGTCTGACCTATCTGCCTATGGTAAATGGTCAAACAAATATAAAGAGATCACAATGACATAGAGTGAGTAATTGTTTTGATTTTTGACACTGCCTAAGAAAGAGAACCATGTGGCCGGGCGCGGTGGCTCAAGCCTGTAATCCCAGCACTTTGGGAGGCCGAGACGGGTGGATCACGAGGTCAGGAGATCGAGACCATCCTGGCTAACACCGTGAAACCCCGTCTCTACTAAAAATACAAAAAAAACTAGCCGGGCGAGGTGGCGGGTGCCTGTAGTCCCAGCTACTCCGGAGGCTGAGGCAGGAGAATAGCGGGAACCCGGGAGGCAGAGCTTGCAGTGAGCTGAGATCCGGCCACTGCACTCCAGCCTGGGCGATAGAGCGAGACTCCGTCTCAAACCCTGTCTCTACAAAAAAAAAAAAAAAAAAAAAAGAAAGAGAACCATGTATGCTAGACCTGATGTAAGTGGAAAACTAGCAGATAGATCAAAGAGCTGTATCTGCCCCCGTTAAGGTAATTATCTATCTCCAAACTAATGTTTGGAGTAAAAAAAGTCTGCTTCCATCAGAGTTTTGGCATCACTAAAATTGATATGGAGAATTATACTAGAGTTTTCCCCAAGGGCCCCACCCAGTGTTAGGGAATGGTTGTTAAACCTGGTGGATCCGTGATGTACATTTATCTCCTTTTCTCTTATGAAGCCCCATTGGAATAACCTCTTTAACAAGGAGAACAGGAGAAGAAACAGTCAATAAAGAGATTTCATAGTAACTTTTTACAGGACAGAAGGGCTGGGCACGGTGGCTCACGCCTGTAATCCCAACATTTGAGAAGCAAGGTGAGAGGATCACTCGAGGCCAGGAGTTCAAGACCAGGCTGGGCAACATAGAGAGACCCTGTCTCTACAAAAAAAAAAAAAAAAAAAAAAAATTATTTTAAATTAGCTGGGCACCTAAGTCCCAACTACTTAGGAGACTGAGGCAGGAGGATCACTTGAGCCCAGGAATTTGAGGCTACAATGAGCTATGAGTACACTGCTGCACTCTGGCCTGGGCAACAGAGCAAGACATGGCCTCTAGAAAATAAATAACAGGGCGGAGCAAGATGGCCGAATAGGAACAGCTCCAGTCTTCAGCTCCCAGCGCGAGCGACACAGAAGACAGGTGATTTCTGCATTTTCAACTGAGGTACTGGGTTCATCTCACTAGGGAGTGCCGGACAATCGGTGCTGGTCAGCTGCTGCAGTCTGACCAGCAAGAGCTGAAGCAGGGCAAGGCATCGCCTCACCTGGGAAGCGCAAGGGGGAAGGGGATCCCGTTTCCTAGCCAGGGGAACTGAGACACACAACACCTGGAAAATTGGGTAACTCCCACCCCAATATTGGGCTGTACCAAGGGTCTTAGCAAACGGGCACACCAGGAGATTATATCCCACACCTGGCCGGGAGGGTCCCATGCCCACGGAGCCTCCCTCATTGCTAGCACAGCAGTCTGCGATCTAACTGCAAGGCAGCAGCGAGGCTGGGGGAGGGGCGCCCACAATTGCTGAGGCTTAAGTAGGTAAACAAAGCTGCTGGGAAACTCGAACTGGGTGGAACTCACAGCAGCTCAAGGAGCCCTGCCTGTCTCTGTAGACTCCACCTCTGGGGACAGGGCACAGCTAATCAACAACAACAACAACAACAAAGCAGCAGAAACCTCTGCAGACTCCAACGACTCTGTCTGACAGCTTTGAAGAGAGGAGTGGATCTCCCAACATGGAGGTTGAGATCTGAAAACGGACAGACTGCCTGCTCAAGTGGGTCCCTGACCCCTGAGTAGCCTAACTGGGAGACATCCCCCACTAGGGGCAGTCTGACACCCCACACCTCACACGGTGGAGTACACCCCTGAGAGGAAGCTTCCAAAGCAAGAATGAGACAGGTACACTCGCTGTTCAGCAATATTGTATCTTCTGCAACCTCTGCTGCTGATACCCAGGCAAACAGGATCTGGAGTGGACCTCAAGCAATCTCCAATAGACCTACAGCTGAGGGTCCTGACTGTTAGAAGGAAAACTAACTAACAGGAAGGACACCCACACCAAAATCCCATCAGTACATCACCATCTTCAAAGACCAGAGGTAGATAAAACCACAAAGATGGGGAAAAAGCAGGGCAGAAAATCTGGAAATTCAAAAAATATGAGCGCATCTCCCCCTGCAAAGGAACGCAGCTCATCGCCAGCAACGGATCAAAGCTGGACAGAGAATGACTTTGACGAGATGAGAGAAGAAGGCTTCAGTCCATCAAACTTCTCAGAGCTAAAGGAGGAATTATGTACCCAGTGCAAAGAAACTAAAAATCTTGAAAAAAGAGTGGAAGAATGGATAACTAGAATAATTAATGCAGAGAAGATCATAAACGAACTGACAGAGATGAAAACCATGACACGAGAAATACGTGACAAATGCATAAGCTTCAGTAACCAACTCGATCAACTGGAAGAAAGAGTATCAGCGATTGAGGATCAAATGAATGAAATGAAGCGAGAAGAGAAATCTAAAGAAAAAAGAAGAAAAAGAAATGAACAAAGCCTGCAAGAAGTATGGGATTATGTAAAATGATCAAATCTACGTCTGATTGGGGTGCCTGAAAGTGAGGGGGAAAATGGAACCAAGTTGGAAAACACTCTTCAGGATATCATCCAGGAGAACTTCCCCAACCTAGTAGGGCAGGCCAACATTCAAATTCAGGAAATACAGAGAACGCCACAAAGATATTCCTCCAGAAGAGCAACTCCAAGACACATAATTGCCAGATTCACCAAAGTTGAAATGAAGGAAAAAATCTTAAGGGCAGCCAGAGAGAAAGGTTGGGTTACCCACAAAGGGAAGCGCATCAGACTAACAGCAGATCTCTCGGCAGAAACTCTACAAGCCAGAAGAGAGTGGGGGCCAATATTCAACATTCTTAAAGAAAAGAATTTTAAACCCAGAATTTCATATCCAGCCAAACTAAGTTTCATAAGTGAAGGAGAAATAAAATCCTTTACAGATAAGCAAATGCTTAGGGAAATGTCACCACCAGGCCTGCCTTACAAGAGACCCTGAAGGAAGCCCTAAACATGGAAAGGAACAACCAGTACCAGCCATTGCAAAAACGTGCCAAAATGTAAAGACCATCGAGGCTAGGAAGAAACTGCATCAACTAACGAGCAAAATAACCAGTTAATATCATAATGGCAGGATCAAGTTCACACATAACAATATTAACCTTAAATGTAAATGGACTAAATGGTCCAATTAAAAGACACAGACTGGTAAACTGGATAAAGAGTCAGGACCCATCAGTTTGCTGTATTCAGGAGACCCATCTCACATGCAGAGACATACATAGGCTCAAAATAAAGGGATGGAGGAAGATCTACCAAACAAATGGAGAACAAAAAAAAAAGCAGGGGTTGCAATCCTAGTCTCTGATAAAACAGACTTTAAACCATCAAAGATCAAAAGAGACAAAGAAGGCCATTACATAATGGTAAAGGGATCAATTCAACAGGAAGAGCTAACTATCCTAAATATATATGCACCCAATACAGGAGCACCCCGATTCATAAAGCAAGTCCTTAGAGACTTACAAAGAGACTTATACTCCCATGCAATAATAATGGGAGACTTCAACACCCCACTGTAAACATTAGACAGATCAACGAGACAGAAAGTTAACAAGGATATCCAGGAATTGAACTCATCTCTGCAGCAAGCAGACCTAATAGACATCTACAGAACTCTCCACCCCAAATCAACAGAATATACATTCTTCTCAGCACCACATCACACTTTTTCAAAAATTGACCACATAATTGGAAGTAAAGCACTCCTCAGCAAATGTAAAAGAACAGAAATTATAACAAACTGTCTCTCAGACCACAGTGCAATCAAACTAGAACTCAGGACTAAGAAACTCAATCAAAATCGCTCAACTACATGGAAACTGAATAACCTGCTCCTGAATGACTACTGGGTACGTAACGAAATGAAGGCAGACATGAAGATGTTCTTTGAAACCAATGAGAACAAAGATACAACATACCAGAATCTCTGGGACACATTTAAAGCAGTGTGTAGAGGGAAATTTATAGCACTAAATGCCCACAAGAGAAAGATGGAAAGATCTAAAATTGACACTCTAACATCACAATTAAAAGAACTGAAGAAGCAAGAGCAAACACATTCAAAAGCTAGCAGAAGGCAAGAAATAACTAAGATCAGAGCAGAGCTGAAGGAGATAGAAACAAACAAAAAAAAAACCTCCAAAAAATCAATGAATCCAGAAGTTGGTTTTTTGAAAAGATCAACAAAATTGATAGACCACTAGCAAGACTAATAAAGAAGAAAAGAGAGAAGAATCAAATAGACGCAATAAAAAATGATAAAGGGGATATCACTACTGACCCCACAGAAATACAAACTACCATCAGAGAATACTATAAACACCTCTATGCAAATAAACTAGAAAACCTAGAAGAAATGGATAATTTCCTGGACACTTACACTGTCCCAAGACTAAATCAGGAAGAAGCTGAACCCCTGAATAGACCAATAGCAGGCTCTGAAATTGAGACAATAATTAATAGCCTACCAACCAAAAAAAGTCCAGGACCAGATGGATTCACAGCTGAATTCTACCAGAGGTACAAGGAAGAGTTGGTACCATTCCTTCTGAAACTATTCCAATCAATAGAAAAAGAGGGAATCCTCCCTAACTCATTTTATGAGGTCAGCATCATCCTGATACCAAAGCCTGGCAGAGACACAACAAAAAAAGAGAATTTTAGACCAATATCCTTGATGAACATCGATGCAAAAATCCTCAATAAAATACTGGCAAACTGGATTCAGCAGCACATCAAAAAGCTTATCCACCATGATCAAGTGGGCTTCATCCCTGGGATGCAAGGCTGGTTCAACATTCGCAAATCAATCAACGTAATCCAGCATATAAACAGAACCAAAGACAAAAACCACATAATTATCTCAATAGATGCAGAAAAGGCCTTTGACAAAATTCAACCGCCCTTCATGCTAAAAATGTTCAATAAATTCAGTATTGATGGAACATATCTCAAAATAATAAGAGCTATTTGAGTTCTTTGTAGGTTCTGGATATTAGCCCTTTGTCAGATGAGTAGATTGCAAAAATTTTCTCCCATTCTGTAGGTTGCCTGTTCACTCTGATGGTAGTTTCTTTTGCTGTGCAGAAGCTCTTTAGTTTAATTAGATCCCATTTGTCAATTTTGGCTTTGACTGCTGTTGCTTTTGGTGTTTTAGACATGAAGTCCTTGCCCATGCCTATGTCCTGAATGGTACTACCTAGGTTTTCTTCTGGGGTTTTTATGGCATTAGGTCTAACATTTAAGTCTCTAATCCATCTTGAATTAATTTTCGTATAAGGAGTAAGGAAAGGATCCAGTTTCAGCTTTCTACTTATGGCTAGCCAATTTTCCCAACACCATTTATTAAATAGGGAATCCTTTCCCCATTTCTTGTTTTTGTCAGGTTTGTCAAAGATCAGATGGCTGTAGATGTGTGGTATTATTTCTGAGGACTCTGTTCTGTTCCATTGGTCTATATCTCTGTTTTGGTACCAGTACCATGCTGTTTTGGTTACTGTAGCCTTGTAGTATAGTTTGAAGTCAGGTAGCGTGATGCCTCCTTTGGGAAGGGGAATATCACACACCGGGGCCTATCATGGGGAGGGGGGAGGGGGGAGGGATTGCATTGGGAGTTATACCTGATGTAAATGATGAGTTGATGGGTGCTGATGAGTTGATAGGTGCAGCACACCAACATGGCACAAGTATACATATGTAACAAACCTGCACGTTATGCACATGTACCCTAGAACTTAAAGTATAATAATAATTAAAAAAGAAAAGAGCTATTTATGACAAACCCACAGCCAATATCATACTGAATGGGCAAAAACTGGAAAAATTCCCTTTGAAAACTGGCACAAGACAGGGATGCCCTCTCTCACCACTCCTATTCAACACAGTGTTGTAAGTTCTGGCTAGGGCAATCAGGCAAGAGAAAGAAAAAAAGGGTATTCAGTTAGGAAAAGAAGAAGTCAAATTGTCCCTGTTTGCAGATGACATGATTGCATATTTAGAAAACCCCATCGTCTCTGCCCAAAATCTCCTTAAGCTGATAGGAAACTTCAGCAAAGTCTCAGGATACAAAATTAATATGCAAAAATCAGAAGCATTCTTATACACCAGTAACAGACAAACAGAAAGCCAAATCATGAATGAACTTCCATTCACAATTGCTTCAAAGAGAATAGAATACCTAGGAATCCAACTTACAAGGGATGTAAATGACCTCTTCAAGGAGAACTACAAACCACTGCTCAGTGAAATAAAAGAGGACACTAACAAATGGAAGAACATACCATGCTCATGGATAGGAAGAATCAATATTGTGAAAATGGCCATACTGCCCAAGGCAATTTATAGATTCAATGCCATCCTCATCAGGCTACCAATGAGTTTCTTCAGAGAATTGGAAAAAACTGCTTTAAAGTTCATATGGAGCCAAAAAAGAGCCCGCATTGCCGAGACAATCCTAAGTCAAAAGAACAAAGCTGGAGGTATCACGATACCTGACTTCAAACTATACTATAAGGCTACAGTAACCAAAACAGCATGGTACTGGTACCAAAACAGAGATATAGACCAATGGAACAGAACAGAGTCCTCAGAAATAATACCACACATCTACAGCCATCTGATCTTTGACAAACCTGACAAAAACAAGAAATGGGGAAAGGATTCCCTATTTAATAAATGGTGCTGAGAAATTGGCAAGCCATAAGTAGAAAGCTGAAACTGGATCCTTTCCTTACTCCTTATACGAAAATTAATTCAAGATGGATTAGAGACTTAAATGTTAGACCTAATACCATAAAAACCCCAGAAGAAAACCTAGGTAATACCATTCAGGACATAGGCATGGGCAAGGACTTCATGTCTAAAACACCAAAAGCAACGGCAACAAAAGCCAGAATTGACAAATGGGATCTAATTAAACTAAAGAGCTTCTGCACAGCAAAAGAAACTACCATCAGAGTGAACAGGCAACCTACAGAATGGGAGAAAATTTTTGCAATCTACTCATCTGACAAAGGGCTAATATCCAGAACCTACAAAGAACTCAAACAATTATAAGAAAAAAACAAACAACCCCATTAAAAAGTGGGCAAAGGATATGAACAGACATTTCTCAAAAGAAGACATTCATACAGCCAACAGACACACGAAAAAATGGTCATCATCACTCGCCATAAGAGAAATGCAAATCAAAACCACAATGAGATACCATCTCACACCAGTTAGAATGGCAATCATTAAAAAATCAGGAAACAACAGGTGCTGGAGAGGATGTGGAGAAATAGGGACACTTTTACACTGTTGGTGTGATTGTAAACTAGTTCAACCATTATGGAAAACAGTATGGCGATTCCTCAAGGATCTAGAACTAGAAATACCATATGACCCAGCCATCCCATTACTGGATATATACCCAAAGGATTATAAAACATGCTGCTATAAAGACACATGCACACGTATGTTTATTGAGGCACTATTCACAATAGCTAAGATTTGGAATCAACCCAAATGTCCATCTGTGACAGACTGGATTAAGAAAATGTGGCACATATACACCATGGAATACTATGCAGCCAGAAAAAAGAATGAGTTTGTGTCTTTTGTAGGGACATGGATGCAGCTGGAAACCATTATTCTCAGCAAACTATCTCAAGAATAGAAAACCAAACACCACATGTACTCACTCATAGGTGGGAACTGAACAATGAGATCACTTGGACTCACGAAGGGGAACATCACACACCAGGGCCTATCATGGGGAGGGGGGAGAAGGGAGGGATTGCATTGGGAGTTATACCTGATGTAAATGATGAGTTGATGGGTGCTGACGAGTAGATGGGTGCAGCACACCAACATGGCACAGGTATACATGTGTAACAAACCTGCACGTTATGCACATGTACCCTAGAACTTAAAGTATAATAATAATAAAAAAAGAAGAAGAAAGAATTACTTTTAAAAAGCAGTGACTTAAGACTGACTTAAACTGACTTCAGGTCTCTAAGCATGAAGACAACAGGAGAAATTGTTTTGTACTCCATTATACCAAATAATGCAACCAATAAAATGAATGTTATCAATAAAAAATAACAAATAAAATACAACGGTACATTGATAGCCTTAATGGAGCACAGGTAGCTTTAGTCCAATGTCTGCAGAAGGGGATATTGATGGCAAGTAAGTTGATTGATACCAGATAACTCTGGAAAGGCTTAAGATGTTGGAAGTACCAGTTTTTGCAGAAGGTGGGGGAGAGGTGTCATAATTAAAAAGGTCTTAAGGGCAGATTCAGTAGCTCATGTCTGTAATCCTAGCAGTTTAGGAGACTAGGTGGGTGGATCACTTGAGGTCAGGAGTTTGAGACCAGCCTGGCCAATACATTAAAACCCCTTTTCTACTAAAAATACAAAAATTAGTCAGGCATGGTGGCATGTGCCTGTAATGTCAGCTCTTCTGGAGAGTGAGGCGCGAGAATTGCTTGAACCCAGGAGGCAAAGGTTGCAGTAAGCCTAGGTCGTGTGATTCCAGCCTGGGTGACAGAGCGAGATTCTATCTATAGGAAGAAAAAAAAAAAAAAGATCGTAAGTCTTTATACTGAACTAGTGTGGCCCTGTAGCTGCCTCCCCTATTTCTAGAATATTTATTGTAAGACTTTTCTCTGGATAAACTGAATGGTCCCAGAGAAAAGATCTCCAGGCCTTGACATGTGAAGGTTTCTGTAACTAGACGGTCAGTTTGCCTCCTAATTCCTTTATAACAAAGCTCACTCCTCAGTGAAGCCTTATGGGCAACAAGCCCTAGTCACTCACATAGCATTTCTAGTCAGCTTTGACTTCCTCTTTCTTAAATATGGATGGGCCGCCCAAAATGCCAGGCTATTTGAGGAAACTCTCCAACATAGAAAAAGAGAGAAACCAAAATAAATAGAGGGAAGAACCTGAAGCAAACAGAGATAGCAGGGATCAGAAAGAAACCTGAAAACAGAAAATAAAATTAGAATTAAGGCACTACATTCTAAAACAAGACTCTATGAAAAAGAGATAGAGAACACTCAGGAATTAAAAATATATTCAAACTAAAAAAGAAGTCAGTAGAAAGGTTGAAAGGTTTAAAAAAGGAAGAAAACAAAAAATTAGAATAGAAATACAAGTTAGAAGAGGAAAGACTAACAAATTAGAGAATCAATCTAGGAAGTCCAACATCTGATAAATATGAGTTCCAAAACAGAACACACAAAAAAGGTGGAAACTGGCCAAAGAACCAATACAAGAAAAACTTCCAAATGCATAGATTTAAGTTTCCAGAGTGAAAAGACCCACTGAATAATCAGAACAATGAAAATGAAAGGAACCAGTAGTACCCCAGGCAGATCCGGGCAAATGAAGGCACACCAAAGATCAATTTCTTTGCCAAACATAGCTGTGCTATTGCGCTTGTTATTAGCTGGCCCTTTCCATCTCAGAGGGGGCCACAAAACCAAAGCAAGAGTCATCTCTGTCACTTAAGCTCATTGAGTTTGAGAGCCATCAATCATCTTGCAGCCAATTTCTCAAGATAAAATATCCTTTACAGTCCCTTGGTTATCTTAATTATTCATTATCAAATATAATATCCTCATATTAAAATTGAATTTCCTTTTATTCTTTGTAGTGACTGGAGGGGGAGTTGAGATATAAAGAGGTGAAATTACTCTTTCTCTACTTTTTTGAAAAATAACTTTAAACATTTTAAGAAAGAGATAATGGCTGATATCTTGGGAATGGATAAAACACATTCAGGTTTTAAAAATCAGTACTCATTTTTGAAAATTAATCTAAATGTAATTGGTTGCAACTGAATGTCTTCCTGATCAGGAAAGGGTTGGGGAAAATTAAAAGGAACTCAGTTCATTTTTGCCTAGAGAAAAATAGTTTTCTTTTTGGCACAATTATTCCAAGCTAATAAATTGTTAAAATGACATATTGTTATGGAACTTAGTCATAGAAGATCCTTTGATTTGGGCTCAGAATGTGATGATTGCTACAAAACAAGGTAGCCATTAGAGATTTTCCAAAGGGCTATACTATAGATACCATTTTTTTCGTTTTCAATTTTCTTTTGAAAAATCAGAAAAGAGAGTAACTTAGGTGTAGTTCTCTCAGTAGCCTGATTTCCTGAAAGCTGTTAAGTTCTTAGGAAAAGAGAAATAGGTCAACACAGGGTGGGTCTGTGGTCTCCCAACTAAAGTAACTTGTTACAGTGTTGAGCTGGTAGTCTAAGGGTGTTAATCTACAAATGATAAAATTACACAGGCCCATCAGTTCTGAGGTTGACTATTCTTTATAATAGCCATTATAATAAATAAATATATTAAAAATAAATTGAAGAGGAACATTAAATGGCAACTAGTCAGGGACCTGCCCACTGGAAGTATGTTCCTTGCCTGGGATTATTCTGCCTGTAGGTATGGGGTAGTATTTATAAGCCTGGTATCGTAGTTACTTGTATACTTTTCTCACCCCAAGGGAGACAAGTGGCCTCCTTAATGATTTCCTCACTTCCTTCCTGAGTTACATTCTCAACTCAGCAGCCAGAGCTATCTTTTAGTATTATCAGATCAAGTCCTTAAAATTGGTTGAAAATCCTGTAACAGATGCTAAAGAGGATAAAGAGCTGAACTTATATAGCGCCTGCCTGCAAAGAACTTACAATGAAGATGAGAAAGAACCATGTTCCAAGTTAACAGTGTTGTGTAATATTAGGAAATGTATTTTATATATAACATTATTATAAAATCAGTCCTCTGAGTGCTAATTGCCATAGCAGTATAGAAACTCCTTCAGGCTATGGTAGTCAGGGGAGGTTTTTATAAAGTGATACTTGAAGTAAAACTTATGGGGATGTTTTGGATAGATTAAGGGACTGAGCAAGGGATTTGAAAGTAGTAATTACATAAGTGCAGACATGAGAAAATCCAGTTTCTCTTCAGGATAGACAGTGAATAAGCCACAGTGCAATTGAAATATTGTAGCATAGTATTTTATATAGGTCAGTGATGTTTGAATTCTTCTTTTTAAAGCTATGAACTTTTGTCAAAATATCACATGGAACTCCAACTTATTAAACCTGAGAATTGTAGCTTCTGTGGGTGAACAGGATGGGCAGAGGTTGATTGGCATATCTGCCTGCATGGCCTCTCAGCCCTAGAGTGGCCTTTGAGGCTCCTAACTTCAGAACCCAGGGCTCTGAAGAATACAGCTTAGAAACTGTATGTATGTAACTGTATGTACATTTCAAGAGCAGCTTGGTGGGAGAAGGGAAGCTGGCTGCTTTGTGTCAGTTGGTAGAATATGTTGAATATCAATTTTGATCTTCTGGTTTAGGCAATGGGGTGTTATAGAAAGTTTTTGATCAGAACCTATTATATAGTGTTTCAGGAAGACTTAAATGGTCATGGGGGGTGTGTGCAGTTTTTGTTCTTCCCTCCCCTCAACCCCCCCATAAATGATCCTTAGAATACTACCTAGGAGTCCAGTGATGGTACCCCCAACCCCCCAGCATGATCCTTGGAATACTACCCGGGAGTCCAGTGATGGTACCCCCAACCCCCCAGCATGATCTTTGGAATACTACCCAGGAGTCCAGTGATGGTACCCCCCATCCCCCATCATGATCCTTAGAATACTACCCAGGAGTCCAGTGATGGTACTCCCAACCCCACAGCATGACATCATCTAAACCCAGTTTCCTCCTGAAGTTCCCACCTCCTTGAAGCTCGGGCATCAACATGAATTCTAGAGGGACACAAACATTTAGCCCATAACAACCTCCTTTCTCACTTCCCACTGTTCTCGTGTGTGGAGAACAGGATGGGAATCCTGCTGCATGTTTTCTGGAAGAATGGCTGGCTGAAACTGGGGATGCTGCCAAACACACAGATTTCCTGTGTCCATGGAGGTGCTGGGCTGAAGCACAGACATCTGAGGCTCCAAGGAGGAGAAACTCACCTAGAGAGGCAGCAACATAAAAAGATGAATTGATAGAGATGATGCGAGGAAGAACTGAATACACCAGATGTTCCCCTTCTTGAACTGGTGATCACCTGATGATTTCATCAGCTGCCACCCTGCGGGCCTTTTCTACTGGCAGCTCAGGCATGTGCTCGTTATTTATCTTGTCCTTTTGCCTGAGTCCCATGTATGTGAGCCATTGCTTGGTGTGGATTTAGTGAGAAGGCAGAGGTGTTCAGAAACCAACAAAGTAGTTGGTTCAGTGTTACTGTGGGCAGAAGACCTGAGACTGGAGTGAGACTCTTGCTCTAAGAAACTGCGCTGAAAAATTTTCTGCCCTTTGGAATGTTACAGTTCTGTATCTTGAGCTCCAGGACCTACAGAGACATGTCTGGGCCTCACTAAAGTTCCCATTATTCCATTATTCCTCTAATAATGGAATAATAACCTCCCATAGGGATTGAGTTACCAGACTGAGTTGACCATGGCTTGGTACCATAGCAGTTGGATGACCTTCATGGGTGTCCATTGCCCTACCTTAGTGATCCCACCAGTGCCTGAACTGGCTGTGTATAGGCTGGAGAGGACCCTGTGTCTGGGAAGACTTCCCTTATCTTCTTAAGCCAGTATGAGATTCTCCTGGCCTGCTCTACAGGACAACTCTGGAAGCCCTGTTCTTGACCTGGGAACAGTTAGTTTAGAATTGTCTCTGTGCTTTGCACTGCAATGGAGAGGGTACCCCTCACATTCAGTCTGTGCTAACCTTGGAGGCCTGGGGGCAAGGTTTTCATTCATTCCCCCTGAGGAGGAGAAGGAGTTTGGGAGGCATCTCCTATCCTGACACTTCATCCAACCCGAAGGACTTTAATTTTCATTTTATTTTATTTTATTTTATTTATTTATTTATTTATTTATTTATTTATTTTTTTTTTGAGACGGAGTCTTGCTCTGTCGCCCGAGCTGGAGTGCAGTGGCCGGATCTCAGCTCACTGCAAGCTCCGCCTCCCGGGTTTACGCCATTCTCCTGCCTCGGCCTCCCGAGTAGCTGGGACTACAGGCGCCCGCCACCTTGCCCGGCTCGTTTTTTGTATTTCTAGTAGAGACGGGGTTTCACCATGTTAGCCAGGATGGTCTCGATCTCCTGACCTCGTGATCCGCCCGTCTCGGCCTCCCAAAGTGCTGGGATTACAGGCTTGAGCCACCGCGCCCGGCAATTTTCATTTTATTTTAAAAATTAACAGTAAAATTGATTTTGGGGGTATAGTTTTATGAATTTATGTGTCTGTATAGATTCATGTAACCTTCACTCCAATCAAGATAGACATACTTCCAAATTTTGTGGGTATCAGTAGTTCATTCCTTTTTATTTGTTAAAAATTTGTTTTACATTTCAACCAATTCCCTTCTAACTTTCTGTAACAATGCTGTATCACACATGAACTGCATATTTTCCTTTTTATTTTTGAGTAGTATTCTATTATATGGATATAACACAATTTGCTTATCCATTCACCCTGTGGAAGGATATTTGAGTCGTTTCTGATTTTGGTAATTCTAATAGAGCTGTTAAACATGCATGTACAGGTCTTTGTGGGAACATAACTTTCCCTTTCTCCAGGGTAAACACCTAGCTGAGGTAATGCTGGGTTATATGATAAGTGTATGTTTAACGTTCTAAGAGACTGCCAAATTAGTTTTCCCAAATGGCTGTGCTATTTTCCATTCCTTCAGCAATGCGTGAGAAGTCCAGTGGCTCTGTATCCTCCCCAGTGTTTGGCGTCTTTTGTACTGGACCCTGTTGACTTCAGTAGGGATGGCACCAGGTTCAAGAGGCCGAGGGCAGACCCAGAACCAGTGAACAAAACATGAGGTTTATTTGGGGGAAGTTATATACAGAGACGGTCCAGTGACTGCAGGCTGGAGAGGAGAATGATAACTGCCTGTAAAAAGCATGCAGTTTATATAGCACCCTCACTTGGCGCACTTCCCTCAGCAACCTGCATGTGACAACCCTAATTTCTTGGTATTTCTGTCAGGTGCATCTACCATACAGTGTTTAGTTGTTGTTGTTGTTTTAATTTTATCTATTCTAATATGTATATAGTGGGATCTTACTGTGGTTTTAATTTGCATTTCCCTAACAGCTACTGATATTGAACATCTTTTCATGGGAGGCCATTATTCCAGACTTGGGAGAATACCCTATTGTCTAGGGAGCTATAATCAGGTCTGAGTGTGTTTCAATAGGCCCTGGAGCTCAAGATTCTGACTTTAAAAATACCAGTGGGCAGAAATAATTTTTTAGCCTTGTTTCCTAGGCATGAGCCTCACCTGTCTCCGTTCCTCCCATTAGACAAAAACACTGAACCAACTACCAAAACTTGTTGGTTTCTTTACATGTGTTTATTTGCTTTCAATATATCCCCTTTAATCAAGTGTCCATTTGAGTCGTTTGCCCATTTTTTACTTTGGGTGTTGTCTACAGCTGTTGAGATTTGAGAGTTCTTTATATGAATGTGTTCTGGATACACATCTTTTGTCAGGTGTCCTATTTGCAAACATTTTCTCCCAGGCTGTTACTTGTCTTTACATTCATTTAAAACTGGCTTCCACGGAGCAAGTTTAATTTTATGAAGTTCAGTTAATCAGTTTTTTTTCTTTTATGGATCATGCTTTTGGTATCATGTGTAGAAATTCTATATAAACCCAGGTCACAAAGGTTTTTTGTTGTTGTTGTTGTTGTTGTTTTGCTTTGGTTTTGTTTTCGATATGGAGTCTTGCTCTGTCACCCAGACTGGAGTGCAGTGGTATGATCTTCGCTCTGCAGCCTCTGCCTCACGTGTTCCAATGATTCTCCTGCCTCAGCCTCCCGAGTAGCTGAGACTATAGGCGTGCTCTATCACACCAAGCTAATTTTTGTATTTTTAGTAGAGATGGGGTTTCACCATGTTGGCCAGGCTGGTCTCGAACTCCTGACCTCAGGTGATCTTCCCACCATTTTCTTCCAAAAGTTTTATAGTTTTACACTTAAGCCAGTGATGCACTTTGAATTATTTTTCAAATAAGGTATGAGGTTTATTTTTATGTTCATTTGGTTTTTTGCCTGATCTGGTCACATCTCACTCTCAGTAGTTCATTCTATTTCCCTGTCAAGTTTGACTTTAGATTTCCATCATAATTGGAGGGGGAAAACTGCCTCACATCACAGATTGTTTTTTCATGGGAAAATAATCCCAGGATTAGGATTTTGCAGTTTGTAGTGGGAGTTTCCTCCCCATTTTCATCCTCATTTCTGAATAGTCACCTTTCTCTGCTTTGAGTCCATGTTCAAATCTCATCTGCCTTTGGGGCCCACCCACACATTTCAGTCTCTATGCAGTAGACTCCTTTCCTGCACTCCAGATGTCACAGTGGTTGTGCTTGGTAACGCCACATGCTGTAATAGAGCAGAGACAGAAAATTCAGAAGGAACTCAAATGAGGTTAAGGCAGGAGTTGGCAAACCATGGCTCATGGATCAAATCTGGCCCACTGAGTGCCTTTATAAATAAAACTTTATTGGAACATAAGCTGTACTCATTTATCTGTGTATTGTCTATGGCTGCTTTTGTGCTGGAGCAACAGAGTTGCATAGTTGCAACAGAGACCACATAGCCCTCAGAACATAAAATATTTACCATCTTGTCTTTTACAGAAAAAAATTTTGCTAACCCTTGGAGTCAAGGCTGGTACTGGGGATGAGTTGGGCTAGGGCACTTTGCTATGGTGAAAACAGCCCTACAGAAAACGGTGCTCTTCCTACATAAACCATCCTGGCATCTCTTCACCCAAGTTCATTTGTTGTCATAGAAATTTGGAGGAAGTAATGTCTGGTGCAGCCTTGGAGTTAACTATTGATGGGCTGAAAGGGAAGATGAGATGGAATAGAGATCATGTGGTGCATCAGTCAGTCCCAGTGAGGAACAGGGAGATGCAGGGAATCAGGAGTGATGTGATGACTAGCACTGACTTCTTAGTTTCTATGGTCTGCTAAACCTCACTCTACTTTAGTGGACCTCAGCCTTAGCTGCACATGAGAATCACATAGGTAGCTTAAAAGAAAAAAAAAAAAAGCCCAATGTCCAGGCTGCACTCTAGATCCATTACATCAAAACTTCTGCGGGTGGGATCCAGACACCAGTAATTTTAGTTTCCCAGTTGACTCTAGTTTACAGCCCAGGGTGGGAACCATGGTTCCACTTTACAGTCCCATAACCCCAAGGAAATATTGCCACCTACTGACGGTAGATAATTATTATGCTTTGAAATAAGTCAATAACTCTTCAGATCCCCCTCCATTCTGGGAACTTGTGTTCTGGTTACTGTATTTGTATTGTTTATGTATAAGAGTTGTTTATTAGAGTTTGATTTGGGGCCATCTTAAGGCGGTTGTTCCTGAGAAACACCTCGTGTCTCAATTTTTATGTAACTCAGAATATTGACATATACAATTGATAGGAATAGTTGAATGTTAGCACTGAAAGAAACCTTAGAGATGGTTAGTTCACACAGCTGACATATCCAAATGCCTTTTGGACTTATATACTGTAGTTCTGGCTCCTTGCTTCTCAAAGTGTGGTCTGTGGACCAGTAGTGTCAGCATCATCTGAGACTATGCTAGAAATAAAGAACCCTTGGCTCTCCCCAGACCTGCAGAATGGCCTGGAATTTAACAAGGTCCCCGAGTGATTCATGTGGACCCTCAAGTTTGAGAAGCACCAGTTTAGAGAATCATATAAGTGGAATCTTCTGGGTGTTGCTTCCAGTTTTATTGTAAGAAACTGCTTTTCAAAGAGAGTTGCCAGTACTCTGTTAGAGGCTGAACGATTGCTTGACGGAGACAACACTGTGACTTCCAAGAGTCCTCCCAATTCTGATTTTATTATTTTCCTCCTCCTTCTCAAATAGTTTCTTCAGTATCTCTCAAGAATTACCTTCTTCACCATACCTTTCCTTATACCATGAATAGTCACTGGGGCCATCAGTTCTGCCTACTGTAGTTTCTCTCCTCCCAGACACCTTACATCTGGAACTTCTATGATCCTAATGGATGAATGTGAGCACAGGTTTTACAAATTTACCCTTATCTCTTGCTCATCATGCTAGAAAGTCTAAGCTCACCCTAAGCTTAGTGTGGGGAGATTCAATGGGTAGAAGACTTGGGAGAGCGTAGGAAAAGCAGTCTCACATGAATGACCGTGGGACCCCTACATCTTGTCTAACTCCTATTACCTGATTCTCCAGTGCAAGGTAGACTTTTTCAATGTATAACACATTCTTGTGTTCAACTGTGCTGGCATTGGTGAAAACATTGCTACCTTTTCCAGGCAAGGGATTTAGGGACCATTTCCATATTCTGCTTTTCAGTCTATATAGTGATTTCATCCAGGTATTTTCTTTATTCTTATAAGGCAGTGCTTCATATATGTCTCTAGTCTTTCTTAGATTTCTCATTTCCAGTGTCTCTTCTTTCTGAATCGTCAGTGCTGTTGCCAAGATTATGTTCAAGATTTGCACCTCTATTTTTCACTCTTTTTAAAACCCTTAAGCACCCTCCTACTTTCCATGCAAAACTATGGTAACTTCTTTTCCATTTTAGAACCTTCCTCATCTGTCTGAATCCTTTCTCCCTTCCATCCTCTTCCCTTGCTTCTGGGGTTGACCTGGCCTCACCAAATGCCTTCATTTCTATGTTGCTAAACATTTGCCCCACCTTCCTCAAGTGTGCCTGCCTATCTGACTCTTCCTACAAGAGCTATGAAGGTTCATATCACATTGAGTCATGTTTAGAGTTGGGAAGGTATAATCTAACCCAATACCCTGGCTTCACAGAGGGGAAGACTTATACCCTTCTGTAGGGTAGGTGGCTTGCTCAAGGTCACGTAGCTAAGAATGTGAATACTTGCTGTGAAATAGCATTACTATTCAGCGTAGCTTCTTTGACTTCATAATACTTCATGCAAATTGTTTCACCTAACTTCACATGGTGAGTGTGAGATGTGTGTGGCAGATAGTGAGAGGTGCTGGGAGGTTTATTAAACATGATTGATTACCTTCTTTTCAAGAGAGCTAAATCGAGCCCTAGAAAGGCAAAAGGATTCATCATTTGTCTCATACCCATTTTTGGTCTGAGGCAGAAAACCGTAAATCCTTGATTCATGACTCTTCTAAATACTGGGAGACGTTTGCTTCTTCTATGTATGTGTGTGTGTGTAGATATGAATCATACTGTGGGAACAGTGTTGTCTCTGCCCCTCTCCTCTGCAAGACTATTTATTGCTGCATAATGGATGTGTATATTTTGGGGTACATGTGATAATTTGATACATTCATATAGATTGTAAAGATCAAATCAGGGTGACTGGGACATTCATCACCTTAAATAAGTACCTTTTCTTTCTGCCAGGAACGTTGTTTAATGTCTCTAGTCTTCCTTCGTACATGATATATTAACCATTTAGAGGAGCTTAGAGGAGAGTTTAGGCTAGATATTAGTGGAGAATGATAGAATTGACCAGAGTTGGGTTTGTACTGTTGTATTTTTATCTTGCCATCCACCTGTCTCTTTTTTTACTTAAAGAAGAGAAGATTCTAGTACTTGTTTTTAACATACTGTGAGAGATATAGAGGAGAAAGCAGCTGAAAGCAGCGGATGATTGTTAGTACTGGTTCTCATCTTTCTTCGTAAATCACCCCTTCAGGCCCCTTAATCATTTAGGTTGTTGTTCAGCTCCCCGTGACCTGTCAGCGTGCTCCTGGTCAGAGAAAAGTGATGGCTGTATTCCTGGGGCTATCTCGTCTCCTCTCTACAGGGAGCAACCGCCACTCAGAGATCCCCTGAGTACACAGCCCGAAATTGTCTGCACTTGAGACTGCCGCTGCCTTCCATGCAAAGGACTGTTTAATTTGCCCTCTGCCATCATGCTGGTCTCCTGACACTGTGGAAATGCAGCCTCCTCACAGAACATCTGTGCATGCATGAACCTCTCTTTCACCTTCTCAACGTTCCAAACAGCAACGAGCTTGAGCATTTCCTGCCCCAAAGCCCTCCTTAAGTTCAGAAGGTCTCTTTACCACGTTTTTCTGTCCTCATTGGTATTTCATATCCTTCCCAGGTTATTGACTCGTGTCCCTGGGTGTATAATGTTTCTGGTCCTGTGAAGTTAATTTCTAATACATTCTTATTCCTCTTCTTGCTTTCTGTTATAAGATGGGGTTTGTGTGCTCATGAGGGAACTCATTAACCATGTATTGAATGAATGGAGGAATGAATGAATATTTTTATTTCCTGGAGCCATGTTTCTGAGCTACTAAAAAAGACACAAGTGTTGGGAAACGTAACAAGCACAGAGCCAAGAGTCAGGAGATATAGGTTCCAGATATGGGTTTTCTGCTAATGAACCTGGGAAGTCTCTTATCATCCCTGGGCACTGGTTTCTTCATCTATAAGATGAAAAACTTGGTCAACCCTGGTGGTCTCAAACGTTTCAAACACAAATTTCCTCTATATAGTTTTTAATGAGCTATTTCAGGCTGGGTGCAGTGGCTCACGCCTGTAATCCTAACACTTTGGGAGGCTGAGGTGGGGGGATTGCTTGAGCCCAGGAGTTTGCGATTAGCCTAGGCAACACAGCAAAACCCTGTTTCTATTTAAATAAATAATAAAAAAAAATTTCAGATGTAAAAAATGTATGAAAGGTAAAGTATGATTACCTAATGCTTACCACTCCATGGAATTTCCTCCCAAAGTAATACTTTTTATTATAGTAGCTTTTGATTTAGAAAATGGATGACAACAACTAGCAATAGCACTTTTCATAAGAATCTATCTTGTTACAAGAATAGCTATACCTAAAAGATAGTACATATATGATTAAGACACATTGATTAGTCTATGGCAATTCTTAACAGAAATAAAAATGTATAATAATCCTTGCTTTTGTGGCCCAAAGTAGTGTTTCTGAATAGCATGATCTACATTACCATGTGCATATTAAAAACTGCCAACTTTTGGCTATACTTCTGACCTGCTGAATAAACGTTTCTAAAGCCTGGACCTGGGATTCTGCCTTTTTATCAAGTATTCCAAATGGGATTTAGAACTTGAGTTTTAGATCTCCTTGGTCTACAAAGTAGGGTGATGCTTCATTTCTATATAATGACAATGAATATTTCTTTAAAAAGTAACTTCTCTGGTTCCTTTTGAGTATTTTAGAGAATACAGAGATTATATACCCAATTTTCAAAATACAGCTATTGCAAAAATAAGTTATGCTGGGATTGAGGTAGGTAGATGGGAAATAAATGTCTCTACCCAGTGTTTCCAAGACTCCTCATAGATGTTCTGGAATTTAGATTCATTTCAAACATGGGTGTTGGTCATACTGGCATTTCTGAGATTTTATATAAATCAACAAAATGAGTCACATCGGTGTCAGAGACTGCCATGGTTCTCAGGCACCCTGCCCCCCAGATTCTGGTTCCATAGGCATAAGAGCCAGAACTTAAGCTGGGTAGCCCATGGAACAGAAGTTCATCTCACGACCATCCCCTCATTCACTACTCCTAACTGTATTGTCAAATGATTATGAGCAGCTTTGGCCAATAATGACAGGATTTCATTTTTAAAAGCCTGTATCAAACATAGATAAAGTGCTCAGTACTGTGCTGTGGACCATGGACCATGTAAGGGAGATTAGTTCTTCTTAAAGTCCTTGCACTTCGGAATGGAATCCAGATTTTAATAACTTGGTAATTAACTTCTGGAAGGCTTACTTTATATACAGTGCCTTTTCTTGGGCTCTGTGAATAACAACTGTCAACTATATTCATAACTTTGGCATTCATTTATCACCCTCCTCTGTCCTGGTCTCTTTTCTTGGGTAGAAATGTGTGTCAGTCGTATTTCTTGCTCTCATGAAGGGCATGGCCTGTGGGATAAATAAATAATCAACCAATCAACAGTGAGTGATAATAGAGGCTTGCATATTGCTGTAGTAACCAACTCTGAGGGAGGATACAGGAAGCGGGAGTTGGCTTCACTGTGTAGAAGTATGAGCAGATATTTCAAGAATAAACAAGAGTTCACCAGGCAGATGGTGTGGGGAGGGCATTTTAGGCATAGGGAATAGCAAATGCAATTACATGGAAGTGTGGAAAACTATGGCATGTTTAACTTGCATGTGGGGGAGTTCCAGAAATATCCTTTCGTGAGCAGAATTTAAGTGTACTTGCGGTGAGTACAAATGTGTTTGTTACATGGTGTTTTCAGATTTTGCATTTTTGTATTGTGGTAAAATATACATGACATAAAATTTACCATTTTAGGTCGGGCATGGTGGCCCACGCCTATAATCTCAGCACTTTGGGAGGCTGAGGCAGGTGGATCACCAGCCTGGCCAAAATGGTGAAACCCCGTTTCTACTTAAAATACAAAAATTAGCTGGGCGTGGTGGCAGGTGCCTGTAATCCCAGCTGCTTGGGAGGCTGAGGCGGGAGAATTGCTTGAACCCGGGAGGCAGAGGTTGCAGTGAGCCAAGATCGTGCCATTGCACTCCAGCTTGGGGGACAAGAGCAAGACTTCATCAGAAAAAAAAAAAAATTACCATTTTAATCCTTTTTAAGTGTATGGTTCTGTGGCATTAAATACATTTACATTGCTGTGCAACCATCACCACCATCCATCTCCAGAACTTTTTCATCTTGCAAAAATGAAACTGTACCTGTTAAACAACTTTCCATTTCCCCTTCTGCTCAGCCCCTATTATTTGTCTCTATGAGTTTGACAACCCTAGGGACTTCATAGAAGTGGAATCATAGAATATCTTCCATTTGTCATCAAGATTCATCCATGTTGTAGCACATGTCAGAATGTCGTAACTTTTTAAGGCCGAATAATATTCCATTATATGTATACACCACATTTTGTGAATCCATTCATCCATTGATAGACATTTGGGTTGCTTCTACCTTTTGGTTATTGTGAATAATACTGCTGTGAACATGGGTATACTCAGATTTTGTATCTTACTGTCTAAATTTTTAGATTCTCACATAATACATGCAAAAGGACTTTCTGAAAACCCTTTACGAAACAGTACCCTTGGTAGAGGTGCTTATGGTTTTGTTGTGGAGATCTGCTCACACTCCTGAAACCAAGACTGTAGACAGAATATGATTAGAATGCCCAGCAGTGCTGTCAGAGTCCACTTTTAAATTTCCTGTGATCATTTGAAAGAAGCGAAGCTCCAAAGCTCCTTCTAGAAAGAAAGGTAGTGAACACAGTCAAGGACTTACAGAGCCTGGCATACCATTTGCCTTTGCAAACTGAGTCCTCTCCACTTGGTGAAGTTGCCTCTGAGCACCTTGACTCATAAGCAGGTCTTGGCTCACATCTGTAAGCATTGCAGAGACAGTGAGAATGACTTGGCAAAATGAATTTTATGGTTAAGAATGAAGGAGACCTGCTTCCTGTGAAGCAGGTGAGAGAGTGTATCACCAGTCAAATTATTTCTGGCCAACGTGACTGAAGAACCAAGGATCCTGTTTTCTCTCTCTCTCTCTATTGCTGTCTCTCTCTCTCTCTCTCTGTGTGTGTGTGTGTGTGTGTGTGTGTGTGTGTGTGTGTGTGAAAAATCCATGGATATGTTAATATACATATATGTTAAAAATCAGGTATTTTCAAACATCCAGAGATTCTTTAGGGAGCTACACATTTTTGTGAAAACAGACTGTTAAATGTGTGAGGGGCATCTGATAGCCCCAGCTCTTCCCCTGGACTCTAAGGAAGTAATTCTGTTCATTCTGTTTCTGAAGTACAGCCTCAGGTTCAGGGCTGGCTGGTCCCTTCATGAGATGCCCACTCTGCTGTTGCAGACTTCTGGCCCTTCTTGGATACTCAGTGACCAGGATGGAGATATACAGGGTTAGGAGGCAGTTTGGGAAGTTGGGAAAAAGGAAGCACTGGGGTGTCAGAAGAGGAATAGAAATGAGGCTGCTTATCTGTCAGCAGCTCTCCAACTTCTCCTTGATGTTCTTCCTCATGTCTTCCATTGAGTGTTCACTCCTGGCTCCTGTTGGATGCTCTTCCCAGCTTCCCCTTCCTGGACCTCACTGACTGGCAGAGCACATTAAGTTCCAAGGCCGCTATTCCAAAACAAGGTCCCAAGACTCTGTTTGTGAACCCCAGACACTTTCCCCTGGCCTTTCCAGTCCGCGGGTGGTGTTCCAGGACTTGCATTGTTTTGTTCCCTGAAAGGTCAAGTCCTGTAGGGCTTCATCTGTCCAGGCTGGTGGGGCTCTGGCTGGCAAAGCAAATGCATCAGATCAGCCTGGCCATATTCAGGGAGGGCCAGGCCCGTTGGCACACACTGCAGGGCTGGCATGGACTTTGTGGGAGGCTGGCCTGAGCCACAGCCGGTGGCACCAGCAGTCCTGTTTGTTCTTCAGCCCCTGGCAAAGCCTAAGCAGATTGGATTCCTGTCCTGTGGAACACAGATGCTTCCTCCAGAGCCCACCTGCCCAGGCAGTGCTCCACCTTGGAGCAGCACAGTCAGTTTGGGAAAAAGGAGGACTTGTCCCTGAGAGCCCCTTCTCTTCTCCGTTCTTGTGGTTACTCCATTATCTCCCCTCTGTCCAAATTCATTTCTCACCCCTCAGTGAACACAATAACATGTTGTCCAAGTGAAGCGTAATTGCCATATAAACAAATGGCTTAATGATAATAAATATTAGAGCATTTTCAGATATTTGATTTCCTTTTATTTTCCTAGTTTCCAACAGAATTTCAAGTTAATTTTAATTTTTCTATTGGAAAGGGTATGGGACATCTGACCAGCAGGCAGGGGGGGAAGATGCAGAGTTTGTCCAACCTAAGAGCCCTTATAAATAGCACTCAAGCAGTTCTGGCAGCCGTGATGGGACCTGGAGGCCTATTTCCTGCCTCTCTTGTCCATCTTCATTTTGAAGCACTCCAGAGCATTCCACCAGCTGTTGTAAGGAGCACCTGTGTTGTCACCATCATTGAGGTTTTGAGAGAAATCATTTGGTCATGCTTTTCCATGCAGTGACTGTGCCCACAGACCCTATAAGAGCCATTGGGAACTATGTGCGTGGTGATCGAATTAGAGGCCCATTTCCAGTTCTAAAGAGAAAGTTCAGTTGTGCTTTTGAGTTCTTAAGACAAAGTTATTAAAAGGCATGGCTGGCCGGGCGCGGTGGCTCAAGCCTGTAATCCCAGCACTTTGGGAGGCCGAGGCGGGCGGATCACGAAGTCAGGAGATCGAGACCATCCTGGCTAACACCGTGAAACCCTGTCCCTACTAAAAAAAAAAAAAAAAAAAAAAAAAAAAAAAAAAAAAAAAGGCATGGCTAAGCCTGCCAAAATACTAACTGTAGAACTAGGTAAAGTTTCAGATACATAAGCAAGGAGCTGGCTGGGTGCCTCTTGCTATGCTTGGGTGAGAAATCATGATTAATAAAGGCCACAGAGACAGTGAAACCAACAGGGAGGTGGCCCAGGCAAGAAAGAGAGATATGGTCAACTACAACATTATTCCAGAAATATAAGGCATTTAAGGTTATGGCATAGCAGGCAGTATGTTCTCTAAAACTAGGACTGGGGAGAATGATGTAGTGTTTTGCAGAGGTAGGTACTTGATATTTCTGCTTTGGTTTTGTTGTTAGAAAAGAGAAGTATATGGAGCATATGAAAGTGATATACTGTAAGAGACCAAAGACAATAAAACAGTTGAGGTCCGACCAGTCCAGGGTAGGTTTTGTCCTCTTCTGCGTGTTTCTGGGACTCTTAGGCCTTTAACTTCCACCTGAGTGCATCAGACACACTCTTCTAATCTGCAGAAGCAGCCTGATTTTAGTACTCGTTCGGAAGGGAGGTGCAGCTGGAAGTTTGTGTTTATTAAAGCCTAAGTGACTGGAGGTAAACGCAGGTATGATCAGGAAATGTAGCTGGTTCACCTCTCCCAGTAGGCACAAGGCCAAAGTCAGCCGACTTGCAGATTGTCATGCTGGTTCTCCCACCCAGAGGTTATTTGAGTTCATCCAGCACTGCAGCTGAGCAGAATGCTGCAGTCAGGGTGACACACGGCAAACTGGAGCCATGTCCTCAAGTGCATGCCAATCAAACCAACTTTAACCTTCACTGGTTTGTGGCTGCCGACCTAGAGAGGAATTTGTTACATGGCTGAGGTCCTGTCCTACTTGAGCCAGACTCCAGTGCAAAAAACATCCTGTCAGATGCACCTCTCCTTCTCTGTCTCCATCTCCCTCCCTGCCACCTGTTTCCCCTTTACTCTTTACTATTAATTGGCCTGGGGTTCCCGGGCTGAAGCAGAGTTTCCTTCTGTCCCCGTGTGTTTGCTGCTCTGGTTTGCTCTTCTTCCAGGGCCCCTTAGTAAAATAAGAGCTTTTGACAGGGTAGTGTGGAGGCTGGGAGTGATGTAGGTTATAGGTCACCAGTGATGCAGGTTGCTGTCACCAGGACCCTCAAATCAGCTGTGACCAGAGCCTGCAATGACAATGTGAAGAAGGATCTCTTACCTCAGTTAGTGAGGTCCTATTCTTGTAGAGACAAGAACGTTTCTTATAGAAACAGATAGCCAAGTAGTATCAACGATAACTCTGTACGGTGGAATAGAAGATCTGAGATTTTAATGAAAAGGATAGATTCAGGATAGTAGGAAGCTCTGAGTTGAGTTTGTAACATCAGAATATTAAAAGGCACAGTGAAGAGAAAGTTCTGGATTTCTAATGAGATTTCTGAAGTAGGCTATGTTTTTATCTCATTAGAATGGATTAGAGTCAAGCCTATCAACACTAACTGTAGAAATAACTAGGTTTCAGATGCACTGTCAAGGTGCTAGGTATCTTGTCCCAGGTGTCTGGAGTATAAAAGGTCCTAGAGAAGAGATGTGGGTGGGCTTTGGGTCGTGTGTTTCTTAATTTTTAATCTGTAGCCCAGATGTTTGATTAGAGAACTTTTGAGTGAAGTTTACTAGGTGGTGACAGTAAGATGGGAATCAGAGGAAAATGATTTTAATAAACTGGAGAAGTACTCAAAATGAAGTTCACTGAGGAGAATGTAGAATTATACCACCAGTTATGAATAGCTACACAAGTGTAAGCGATGGCTGTGAATAAACAAATGTACCAGGAAGAGCTGAGATTGAGGATGAGGCCAACATCCATCAGCACTATGGGGCTGTGGTTGGAGCATCCCTGTCTAGGACTACAAATAAGAGTTCAAGACACAGGGATTATCACTATATACCCCATGAATATGTATAATTATTTGTCAATTAAAAATATAATTAAATAATACCTAACAAATACATGGTTTGTGAGGCCATATCTTTTCTAGATGTGCCAAAATCTTCAGGCTAACAGGGCTGTGGGTAGACTTGTAGACTGACTCACAGATAAAGGAAATTTGAAATTGAACTTATAGAGAGTAATTTAGAATTCATAATTATCTTTCAGTGTGTAAAAATCCCTGATGTGAAGATTGGTGCCAGCTGTTAGTCTTTGCAGAGGATGGAATGTAGTTTCAGCAGCCTTTGATGAGACACTAGGAATACTTGCCTGACTGTGGAAGTCATTAAATGATAGAAGGAGTTATTGAGGGAAGGTTCTGATTTTTTATGGGATATTGCAAGTAGACTATATTTTCATTTCATGAGGGTAGTTGAGGTCCGTCTACCCTAGCTGATGACTGAGAAGTGGTATTGACTATTCAGAGTCCCGTTTCTAACCCAGAGATTGCCTGGGCCCTGCCTGCAGACATCCACCTGCTTTTACATCCCTCGAGGTGCTCCCTGCCCCCAGGAGCTGTTCGCCACACCTGTCTGGGGATGTTTTTTCCAGGCGTGGACTAGCTGAGTCTGTGTAGATGCACTGATCTCATCAGATGGCACTTTCTTTTTGTTTTCTTCTCTCTTGCAGTATGAGTTTAAAGCCAAGAACATCAAGAAGAAGAAAGTGAGCATTATGGTTTCAGTGGATGGAGTGAAAGTCATTCTGAAGAAGAAGAAAAAGGTAAGTGACTCTGAACCAGAATCTGAGGTGAAGAGGAAAGCAGGGGAGGTAGGCATGGGGTACCTTTTTCTTCCGGGCCCCCCTCCAGAGAGAATCCCTCCCTTATCTGGCAAGCTCTTCTGCTTTGAGCAGCAAAATGGTGCTGAGAGGCTGCTGCAGCAACGGTGCAGGGTGAGGCGGGGCCAAAGGCCTAGTCACCAATTGGGTCAGTCAGTCCTGGTACCCCAGGTGATGGGAGTCACCTCCTGTCATCCATGCCTTCAAACCCCCTCCCCATTTTCATACCTTTATCTTTGAGTCCTGATGGTAGGAAATATTTTCAATCCTTCCTTCCTTCCTTCCTTCCTTCCTTCCTTCCTTCCTTCCTTCCTCCCTCCTTCCCTCCCTCCCTCCCTCCCTCCCTCCCTCCCTTCCTTTGATGGAGTTTCGCTCTTTTGCCCAGGCTGGAGTGAAATGGTGCAATCTCAGCTCACTGCAACCTCTAGCCCCTGGTTGAAGTGATTCTCCTGCCTCAGCCTCCCAGGTAGCTGTGATTACTGGCACCTGCCACCACGCCCAGCTAATTTTTATATTTTTAGTAGACAGGGTTTCGCCATGGTGGCCAGGTGGTCTCGAACCCCTGACCTCAGCTGATCCACCCACCTCAGCCTCCCAAAGTGCTAGGATTACAGGTGTGAGTCACTGAGCCCAGCCTGTTTTCTTTTGATTAGGTTAAATGTAAACACCTGCTGTCCTAGGGGGCTGCTCTGTCCCTTTCAGGTATCTTCATACAACTCTGTTGTTGTCCATCATGGGGCAACTTCATAGTTTTGTCCTTAGGGCACAGTCTTGTTTCCTACCTCACTGTCTCTCCCATGTACCTTTACCATATGTGGTGGCTTCCCCACTGTGCATGTGAGAAAACTGAGGTTGGATCACATGAGGCAGTGGTGCACTGAGGTATCACCTGTAGATAAGCTGCCCCGCCTCCACTAAGCACATGAAAGCCAGGCCGGAGTAGCGTCTCCCTGAGGGAGTGCATGGGACCTCATGACTCACTTTGAAACCATATCCTGGATAATCTCCAGTGTGGTTTCACCCTCCTGCTGGCCCAGAAAAGAGACGGTCTAGCAGGTCTTTCCTAGATCTAACTCTTCTGATGCCAGGCTTGGGAAAATGGAGCCGCCCATCTTGTTTCCTGCACCCACACTTAGTGTCCGTTTCAGGGCCATGGCTGTGATTTGAATAATGCCTTTAATCACAGGGTTCATTTTACACCGTCTCAGACAGATGAATGCACATGAATAGCAATCAGCCTTTTTGTCATCTTGTTCTCTTGTGACAGTTCTCTGGTATCTTAATGCTACCACCACACTCAGATACATGCACACTTTCTCTCTCTCTCTCTCTCTCTGCTTATAGAATTGAGAGAGATGAGAGTAGACATGCTATTGTGTAAATGCACAATTTTCTCCAAGGAAATGGAATACTTGGCAAATTTCACTGATCACCATCATGATTAGGTTAAGAACTAGAGCTCTTTGCCAAGTAGCTGTAGGTGTAGAGACAGCCATAGCCTGTGTTCAGCCGTGAGGCAATGGTACCATGTACAGCCTGACATTGCCCACTGATTCGTTGGTGCTCATGCCAGGCTAGTTGGTAAAAACGTTGAATAGTCCTCTCCTCCCACAATTAGCTTGTTGATTTTCACTGGGTCAGTGTGACAAGCTGGGAGGAACCCTCAGCCCATTTGAGAAGACCTGGGTTTCAGTCCTGGCTCTACCCTTCCTGGCCTGTGGTTCTAAGCATGTTATTTTGCCTCTCTCAGCTTCAACTGTGAAGAGTTCAATTAGGTGATCACTTTAGCTTTTCTAGCTCAAATACTCTGTGCCAGCTCTGGAACCATGCTTTTTGGTATTTGTGTGTATATATAGGTCACCTGCATGTATTTAGGTCTTTGAGAACCTACTGGACTACCAACAACAACAACAACAACAAACCACAAAAACAAAACAAAACAAAACAAAAGAATAAAAAAAAAAAAAACAGCCCCTGGAGTCTGAGTGGATCACTATGTTGTTGTTTCCCAATCTTCTAGGGCAGGAGGGGACCCTCTGAGGTCCAACATCTCTGAGGCAGCCATCCAGCCTCCTCTTTCTCCAGCCTTTTTGTAACTGGTGAATGGTGATGTGTTTGCTGGCTGAGAACTGTGCTTACAGTGAGTCCCTGCCCTCCCGTGAACATTTTAAGGGCAGGAGCCATCTTTGTAAGCCCAGCACTTGCCTGGGCACCAGACATATGTATTATGTTTTCAGTAATTGTGGCTGTTCGCTAGCTGCATGATTAAATATTATTTGTGTGTAGTAATGTCATTAAATTATGAAAAAATAAGTACTTAGCAATAGGATCAAATGAAGTCTAGTTTGTTACCTTTATCATATTGTCCTTCCTCTTTTTCTTCCTGTCAATCTGCCAGTTTAAAAGAAAGAAAGAAAAAAAAAACAAGGATGAGATCCTTTCTCAAATATAGGAAGGCGTCCATAAAAATTGCTAATTCTATAGCATTAATTGTAGGATTTGTTCAGGTGACTGTAATCTTCAGGTGCATTATACTAGTGTAGGCAGTGGCCAGATATAATCAACTCTCATTGAGATGTAAAAAACATCTTTTTGTTTATAATAACAAATATCTAAAAATGCTGTCATCTTGAACTGGTGCCAATAGATCATGAATTTCAAATTCTTTACGAATCTTAGGTTGAATTTGTGATGTAAACCCAGTTACTAAGATAATTAGCTGTATTTTGATGTCTCTCAACCAGTACATGTTCTTCAACTCGCATCTAGGCTCAAGTAATTATCTTTTCCATGTATATATAATGATTAGTTATTATAATACTGGAATCACACTATAGCACCATTTGCTAGGGAGTGGAATCCTGCATAAGAAAGAATAGTATTGAACTTCATCCAAGGGATTTGTCTAATAAAGGACCCAAAAGGCTTCAGTTTTATATGGTTTCTCTTATGAACCAATAACTTTGTTGGGATCCCCTAAGGCAACATTCTAAAAAGGCGCCATCATTTTCATTAATTCATTGTGTGTCTACCATGTTCAAGAATCTGCATAGGTTATATAAGGATATTAGATATGAACTCTTCCCTGCAAAATTATTCTTTGTCACTGTATGCACACATAGATCTATTACAGGTTTTATAAAATTGCGTTGCAGTTATTTATCTCTTTCCCCCATAGGTTGTTAGCTTTAGGGGGCAGGGACCATGTCTTCCCTCAAATCTTATTTCATCTGTTTGGAAAAGTAGAAGACCAGAGGGAGCAAACCGATGTAAGTAATTACACACTAAGGTGATAATGAGAACAGCTAATAGTAATAGCTAACACTGATATTGAGTACCTGCTATTGCCCAGGCCTTGTTTGATGCATGTTTACACTTAACAAATCCTACAACTGTCCTGTTAGGTAGATACCATTCTTATGATTGTTCAAAAGCAGATTGAGCAACTTGCCTGAATCTCAGATCCTATCAGTGGTGAAGTCAAGGTTCGAACCTTGTCTTACTTAAATTCCAAGCAGGTTCTTTCCACTGTTCTGTTGCTGTGTGTGTAACTGATCTTTTTGGACCCTTTTGGATAATAACCACTCTATAGGAAATGCCTAATTAATTAAGCCAGAGTCTTTAACTCCTAACCTATACTCTGTCATGGGTGCATTACATCACAGGGAAACTATGTTCCTGCCCAAACAGTAGTGCTGGTTACTATGGAAACACAGAAGTCAGATGGAATTAAGAAAAGGAGGCACTCAGAATTATAGAACCAGAATTTAGCCAAAGAGGAGTAAAGGAGACTTAAAAAATGATTTAGCCTGATCCTCTAATTGATTAGATGTAGCAACAGAGGATAAGAGAAGTCCAGTGACTGTCCCTAAGGACAACCAGGTAGTTACTGACATCCAGGGTGTGAATCTAGGCCCTAAACTTCATCTAGTCTTCTTTCCACCATATTGTGTTTCTTGGCCATCTTTATTTTCTGCTACTTTAAAAACAGGCCTATTAGGAATTGTGCACATCGTGGGAGGATTTATTACTGCTTCAATTTTGAAATGCACGTTCCTATATCCATAGGTTATACCTGAAGGAGAGAGATAGCTTTATTTTCAGTGTAATCCCATTCTATCTAGAAGCATGGAGAAGTTGTCAAACTGAGTTTATATGGCCTTTGCAATTTTTTTTAAGTCACCACTGCTATTAGGTGCTTGAATAATGCTGCATGAATAATTGTGAAGCTTGCAGGCTTTGTGATATGCCTACTGATAATTTCTAGTAGGGATAGGAAATGAATGTCAGTACAAATTTCTCCTCTACTTTAGCATTCCTGAGGAAGGGCTTCAGAGATGCCATATCCATTTCTGCATGTCAAAAGGAGAAAGGACCACTGTGATAATTATTCCTGACTCTGTTTTCTCTTCTTGGCACGGTTCCAGGAAGACCTACCTCTAAACCAGTTCCCATATAACATTCCTTGCCAGGAGCTTTTAGAATGGCAAAGTGGCTGTGAATTTCCATGGAGGACTTGACATTTACACTCAGCAGATATAGGAAAGAGAAGGTCCTATATCAAAGTTGCGCTTACCCCATTCAGTGGTCTTACAAAAGCATACAGAGCAAGCCCTTTATCCCTTTCCTCTGTGGAAAGCAAAGAACTTCCTGGTAGTGGACAGATTTCATCATTTGGAGTTGCAGACTACCTGCAGACTGCATGTAGAAGAGTTGGATTTTATTTATCACTGGACTAGGTGGCCTTGGAGGGAAATAAGTCAACTTCTCTGAGCCTCAGTGGTCACCTTTAAGGTGGAGACTAATTTTAGTAATCTGAAAGCGTTATGTAGAAGTTCTTTCCCTAAATGGAGGAAAGGACTTTTTTCCCCATATCAACTATGAGAATGAAAAATGAAGCAGATACAGATGACTTTCCTATATCTTTGCTATCTCACCTTCTCACTTTCTGTGTTAGTCTAGGTCCTCTGAGAAGGTGATGCCAAGACACTGTTAAATGCCTGTGGGAGAAAATGGGGAAGCATCTGAGAAAGGCTGGGAGAGCTGTCAGGCTGCAGGGAGGCCTGCCCCTGAGTGCAAGAGAGAGGGGAGGAAGGAAGGAAGGAAGGAAGGAAGGAAGGAAGGAAGGAAGGAAGGGAGGAAGGAAGGAAGGAAGGTAGGTTAGCAAAAGGCTCTTAGACTGCAGTGCGGTCTGAGAAAGGCTTGGCAAGGCTTCAGGGTGTCCAGAAGCCAAAGTTGTCTGTCCGGATCCCCACATCTCCCAGGGACAGGCCTGCCTTAGTATCCCTCCATTCTCAGTCACTGGCTGGATCAGTCTGTGGAAAGCATAGCTCCTGAACCAACATGATAATGAATTTCAGAGTACAGCAGCTGGGGCCCTTGGGTGCACCTCCCTGTTACTGGAGGTCTGTGGTGTACACTCTATGATCACACCTTCCTTTGTCACTCCAGAAAATGTTTACTAACCAAGATATGAAGTTGAGCCTTCCTTCAAGTTAAGCTACTCCCTCTATCTCACTGACTTTTAAAAATACCCTGGAGTAAGCAATTCATAAACAAAGAGAAGAGGGGAAGGGAGGAGATGGCACAGAAAGAGAGACAGGTTAATAAACTCTAGTTTAGAGACCTCCTAAAAGGCTCAGCAGTACCATGAATGTCCTTGGCAGGTATGGAGGGCACAGGAATAAGAGAAAGGAGTTACACATATCCACATACAGAGTTGGGGCGTGGCAGAATGCCAGGCAGTTGCCCCTAGGACTAATTAATCTGCTCCACCAGGCACTCCCTCCCCACTCATAATTTTATCTCCATTTACTTTATTTCTGGAGTGAGTGAAGAGGCCAATCTTTGTCTCCTTGAGCACTTAGCGTATTGGCCTCATCACTGCTGCTGCTGCTGCTGTTAGTACTCCTGCTCCGGTGGGAGCCCTGCCTGAGCCTGCACTTGTGGTGGAAGGAGGCTGAAGACCAGCCCTGTTGGTGTCCAGTCCTGCGGCTCCCTTGGGCTGTTTGCAGTAAATAAGCCTGTGAAGGTCCCCCTTTCCCCAGAAGGCACTCAGAGAAGTGCTGACAGCTTTAGAGGTGTGTGTCCCCTCCTTTCCTCCTCTCTTTCTCCTCCTCTTTCCTTCCATTGCCATCTCAACTGAAAATGTCCTCATTTCCTGGCATATCATGGAGACCACAGCTGATCCTGGACCACAGTAGCAAAACGGAAAATTTCCCTCACATAGCTACCATGACTCCAAGTCTTTATTTTCAAGCATTTTTTTTTTTTTTTTTAAAGAAAAAAAAAAAGACTTCAAAGACAGTTAAACTGAGTTTGGCTGCAGTTGTTGTTCAGTAATGCATCTCTGTCCTATCTATTTTTGAAACCAACTTTGATTTATGATCCCATAGGTCTGGGAAATTCGTTTTTCTTCCTGTTTTTCTTCTCATTTCAAATTTTTTTTTTCTGATTGTTTTTCCTTAGAAGAGTATTTCCATATAGAGAAGTGAGGAGGGGCTGGTTTGTTTGTGTTGTTTTGTTTTTTTCTTTGAAATACTTGCAAAATAGAGGCAATAAGAGACACAATTTCAGACCAAGAGAAAGGAAGAATCAAATTGTTCTTGAATTAAGATATTGGTGACAATCATAAAGTCACGTGAGATATGTGAAGCGGGGCCTCCCTCTAAGTTAAGCCATTCATTATATTGCATTGCCTATGAATTGTGCCAGAGTAGTGGAGTCAGCACTAGTCCAAACATCAGGAGAATTTGTTTTTACTCTTGGCTGGGGTACTAACAAGGGGTGACACCTTGCTTGAGTGACTACACTCCTCAGGGTATTATTTGAAAGAGGTACAGTGGGGTAGGGGTGGAGACCCTTTAGTTCTAAAGTTCTTAGACAATCATGCAGGCCTTGAGGAGATTGGGTTAAAAAGCTCCAACAGTGGCCGGGTGTGGTGGCTCATGCCTGTAATCCCAGCACTTTGGGAGGCCGAAGCAGGTGGATCACCTGAGCTTAGGAGTTCAAGACCAGCCTGACCAACATGGTGAAACCCCATCTCTACTAAATATACAAAAATTAGCTGGGCATGGTGACACGTGCCTGTAGTCCCAGCTACTTGGGAGACTGAGGCAGGAGAATTGCTTGAACCCGGGAGGCAGAGGTTGCAGTGAGCCAAGATTATGCCACTGCACTCCAGCCTGGCGACAGAGCGAGACTCCGTCTCAAAAACAAACAAAGCTCCAACAGTATTTGCATTAGTTTCTTGAATAACCAAAACACTGGTGAGTCCCTGCTACTCCCCAAACCCATTGAGTTATCTTGATAATTTCCTGATCTCCTCATAGATTTAATATTTTTCATCCAAAGATGAAGGTCTGTAAAGTGACAGGACTAGATTTTAAAGAGATCTTCAGAAAACGAAAATAAGTAGGTTGGTGAAAAGATCTTTTTGGTTTTCCCCTTCTTCAGGACATTCTATATGGGTGCTGGGACCTCTTTTAAAAGTAAAGTATGTTTTGGCTTTTGTAGACCATGCCAATGCTCATTCTTATTAAATTAACCCAAGGGGCCCTGGGAACCTGGTTTCTCTGTCCTCCTATTCACATCTACCAGAGAAAGAAAATAGTTGTTCTGTATTATTTTGCCTCATTATTCTTTCCTTTTAATGAATGTCTTAGTTACATTCTATAGAATTGCCGAGAAGAGGCTTGCCCGGGTTAGCTTTGATAATGGAGGCGCATTGCAAGGCTTGGAGGAAACATGAGCTGGCGCCCGACGCATCCTCTCCCTCAGTGTTGCCGCCAGTATGAGTGGAAATAGAGTCACCGGTCACAAAAACTGTCCACCGTTATGGGGCTCAGCCTAGACTCCACTTAGGATTTGATATTCCCCAGAGAGAGGAATCGATTGGGTAGAGTTGGGTCTTTTTACTGTAGAGCTCAATGATTGAGTGGTTTAATGCCAGCCCCTTGCTGGCTCCCCATGGTCAGTCAGGTGGGGATCCTGACCCCAGACAGTCATGGCCAGGTTAGCACAGTTGGCTTCCTCAGACGTGTGCAGCATAAACCAAACCACCCTCATTCAGACCCTCTTTGGGGCTGCTTTCCTCAGAAGGGGACAGGGCATGTGGCTGGTTGGAGTTCACAGCCTCTTTAGTGTATTGGGTCATTGGCTCGGTCACTTTGAAAATCACACCAGAGCTGCAAGGACTGTTGGGAGCAGACTGCCCTGATGATGAGAGCATGAGAGAAGTAAAGATACATTCTCTCAGGGGCAAAGCATGTCTGCTGACGCCCCACCAAGTGTTTAAGCCACAGCAGCCACTTCCTGAGTACACTGAGGTGGGCCCTGGCCTGAGACAGTGGGACTGTGGTCAGTTAACTCTCTGAAATGTCAGGGGAGCTCCTTGTGCCAGGCCTGAGACTCCAGAGGAGTGTGTGATAAAACAAGCTCCAACAGTATTTGCATTACTGTTGCTGAGGATTTCAGTCCAGTCTTTCTTTGGTGTGTAGCAGTGGCTCTCAACCCTAGGGTCACATCAGCACCACTTGAAATGTTTGTTAAAGCTACAAATTATCGGGCCTTACCTCTGACCCACTGTATTCACGTCTCTCAAGAGGTGGAGCCAAGGCAACTGTAGTTTTTTAAAAAAAAAAAACAAAAAACAGAAAACAAAACAAACAAACAAAAAAAATGATAGATATAAGAACCAGACTTTTACTTCTGGGAAGACAAAGTAGATGCACTTTACCCTATTCCTCCTGCTAAGTACAGCTGAAAACCCTAGACGTTATATATAAAATCAGCATCCAAAGGTTCTGAGAGGTGGAGAGAGGGCAGCCTGGCTAGGAACCTAGGGACCCACAAACTGCATAGTTGTGAATTCCCTGGGTTTCTTTCACCTCATACATCCCAGATGCAGAGCTGAAGAAGCTGGCAACTCACACATGCCAGTAGGAACAGGCATAAAAGCCCCAATAAAAGCCTGCTCTCTCCAGCCAAAGAGGAGAAAAGGGGCAGCACAAGGCAGAAAAGTATCCACAATAACCACTCTCTTCCAGCCAAACAATCCACGGAAGACCGGCCTAACCGCCACCCAGGCCCCTGTGACTGAGCTGGAGCCCAGGCTTCCACCCATGTTGGGCTGTAATGAGGCGCCCCAACACCCCCTCCAGTGGTGCCACCAAAGGCTGAGAAGGGGGCCACGCCCTTCTTCCCTGCCAGCTGGTAACGAGTGTCCCGCACCACCCTTCTCGCTCCCATTTCCCGTGTGGTGTCTGTGGAGAAGCTACGCTTCTACCACTGACCTGCAGTCATGAAGCCACTGACTGTGTATGTTGTCAGTGGATGCCATGTGGGAACTCCAAGGCACCCCTACCCCTAATTGGAAGCCCAGTGGGGACCTAAAACTCCCACCCACACCCAGCAGTAATGAGGAGCTTGCTTCCCCTGTGTATCAGCAGAGGCTGAGTGGGGACCCAGCCTTAACTCCCTTCTAGGGGTAATAAGGTGGCATCCTACTCCTTCCCCTGTTTAGTATCACAGTAAGACAGTGAATACAGAAAGTTTAAATAACATCTAGAGTCTTACAATACTCAAAATGTCTAGGCTTCAATTGAAAATCACTCACTTTACCAGGAATGAGGAAAATCTCAATTTCTATGAAGAAAAGACAATCAATTGGTGCTAACACCAAGATAACAGAGATGTTAGAATTATCTGACAAAGATTTTGAGAGAGCCATCACAAAAATGCTTCCACGAGCAGCTATAAAAACTTTTAAAACAAATGAAAAAGTAGTGTCTCAGCAAAGAAAAAGAAACAACTAAATAGAGATATTAGAACTGAAAAATACAATAGCTAAAATAGACTCAATAGATGGACTCCACAGCTTCATACACATTGCTAACTGCATTGAATTAAAAGTGCAGGTAGAATATGTGGTCATGGCGAGAGATGTGACTTAATTTAATATTTATGTTGTAAAGATTTTGCCCTGAGATCAAACCATCTTTTAAGCTTATTATTATATTTTGCTGTTTGAAGGATTACTATGGAGAACAATGATATTGGATGTTTACAATATGCATGCAGGTATTTGGGCTTTAACTCTGAAAAACTTCAGTGCATCAGTTGGAAACCAGCCTAATGTGTGCTCATTATGAGGTCATTAAAAAAGGTGCTATAAACCAATCTGCTGGGTTAGGAGGAGTGTCATGGCTAGAACATTAAAAGGCTGTGTCTCTATACCATGCTGATCAGGGATCCAGTTCATTTTACCAGGTTTTGGGGGGATCACTGTTAAGTAGAATACATACAAAGAAAATTCACTATGGTAGCAGGTAGTCTGGAAAACTTGTCTAGTGAGAGATGTTTACAAAACCTGGGATTATTTAGTATAAAGATGTTCTGGACTTGCTGTGTTTATGTATTTGAAGGGGTTCTTGCTTAGAAAAGAGATTAGTCTCCTGTGTTGCTCCAAATAGGTAGTTCATATATTAAAATTTTATAGGGTAGTCAGTAGCAATTATAGGAAGGTATCTTTTTAAAAAAATATTTAGTTTTTGGCTATAACTGAAGTTTTGTTGTCTGTAAAACAGTGTTTGATATTGGATGTTTTTAAACCAGTCTAAAATCCACCTCTATGGATTGTATTGGTATTGAATCAAAATCAAAAGCAGGAATTAAATGTGTGTGTGTGTGCGCGCACGCACACGTGCACTTATGGTGTTTGGGTAAAGCTGCTGACAATGCTTCTTCCTGATGTCACTGTAAGAGCCTGGACATGATCTCCACTAGTCCCAGGTGGGGGCCTAACAACCTCCAAAGCCCAGTATGTTTAGAGAGTGGCCACCCTGTGCATTATCTCTGAGAAATCCATATAGCTAAAAGCATTCAATTAATCCACTGTATACCCTTTGCCCTTTCCCCCTTCTTGAGTCCTTCTTTCATAAACGAATGTGTTCTTTCCTAATTTCCCTGGACAGCAAAGTCTCTCTGACAAAGGCTGATGAAGGTAGAGCAGGATTCTCTGTCTCTGCACCTGGAGGTTGGACCTGTGGGGGTGTCGTTGGCCACTGACCCTAATGTCCCCCAACAATGGGGTGCTTCTCACCTCAGCAAGCACTGCAACTTTCCTCCAACTCCTCATCCCCAGCCTAGAGGGTCTCTTTTGTGTTCACCATAAGTTAGGTTTACAGCCAGAATGAATAGCCTCTTGGCAGTCACTCTGCAAATGTACCAATTAACCTACCTGGCTTATCTGGAGCTCCACACTACACCACCACTTCACCCTCTGTATTCCCTGAGGACTTCTTGGCTTCTGCCTACCCTCTGAGCTCTGGAGAGACATTCTCCTAAAGTGCTTGGAGGAAACTGATCAGACTAAACACTTGACATTTTCTACTCATCCTTTTGGAGCAATCAACTCCAGGCCTCTTAGAGGGAAAAAGTCAGGTCAGGAGCAAAATGCATGTGTTTGCATAAGTGTGGATAGCTCAGTGTGTGCCCTGGTTCTGTAACTGAGGACAAGCCTAACTTATTCATTTACAGCTTCTTTTATTGCAGAAAAAGGAATGGACATGGGATGAGAGCAAGATGCTGGTGATGCAGGACCCCATCTACAGGTAAGATATCACTGAGCGCCAGAGTCCCCCTGCCCTCTCCTACAGCCAACCCTGTCAGGCTGGTGGATCCAGGCAAATTTAAATAAACTTCTGTGCTTTTCCCTCCTGAGACCTGTTGCTTCCATTAGGTGCGAGTACAAGAAGTAAATCTGCCTTATCATTCTGGTCATGCTTGATTGCATTAAGGAAGCTATGGAGTATTTCTGCTTGATGTTTAATTTAAACCTCTCGGTTGTAATTGGAGACATTTTAAATTTGTGCTAGTGTTGTCCTAACTGAAATTCTAAAATTGCATATATATTGATCGAAATAAGAAAACTGGGTTATTCCATCACCCTATGCTAACAATTTCCCACAGTTATCTCTTCCACCTCTCTGCCCCTTCAGAAATTGAGCATAGTAATAAGAGCTTTGTGATCATGCAGGAAATTGAAAGTCACAAATGTATCTCCAGGTCTGAATGCTTTTGTATCCCCAAAATTTGTATGTTGAAATCCTAACCCCCAAGACAGATGGAATTAGGAGTTCAGACCTTTGGAGGTGATTAAGTCATGAAGGTGGGGCCCTTATGTTTGGGGTTAGTGACCTTACATTATAAAAAGAGGCCCCAGAAAACTAGCTAACCCCATGGTGATGTCCTTCCCCTATGGGAAGACACAGCTAGAAGGCGGGCCCTCACTAGATGCCAAGTCTGCCAGCACCTTAATCTTAAACTTCCCAGCCTCCAGGACTGTGAAAAATAAACTGTTATTTATAAGCCAGCCAGTTTCTGGTATTTTATTATAGTAGACCGAACTGAGACACACCCAGAAATTGCTTTTACAAGGAGACTGGTGTGATTCCTCTAGAGATTAGATGGCTGCCAGCCATGTGTATTGTCCTGGGCAGAAGAATATCATATAGCAAGAACATATAGAAAGCCAGGCTCTCCCAGGAACCATGGCAGGAGCTCGAGTCGTGGGTGTCATTCTTGTGTCCTGGATCTCTGCAGACCAAGCCCCACCTCCTTCCTGTTTTCCTTATTGGGAGAATGGCCATTTCTTTAGGAATTTGGGGACCTAGATTTAGGTTTTGATTTTGTCTGCTTTCAAATTATTGCCATGCTTTTGTTGACAAAGTGGATAAGTGTTGGAACTCAACGTATGAAGTTGGTAGCATGGTGGCCCTGCCTTTTAAAGAGCAGATGCTTGTGAAATGGAATGTCCATTCCTCCAAACAATGTGCAGGTGTGAAATACTCATGCCAGGTACTGTGCTAGGTAATTTCATAGATTACTAAACTAAATGAGTTGCAGTCCCTTGTTCTCAGGGAGTTTTAGACTAGTGGGAAATGGACAAGTCACTGAGGTATAAGATAGTATGTCTGACAAAATGAATTTCTCCCTCTGTGTTCCTGTAGTACTGTTTAATGTTTTTTGAAATAGTTGTTATGGTGTTTCTGTTACTTTCTTAAAAAACAAATGTCAGTTTTTTGCCACTAGCCTGTTAGGTTCTTGAGGGAAAACTCTATGCCCTTCTGCTCACTTTTGTATATCTAGCGCCACACCTGTGTCGGGCCCAAATGAAGCACTTAATATATGTGCAATGGGTGAATGGATAAATGCATTGACTTAATATCTGAAAATTAACGTAAGTGTTATGGTGATTCACCGAAGGGAACAATTATCTTCTACTTGAGTGATGAGAAAAGGCTTTAAGAAACAGATTACATCAGAAGCTGCCTTGAAGAATGTGAATGGACAGGCCTCTATGATATGCATTTTGTAAAAGGAAGAGTTTCTTGGCTTTATTTTTTTAATGCTGGCACCATATATGGAAAAAAGTGACCTCCTTATGGATGCTGATCATGTGTCTGAGTTCTGCCTTTTGCTGGTTGAAAGAAAGGACTTTCCCCAAAGTTTTCACGTATCCCAAGTAAGCTGCTGACTTTGCTTATTTTTAACAGCTTCATTGAGGTATAATTGGTATGCAAAAATCAAACATATTTAAAGTTGAATAATTTGGTGAATAACTCTCAGTCAAGATGGTGAACATATCTATTTCCTTGTGCTTTTTTGGAACCCTTCCCTCTTCATTTCTCTCCCATTTCATCCCCAATCTCAGTCCCCACATTCCCAAGCTACCACTGATCTCCTTTCTGTTACTGATGAGTTTGCTTTTTCTAGAATTTTGTATAAATAGAATCAACAGTATATCCTCTTTTTTGGGAGGAGCTGGCTTCTTCCACTCAGCATAATTTATTTTGAGATTCGTTCTTTGTCATTGCATGTATCAGCAGTTCATTCCTTGTTATTACGGAACAGTGATCTGTTTTATAGGTATATCACAGCTTGCCTAGCCAT
This sequence comes from Piliocolobus tephrosceles, assembly GCF_002776525.5. Lineage (NCBI taxonomy): Eukaryota > Metazoa > Chordata > Mammalia > Primates > Cercopithecidae > Piliocolobus > Piliocolobus tephrosceles. The sequence continues at coordinate 99,953,388 of NC_045434.1, forward strand.
TCATGTGTTCATGGACATTTTGATGGCTTCCGGTTTGGGGTTATTACTATTAAAGCATCTATGAATGTTCGTGTAATGAACATCTGTTCATTATGTTCAAGTCTTTGCGTGGACATACGCTTTTATTTTTCTTGGGTAAATACCCAGGAACAGAATGGCTGTGTCATATGGTAGGTATACATTTAACTTTTAAAGAAATTGCCAGATTGCTTTCTAAAGGGATACTATCGGTGATGTACAAGAGTCCCAATTCCTCCGTATCTGCCAACATCCAGAATTGTCAGTCCTTTTAATTTTAGCCCTTCCCATATGTGTTTATTAATATCTCATTGTGGTTTTAATTTACATTTTCCTAATGACTAATATTGAATATCATCTTTTTGTTTGTTTTGAGACAGGGTCTTACTCTGTCACCCAAGCTAGAGTACCATTGATGTAATCACAGCTCACTGCAGCCTCAACCTTCTGGGCTCAAGCAATTCCCTCACCTCAGCCTTCTGAGTAGCTGGGACTACAGATGTATACCATCACACCCAGCTAATTTTTAAATTTTTTGTAGAGACAGGGTCTCACTATGTTGCCCAGGCTGGTCTTGAACTGTTGAGCTCAAGTGAACCTTCCACCTCAACCTCCCATAGTGCTGGAATTATAGACATGAGCCACTGCAATCAGCCTTCTCTTGATCTTACATGGCATTTGTATAAATATATTTTAAGCATCTGTTCAAATCTTTAGCCCATTTTGTTTTCATAATCCTGAAAGTTCTTTATAAATTATGGATATAATACTTTTTATCAAATATATGATTTACAAACAGTTCCTCCAAGTCTGGCTTGTCTTTTTTTTTTTTTTTTTTTTTTTTTTAATAGTGTCTTTTAAAGAGCAAAAGTTTTAAATTCTGATGGAGTCTGGTTTGTCAATTTTTAAAATTTTATTGATTGTGCTTTTGGTGTCATAGCTAAGAAATCTGTATGTAACTCAAGGTCATAAAGATTTTTCTGTTCTCTTCTAAAGCATGAAGTTTAAATTTAGGTTTTATGTTTATGTGTATGATCCAATTTGATTCAATTTTTTATATGGTATGAGGAATGGATTAAAGTTCTCCTTCTCCTCCTCCCCCTCTTCCTTCTCTTCTTCCTTCTCCCTGTTCCTGTCTCTTTCCCTCCCTCTCTGCAAATGGATGTCCAGTTGTTCTAGCCCTATTTGTTGAAAAGACTGTTCTTTCTTCACTATAGTGCCTTTACTAAACATCAGTTATCCATATCTGTGAAGTTTATTTCTGGACTCTTTATTCTGTTCTATTTGTCTAATTGTCTGTCTTGACACTAGTACCACGCTGTCTTGATTACCATAGTTTAATAATTCTTGAAATCAGGTAGTAATAGGCTTTTTTTCTTTTTTAAAAAAGAAGTTTTTATTCAATTAGTATTAGTATAATATGTCTTTTCCCATCCATTCACTTTTAAGAAGAAACATTAGGGGGGATGGGGAAAACCAAATACATTTTAAATGTTAAATGAATTTTTCTTTGGCCTCAAAACTCACACAGTAGGCTCTCTGATTGTTGATAGTCTTGTGGATGTCTTTCTAGTCTATCAAAATTTAGCAACTTGTGCTTAAAAACAAAGAAATAAACTTTAGCCACTGTGTTTTCAGTGTCCTGGGTACTTTTTAAAATATATTAAATCGTGATGTTTTGGTCTGTGTACATGTGAATTTTTATATCTGTGTGTGTGTGTGTGTGTGTGTGTGTGTATGAGGACTTTTTTCTAAAATATGTATGGTCCATTTTATCATGAACAAGGATATTTATTATCATGATAATATGGTAACATTTACAAATGAGCTTTTCATGGGTGCAGTTATTTTTCTGCCCTTACGGGACCACTCTGGTTTGATTCACTAGCTCTGCTGAAGAATACATATAATTGTTTATGGCTTCATGAAACACTGGCTTACTGAAGTGTTCACTTTAGACGAATGAATTTTTTATTTTTTATTAAGTCAAAATTTTTATTTAAATCTTTTGCATTATTCACATAGAATAACAGAATCATGTATTTTTTAATTGTGGTGAAATAAATATATGTAACATAAATTTTGTCATTTTAACCATTTTTTAAGTGTACAAATCAGTGGCATTAATTACATTGATAGTCCTATGCACCCATCACCACTATCTGTTTCCAAAACTTTTTTATCACTCCAAACAGAAACTCCATGCCCATTAAGCAGTAACTTCCCATCACCCCCTTCTCTTAGCCTCGGTCACCTCTAACATCATGAAATCTTAAGAAGTTAACAACACTATAGTGGACATCTGAACCAATTTCTCTTTTTTTTTTTTCAGTTTATCCTTTATTACAGTATACCTCTTTATCACAGGAAGTGATTCACTATTACAGTGTTCTTCATTAAGCAAGAGTAAATTTTTTATATATATAATTGTTTTCCATTTGTCCTAGCTCTTATCTCTGGAGCCACAAATATATAGATCTTATTTCTCTTTTAAGTTAACCCAAGTTCTTGAAGCCATTCTTACTGTATTTTTCTAGACTTATTAATTTCATAAAACAGTATTTCCTCTTTAAAATGTTAGAGTTTAATAGAATATCCCAGATATTCTGTCTTACCAGTGTAAAATGTGGAAGACATATTTTTACCCCCACAATATGAAGTTGTACATTCATGTTGTATGAATTAGATCCAGTGTCATTTATTTGTTTAGCAAACTGTGTTTGATCCTAGGTCATAGTGGAATTGTAGTTCAGACTCCTTGGGATGTTAACAGTAATTGCTTTTAATTCAGGTTTTACTCATTCTTTATTTCTATAGGTTTCTTTGTTTTTTAGCCTAAATACAAAACTTTACATATATTAATGTTAAATTAAATGTAATTGATTTGAGGCTATTCTTCAGTTTTTGAATCCTTGTGAATCAGGATTTCAATCAGAGAAGCAGGATGACTGTGAGTGTACTGTAATAAGGAATTTGCTATAGGATTTAGACCTATACAATTTCAGTAGGAGCTGGGAAGTACAAGGTCTGGAAAGACTCAGAGAGCAATTATTAACCAACCCTGGTGTGGGTTGTGAGTCAGAATGTGCAGGAAGCCAGGCACATCCGTGTGCTAGGTTACAACTGCAAAGTGGACAGGGCAGAAGTCTCCGGAAGGCTGTTCGTTCTTCGTGGCTACCACCTTTGAGTTTGCAGTGAAGTTTCTGACAGTGAGCCTGAGTTCACTGTTGTTCAGCAGGGCTGATTGTCATAAAGGAGAGCTCGATGCCAAGCTAGGTACAGGGGAAAGTGAGGACAAACTTTAAAAAAACAAAACAGCTCCCTGGCACCGTGACGTCCATTGTTTCCCACCTCTAGCCAGTTATGACCTCCAGCACATAATAGCTGCTGCTTCACTTCCACTTCCCAAATCTCCCACAAATTTTTCTTATGGGCAACCCTAAAATAGGAGAGGGAATGCTGAGACACATAGTTCTAGCCTAGGTGAGTTGACTCAGTGTAAAACCACCACATCAAGTTCTAGTAATAGGCTAACTCTCCCTCCGAGTTTTTTGCTAAGGGCAGCTTTAATAAGAGTAGTTTCATCAGTCAGCGTGGTGGCTCACACCTGTAATCTCAGCACTTTGGGCAGCTAAGTCAGGCGGATCACTTGAGGTCAGGAGTTCAAGACCAGCCTGGTCAAAGTGGTGAAACCCCATCTCTACTAATAATACAAAAATAAGCTGAGTGTGGTGGCAGGTGCCTGTTAATTCCAGCTACTAAGGAGACTGAGTCAAGAGAATTGCTTGAACGTGGGAGGCAGAGGCTGCAGTGAGCCAAGCCTGGGCAACAGAGTGAGAACCTGGGAGGCAGAGGCTACACTCCAGCCTGGGCAACAGAGTGAGACTTTGTCTCAAAAAAAAAAAAAAAAGAAAAAAGCATAGTTCATAGTTTCATCCAAGTCACTGATAAGGCTGTTGAATAGAACAGTGGTAGGCCTGGAAAATAGAGACTTTGTTTTTTTTCTCTTTTATTCATTTTGGATTTCCTTTTCTTTCTTAACTGCTTATTCTGCTCTTTCTGGCTTCAAGGGCATGCTACCTAGAAAAAAATAAACTAAATAGTATTGGAGTATTTGTACTGTTATAGAAGTCACTGTGCTTTTGAGTTTCAGTTTTCCTGCTTTAGCATCCCCTGTCCTAGTCTTACTGGTGGACACTGATGGAATTAACATGTTTGACTAAATTAGTCCCTAGGCTGTTTATGTTCCTTGAAATGAGTGAATAGACTAACAAACAAAAATCCTTTTTAAAACCAGAGGGAGTAAACTAATCTGACCTGAAGTGTTCAGGAGCCAGAATGGAAGTAATTCTCCAGTTATGAGTTTAAATGATCAAATTAGGAGTCTCCATTAGGAGTTCCAGCCAGTCTCCAGAAATGGTATCAGTTAACATCCAAATAATGACATGATTAAGAATTAGAAGTCTATTCTAACTTTGGCTTTCTACATTGATCTGTTCTGATTTTGAGCAAGTCAAAGATAAATTATTCAGGGCTAACTAGAGAAGGGAAGAAGGGTTGCGTGGAGAGGTAATGTGCTTTGTTGTTCATTGTAGTAGGCACTAGGGGAAATGCTGGTATATCAGCCTGGGTCCAATTAAGAGACAGAAACCACACAGTGATTTAAACAGAAGAAATTTATTATAAAGAACTATTAAACTATAATAAAAGAGTACCTACAAAGTGTAAAGAGGAGAGTACGCAAGGCAGCACAAACTTGGAAGGTAGATCCCTTCCCAAGATGCCCTTCAGACATTAATGTAGAAGGTATGATTACAGCTACTGATGGTAGAGAAATTCACTGGATTGCCTATGTCAGAGCTGGTCCCAACTGCAGGGAGAACAGAAAGCAATCCTCCAGGTCTTGGGTGCAGGTGGTCTGCCGCCAGTGGGTGGGCACACAGGTGGAGTTGGGGTATGGCTGTGGGTGAGAGACATAGAGTGTGCAACGCCTACATCAGGATAGCTGTGGAAAACAAACCTGGGTGGCAGGGGGAAGGCTAGCAGAGAAAGTGAGAGCATCACTGTGGACAGGAGGCCCAGAACACCTAGTATGTGCTTTAAGAGGGCTGTGGGGAGGTGATCACTAGGCTGGACTGGTGCTGAGTTCACTGAGGGACATGTGTTCTGGGCATGCATACCACTGGATGTCCTCATATCCACACCACTGACGGGCTGTGTAGCAGTCGGACCAAGAGAAGCCCTTTCATTCTGCAGTGTTTCTCCTCCATTCTGCAGAGGAATCTTACCATCATGCTGCTGTACAGGAGATGTACTTAAAGGAATTCCGTCTATTACCACAGAGCTTGTATTGAAAGGTAAATTTGGAGTTGAGTAGCAATACATTGGTACAGGTGGTTACTAGAACACAGTCCTACTCTCAAGGAATATGGTCAGATAGAACTTGGCATGCATTACTTCAGTTAATCCCAACAACCCTGAGTGGTAGAATGGTAGAATCTATCATTCTCATTCTTAACACAGAAATTAAGCTTCAGTGATATTGGGCAGTCTCCCCATGGTCACACAGCTGCTGTGTTGTTAGAGAGCTGTCTGGCACTCACACTTTTGCCCATTTTGCCCTCTGTACTCACACATTTTGCCCTCTGTACTCAGTGCTATCCACCTCTAAAGGTGCCTCATTCATAAGCTTGCATGTTCTGTTTTTGTTATAAAAATTATATATGAAAATACAGGACAAACTACATTTTAAGGTAAATGGGGATTTGATAGAGCTATTCTGTGATATTTGGAATTTCTTGGGAAATCAGGACACCCATGTAGTATATTTCACTTAGTTAACGATCAAGAGTTTAAATGATCAAGATGAGCAAGATTTAGGAAAGATGGGTATGCTGAGATTCAGGAACCACATCGAACTACAAGCAAGGTAAACAAGAAATCAGTTCTTAAACTCTAGACTCAGTAATGAAATGACAGAATGTTAAAGACAAAGATTTTAAAACAGCTGAAGGGGAAAAATGTAGTCTACAAAGACAATTTTTTGATGGCAAAAAAATGTAAGACAGAAGACAGTGAATTATCTTTAAGAATAAGCTTAGAAAGAACTCCTTAAATACCTTTTTATTATGGAAGTAAGGTAGAAGAAATCCTGAGCAGCTTTTGTAAAGACTGGAAATAAATGAAAAGGGCATCCATCCTTACAGGAGAATGAGTAGTTCAGAGTATAGACAGAAAGAAAGGCTTGCATTTATCAGATGGAAGAGGTGGTGACTCCTGCAGAGCAGTTTCAGTAGAGAGGTGGGGACAGCTGTTTAGTTACTTGGTAGTGAAAGAAAGGAGAACCATGGTATGATGAATTTACAGCTTAACAGTGAGATCAAATAAATATATATTTTAAAAAGAGGAGCTAGTAATACCCTTATAAAGGGATGATGAAAAGGTCCTATGGGGATAAAGATGGAAGGTTTTTAAAGTATGTGTAATTTTAAGCATTATTATTTCTTCAAAATGTGCTTATGTACAATCCTGACCTGGGATACATAAGTAGAATCATAATTATGATATAAGGGAAATGCTAAAATAATTTAGTCACTGTATTGTTTTGTGGAGCCAAAAAACACTCCCAAGATTTAAGGAGTCTTAAAGATACCTCTCCAAAGTCCATGCTGTCCCTCCAAAATCAGAGACCTCCCAGACAGAGATTACTCTATATCTTCCCTTCTTCCACATCTTCACATGCCCCAAGCTCCAACTCAAATCCTGGAATGCATTCCCTTTTCTCCATTCCCGTTAGACTCTGGAAGGGGTCCAAGGCACAAAGGGTCATAAAAAAAATCAGAGAAGGAGGTGTACCCTGTTCTTTGCTTATGATACATACATGTCTCTTTTGCTCTCTGTATGGTTTATAAGTGATGGAGTGACATCTGCCCTTCCCCTTCCCCTACTGTTTCTGTAAGGATGAGTGTTTTCTCTTCCTTCAGCCTCCCATTGCCTAAGGTTTCTGAGCAGCCTCTGCTAAACTGAGAAAACTGATCATCAGGGATGCGGAGGCAGCGCAGCCTATAGATCTCTTTCTAACTTCTCATATCATTTCTGGGTCAGCCCATCTGGCGGATATGAGTGTCCATCACTCTAGTCATGAGTCATGTTTCATGTAGAATTGATGTTTTTATTTCCTCCAGCTTCAAAACCTTTCATTGCTACTGCCTTTTCATACATATGCATGAGTAGGAATTACCCAATTTTATGCATGGAGAATCTTATGAACTAAGAAGGAGAAGGAAATACCATTCATGCTGTCTGGCTTCTGTTAGTTCCCAGGGCTACTTAGCAATCCCTTATTCACCCTGGTAGATGATAATACCCATCATAATGCCCTATCAACCCTGTATACCCTCACTTTCCATGGGTGACCCCCAACACCTCTCTGAGATTCCTCAGCTGTCCTCTCCTCCCTTAGAATCTCTTAGTGTCACTGCCAACTGTCTTTCTGTTCACTGCCTCTCTCTCTCTTCTGGACCCATCTTCGCTTGTTTCTTCAGCACCTTGAGCTGTGAACTATGCTCTGTCTCTCTGTCTTCCTGGACACCCTCTTTCTCCCTACAAATATGTTCAGCTCTCTCCTATCTTTTTTTTAATCCTGCTAAGCCCACCCAAGAGCCCGTCATCTGTTAACCCTCCCTTTATTCCAAAGCCCTGGGTATGTCATTGTCAGGGCCACCATCTTGCAGGTCCTCATGGCCTGGTGTTGCTTTCCACCACTTACTTCACAGAAATGGCTCCCTCCATGTTTACACCTGCATGCCCCACACCTCCAAACACACCAGCACATTCTTCTGTTCTTCTGCATTGCCCTGCAGTATCATCTACCACTTCTCATTTCTCCTATTTCTGTTTTTTGCTTCCTTCTCTTTTGTTTGCTTTCAACCCTACATATTTATATATATTCTTTACCTTTCCTGAAGGGAAAATTCTGGGTTGTAGTGTTTATCGCTCCTTATAAGGTGCAAAAAGTCCCTTGTGCTTAGTGAGTCTTAGTAAATACCTACAATGGATGATGAGTCTCTAGCAAGGGATTGATGACTTATAAATCATTGAAGGCATGGTGGCTCCAAGTCATATGTACATATTTTCTTTTTTATTATTATACTTTAAGTTCTAGGGTACATGTGCATGACGTGCAGGTTTGTTACATATGTATATATGTGCCATGTTGGTGTGCTGCACCCATCAACTCGTCAGCACCCATCAATTCATCATTTATATCAGGTATAGCTCCCCAATGCAATCCCTCCCCCCTCCCCCCTCCCCATGATAGGCCCCATTGTGTGATGTTCCCCTTCCCGAGTCCAAGTGAGCTCATTGTTCAGTTCCCACCTATGAGTGAGAACATGCGGTGTTTGGTTTTCTCTTCTTGTGATAGTTTGCTAAGAATGATGGTTTCCAGCTGCATCCATGTCCCTACAAAGGACGCAAACTCATCCTTTTTTATGGCTGCATAGTATTCCATGGTGTATATGTGCCACATTTTCTTAATCCAGTCTGTCACTGATGGACAATTGGGTTGATTCCAAGTCTTTGCTATTGTGAATAGTGCCGCAATAAACATACGTGTGCATGTGTTTTTGTAGTAGCATAATTTATAATCCTTTGGGTATATACCCAGTAGTGGGATGGCTGGGTCATATGGTACATCTAGATCTAGATCCTTGAGGAATCGCCATACTGTTTTCCATAATGGTTGAACT
>NC_045434.1:99967155-100047574 GCF_002776525.5 Piliocolobus tephrosceles
GCGCTTCCCAGGTGAGGCGATGCCTCGCCCTGCTTCAGCTCTCGCTGGTCAGGCTGCAGCAGCTGACCCGCACGGATTGTCCAGCACTCCTGAGTGAGATGACCCCAGTACCTCAGTTGAAAATGCAGAAATCACCGGTCTTCTCTGTCGCTCGCGCTGGGAGATGGAGACTGGAGCTGTTCCTATTTGGCCATCTTGTTCCGCCCCCTCACATATGTACATATTAGCACATGTGTCCAAGACCTTTCTTTTTCTCTCTCCTTCTTTCTTTCACCCGTTTATTTCAAAAGTCATTGCATGCCTCTATGTAGAAAGCGCTTGGAATGCAAAAACAAACAGGGTGTCCCCCATGTGCTCAAGGATCTCACTGTGACTTCTATTAAACTTTCCACGATGGTTTTTAGATAAATGTTCAGGGGACGATGAAGCGTAAGTTTGAAAATGACCAAATAATACGTACCTGTTACTAAAAATAAAGTAGTGAAGAGTTTTATAAAGAAAGGTGTCCGTTTTCTTTCTTCAACACCTATTCCTCCTAGTACTGCTCCATATGCAAATATATGGACACTCAGATATTCTTCTAAACTCTAATATTCTGCATTTAGTTCTAAATTTTCCTGTTTTTCTCTCAGTAATATATCAAGAGCTTCCTCCCACATCTGTACTTGCAGTCTTCCCATGATGGCTTTGGCTCTGAAAGTTCCAAAGTGAAAGTGATAGTTTAGGAAAACCAGTCTGGCTTGGAATGCAACTCATCCCAAATGGAAAGAAACTCCTGTCATTGAGATGCACTGAAGAGAGATTGCTTGGGGATCTGAGTGTAATGGGAAGAGTATCTGGGTCTGGCCAAACTGGGTGACAGCAGCAGAAATGCAAAGAAAGAAGTTAACCTGTGGGCTGTTTTAAGCATGGACCATTCAGACTAGTGGTGTCTGAATATAGAGTAAATGAGGAAGGGAGAGGAGGCCCCAGTGATCTCAGGTTGGAGCTTCAGTGCTTTTACCTTTGCCCTTTTTGAGGGCTTTCTGCCTCTGCTGGCCTCCCACTTGATTTTAAATCCAGTCATCCTGAAAAATGGAAATTTGTGTCATGGTTACTCTTAGCATGAACTCCATGAAGGTGGGGACCATGCATGTTTTACTGTTGCATCCCAAGTGCCTACAAGGATTCTTAGTGTATAGTAGGTGCTCAATAAATACATACTGCATGACAAAGCTGGGGCAGCCTTGATTTGCTTGTTTGCTGCACTAAAATGTTCATCTCAAAAAGACTGCTAAGCTGGGTTATCCTCTTGGTGGCCTTGTCTTCTACCCTTGCACAGCCCTTTTTTATCTAAAACTGGGAAGGGTTATCACAGCCCCCAGGGCAGGGAGCTCATGAAAGAGCCCATAGACCTGCACAGCAGGAAACTGAAAATAGCTACCAGAGCAATCAAAATTAAACTTCTAGATCCGCCTCTCTGGGCCTGGCCCTAAAGGGCATCTTTTACACTAATGATGGAAAATTAAATTAGGCCACCTTTAGAAAACTTCACAAAATTAAATACTGTCTACCAGGGAGGGAATTACCCTGTGGGGAAAGTAACAGGGGAGCAGGAAAACAGGCTGGTCACAGTTCTACTACAAAATGATTGGCTGGTGTCAAATTTCATTACTCTGTGCTTCATTTTATTCTTCTTAAATGTGTAAAGGGAATCCATTTAGAATTTGTGCAAAGCATTGAAGAATCTCAGAAGGGAAAGTGAGTGCAAAATAAAACAAACACTTCTGTCCTTGACTTTTCTCCTTGCTACCAAATCAGCACTGGCCTGGAAGTCCATCAGATGGTCTTGACCTTTTCTGGGATACAAATACCTTTGAGAATCTGCTGAAAAGTATTTTCTCCATAGAAAAAAAAATCATTCTGGCAAAGTTTTGAATTTTAGGAGAATTCATGGACCCCAGACTCCTGCATGTTTATGAATTCCAAGGTAAGACTCCTTTTTTGCCAATAAGTATTGTACATCATCTTTGAATATTTGCATCTAAAACTAGGAAGGTTTATCATTGGCTCTTCTACTGCTCATGTAAGAGTAAGAGGAGAAAAAACAAACTTTATTTTTCATTAACTTTATTAATGATTTAATGTTTGAATGCTTAAAAAATTTTATTTACCAGCCCAAAAGGCATTTGCATTTTGTTAGAGGAGTCTTATTATTCAATACAAACCAATCTCATGTTGGTGAGCTTCACATTATTAAAGGGAAGAGGATTCATATAGGAGGGGCCTTTATGTTACCCTCAATGTCCTTGGAAACACATGGATGATGGGAATGTTGGCCTAGGGCCTGGATTTTACACTGACATGTAAGGACCATGTGATGGCCCAGGGTAAAGGACCATTGTGTGACCAACCCTAACCCCAAAGGTAAATAAAGATTGGTCTTGATTTGGAGCTGTAGCCCCTGCCTGACAAAACCTTTAATATTAAGAGAGAACCTCTGGGGCTGTAGTAGGACAGTGTTGTAGCTTACTCCACAACTTGAGCATTTTGCACTAAACACCTCTCTAGACACTGCTACAGTGCCCTGTCCTCTGGCCTGGCTGGGTAAGCTTTCTGTGGCTTCCATCTTGTGTCCTGGCACAGTTGGGAGGAAGGATGGTGGTGTCACACCTCTGAGAGCACAATCAGACTGTGAGCCTCGGCTTCCTTTCTGGTGGCAGACCTCAGACTGGAGAGGTGAGGATGACTGCGAGGTCCAGAAGGTTAAGCACAGAATTTGGAAAAGATGGAGTGGAAAAAGCTGGGTTGTCTGCAAGTCTCCACATCATTTAACAGGAGACCCTGAGACCTGGCTCTTGAGGAGCTACAGCCTTTTCCTGTTGCTGGCAGTCGCTATGATCAAACCATGATTAACTGAGGAGTCCTCTGTATTTGGCTTAACATTTCTGCCTGTCAAATTCTTATTAATCTTTCAACGTTTATTTTAAATAACACACCCACCAGGAATTCTTTCCTGATTTCATCCCTACCCCCACAGTGGGGATCTAATTAAGGTTTGTCCTTTGGACCCTAAGGTGTTATATAGACCTTAAGTTTATCCTTTTATTGTAGTTTATCTGTCACAGTTTTTAGTAGGAACTATATCTTGTCTAACTTTGGGTCTCCTTAACCGCTTGTCTCACACACAATAGGGCTCAATACATATATATTCAATGTAATTGACTTCTTAAGCTTTTGCACAATTCCCAGAAATTAATTACACTCATTCTGTAGACTTTTATCTGGGACTGAGTGGATGAATGAATGAATGAATGAATGAACCAACCCACCTATAGACATGTGTTGAGCACTGAACAGAGCTCATATGTGAAGGTATTTGGGAACAGTGACAAAAATGTTAACATTAGAACATCAGAACATATATTCTAATAGAAGATAATAAGCAGCACACAAATAATACTAAAAAGACAGCATCACAGTTAAGAACACTGAGAAACAAGAAGTCAAGTGACCTTGTTCAGCTTTGCTCAGGAAGAGAGCCCAGCACCTCTTGATGTTGTAGGTTTAACCACTAAGAAAGGCTGCCTTTGAAAATGCACACCCTCCTTCCTCCGGTTGGCCGAGGATGCCAGTCCTGTCCAGCTACTGCTGTGCAGTTAGCTCTTTGATTTAGGGTCTGATTATGTTTTTTTGTGGATTATCTTGGTCTTTGACCTCATCTCTTGTCTCACTTGTTGCAGTTTTTACTGATAATTCATAATGATCAGGGGTTGGGTGGGAAAAATGAAGCCATCATAAAGGGTAAATGTGTTCATCTTGTTTTTATTAATTGCTCCAATAAAGGTTTTTTGGAGGGGGTGAGCAAGAAGAACCTCCGAATGGCAGCCCTTGACAGATGAGATCTGCACATGAGCTCATTGTTGCTCAGTGTCTCCGGTCAGCACATAATTAATTGTTGGAGATGGTCCTGACTGCTGGGGGAGGTGAGGTGGTGCAGGTGCATTTCCTTGCAGAGTTGGAGCAGCCATCCAGGCTCTAGGCCAGTGGTGTGTCCTCAGACTCAAACACTGTTAAAAATATATAGAGAGATATATGTATATACACATGCGTATACACACGTGCACATACACACACCAAATTTTTTCGTATGTGTATGTGTATGTAAGAAGAATTTTCTTAGTAAAAGAGTTAAACCTAAATTTCTCCTGATTGCCTTTGTTCACTCATGAGAAGGACAAAGCCCAAAGGAAACAATTTAGCCTGTCAAACGCCTCAGCTGATGAAGGGGAATTTGACAAGCTAAATGTAAAAGAGAGACTGCAAGACTCATAAACAGATCCCAAGAGAGCATGTAGTATCCCTGGCCAGGCCTCGCCACCCTTCCAGCCCTCGTATATCTACATGAGCCCCGTCACTCAGGTCCTGAGAGGCAGGAGGAATTCATATGAATCCCCTCTCTAAGAAAATAACAGTAGCATAACTTTGATTTCATGTACTGTCCTTTTGATCCATGTCACGTTTTGGTTCCTTCCTGTGAGAAAGGGAAGTCAGTAGCAGGTGGGTGAAATGCAGGTCTGGGGCAGTTACAACAGCCCTTGCTTTTTATCAGGACACTTTACTAAAAGTTAAACTGACCTCTTGCCTTAACCAGCCCGACTCCTACTTCCACATCAAAATGGCATTAGCTCTCTCGCAGGGAAAGGCTTAGCTACTTCAGAAAGGCCACCAAATTCTGCCTAAGAAAGGGAGAGGGATACAAGCCAGGAGTAGGACTGGCCCCCACCTTAGTGGCAGGTTCATAGTTGGTGCCCTCTCAGACCTCAGGCGAGCTCCTCTACTTGCACCCTGCCTTCTGCTATCTCTATGTCTTGAGCCATCATTTTCCCTAGAGGCTATTTCTGTTTTGTCCCTTATTTTCCAGCCTACAAATAGGATTAGGTTTTGCCATCCTAAAAAGAAAAGATGCCCCTCAAACCCACCATCCTGTCTTGCCCTTCCACTGCCAGACTCTTTGGAGAAACCGCATTTGCTATCTATATTTCCAAAACTCCCATTCACTTTTCAGCTCATTTTAATTGGGCTTCCTGAGCTACCCTACTGAGACTGCTCTTGCTAAGGCCATCAGGGATGTCTTGGTTGCAGAATCCCTGGCTTGCTTTCTGTCTACATCTTATTTAGTCTCTGTGAAGCACTCAATGCTGTGGGTCTTTCCATCCTTTGGGAGACTGTCTCTTCCCTCAGCTTCCACGATGGTTTTCTCTTGTTCCTCCTCAGATCTCTGTGGGGAAAAGAAAGAGATCAGCCTGTTACTGTGTCTATATAGAAGGAAGTAGACATAAGAGACTTTATTTAGTTCTGTATTTGAAATGCTGTTAATCTGTGACCCTACCCCCAACTTTGTCCTTGCAAGAGACATGTGCGAAGGTGATTTAAGGTTAAAAGGATATTGGGCTGTGCAGGATGTGTCTTTGTTAAACAAGTACCTGAAAGAAGCTTGATGGTTAAAAATCCTGCCCCTCCCTGGGATTGGAACATCTCCGGGTAATACCCATTGTGTGCTTTGTTTACTGAGTAAGGAGAAGACCGCCTTTAGGAATAAGGTGGGGCTTGCTGGAGCAATACCACTAAAAGGTTTATGGAGATGTTCGCATATGCATCTCAAGGCACAGCATTTTCCTTTAACTTATTCATGTTACAGGGATTTTTGTTCTTATGTCTTACTGCTGATTTCCTCCCTACAGTGATCCTATTTTCTAGCTACTCCCTTATTTTTTTAGATGGTAAAGATAATTATCAATAAATACTAAGGGAACTCAGAGGCCGGTGCCAGTGTGGGTCCTCTGAAAACACAGCACTGGTCCCCTGGGCCCCGCTTTTCTTTCTCTATACTTTGTCTCTGTGTATTATTTCCTTTTCTCAAGTCTCTCGTCCCACCTAACGAGAAGCACCCACAGGTGTGGAGGGGCACGCCACCCCTTCAGATCTCTTGGTCTTTTTCTGCTCAGTATTTTTTTTTCTGACTCCTCCTATTATGTCCTCCATTTAAATGGGTACTGTTAATGGGATTTTCTCAATGAATCCCCTTTCTTCTTCTTCCTCTTCTTCTTCTTCTTCTTCTTCTTCTTCTTCTTCTTCTTCTTCTTCTTCTTCCTTCTTCCTTCTTCCTTCTTCCTTCTTCCTTTCTTCTTCTTTCTTCTTTCTTCTCTCCTCCTCTTCTTCTTTTCTTCTTCTTCTTCCTCCTTCTCCTCCTCCTCCTCAGGGGATCTCGTATTTCCCGTGGCTTCAACCACCTTCTAAATCTCAGTGACTCCCAAGTCTGTGCTCCTCAGTCCCCACACTCCATCCCCTCCATCCCTTATTTCCAACTGCCTCTTAGGCAATTCCATCCACTTTTGCCTTCTCAAAAACTGACCTGTCCAGAGCCACACACTCCTCTTCCTTCCCTGTCCCTTAGTTCTTTTGTCCTTCTGTGGCGCTTGACCCCATTAATGTTTAGTCCATCCGCCAAGTTACATAGCTCAGAATCGTCTCCTTCCCTCTCATGATCACACCCAGAGAAACTACTGTTGTGTCCACCTGCTCTCCCCATGGTGGCTGCCCCTGCCTTTGTTAGGCCTCCAGTGTTTCTTGCCTGGACTCAGGGTTGGTTTGTCTGACTGCACAGACTGTGCTGTGCGTCACTCCAGGTGTGTCATTCACGGCCCTGAGCCCAGGTGCCCTGCACCTGTAATTCTCACAACAGCTCCCCTGTTTGTAGATGGGAAAACTAAAACTTGAGCATTGAAAGACTCACCCAGTAGCTCACAAATGTAAGCAGCACAGTGGGGATTTGAGTCCAGTTCTTCTGACTGCAAGCCCCCGGTCCAAATTCTGTTGATTCCCCCAAGCACTCCGTATTGCAGTAGGCTCTTGGTGGCCTTCCTTCTGCTCCTGCCCTCCTCCAATCCATCCTCCACACCACCATGACTACCAGCTATGTGATCCCCCTGCTTAGACTCCCATCCTTGCCCTGAGCCCACAGGGTGAAGTCTGAGCTCTGTAGCTGGGCTCTCCACAGTTGGCCCTGACCTCCCTCTGTCCCCATTTCCCACCAGTCCTTCTGTATGACTTGCAATCCCTGTGCCCAGGCAAACTGTGCCACCTCATGACCTCATGCCTTTCCACATGCAGTTACATCGCAAGGGCTTTCCCTGCTCTTCTGTCTCTGCGATGGATAGATTTCCATTGTCCTAGATCTGCTCGGCAGCCCTCCCCACTGTCCTCAGTGCCCAGGGAGGCCGGTCTGTGTAGACCTGTCCTGAGAGCTCCTGCCAGATGGCACACAACTCTTCCTCTCTTGGCTCTGGAAACTGCCCTGCCTCTCTGGACTTGGGGTACTGAGGGCTCCCAGGGACACTGCACTGCCCTCACCTTTGTGAACAGTCCTGTATTAAACTCTCTTCAGCCTAGTCACACATTATCTGTTTCCTGCCAGGTCCCTGACTGACACATTCCCCACGCACCCCACAATCCTGCCACCTCCCACGCTGTCTTCGAGTCACAGCTCAGGCGGTAGCTCCCTGTGTGCCTTCCCAGTTCCCACAGGCAGCTGGCTGCATCCTCCTCTGCGTTTCACTGGCTCCATTCCTCTGTCCGCACTCGCCACACCCTGTCAGTACCCCCTGTGCTCCTCAGGGCAGACTCTGAAGCAGACTCAGCTCTGTATCTTGGAGAAGCCAATATGGGGCCAAGGGAGGGGGTACAGAGTAAGAATGTGCATTTCTTAAAACAGAGGTCATGCTGGACCACCCTGACACCTGCTTTTGGGTGGTGGGGAGGCAATGAGAAAAGAACTTCTGGCATACAGCGTATGAAAATAACGGGAATTCTCAAGCAAGGACTTGCCTCCTTCACAGCCTTCTGCTCACACTTCTCCACCCTTTGCGGACAAGGAGTGGACAAAGAAGGGGACAAACCTTTGTTGATGATTATTTTGCACTGGGAAGACTTTTGCCTAATGCCTCTCGGCATATAACACTTGAAGGAAAGTATTTGCTGGCTTGAAAGCAAAAGGATAAACTTGAGGAAAGAGAAGAGGAGGGGTCCTTACATGCTGCCTTCCAACCACCCCCTCCCCACATTTCCAAAAGAAAGATATAAGACTTTAAAAAAGTAACTGGAGCCCGGTGCGGTGGCTCATGCCTGTAATCGAAGCACTTTGGGAGGCCGAGGCGGGTGGATCATGAGGTCAAGAGATCAAGACCATCCTGGCCAACATAGTGAAACCCCATCTCTACTAAAAATACAAAAATTAGCTGAGCGTGGTGGCGCGCCTGTAGTCCCAGCTACTCAGGAGGCTGAGGCGGGAGAATCGCTTGAACCAGGGAGGTGGAGGTTACAGTGAGCCGAGATCATGCCACTGCACTCCAGTCTGGCGACAGAGTGAGACACCATCTCAAAAAATAAATAAATAAAAATAAAAAAGTAATTGGAAATCAAAATGAGGTCAAAGATGAATGGGTTCGTTTTTTTCCCCACTTTGTTTTAAGGTCAGCTAGCGGCCTGGAAGTAAAGATACACAGTCCTTTAAAAAGCAGCGACATGGGTGCAGCTGCAGGCCATTATCCTGAGGGAATTAAAACAGACACCCCAAACCAAAGACTGCATGTTCCTGCTTATAATGGGAGCTAAACAATGGTTACACGTGGCCATAAAGATGGAAACAACAGACACTGGGGACTCCAAAAGGGAAGAGGGAGAAAGGGGGACAGGGACTGAAAAAGTTCCCATTGGTACTGTGTACACTGTTTGGGTGATAGGTTCAATAGAAGCCCAAACTCCAGCCTTACGCAATATATCCATGTAACAAACCTACAGATGTACCCCCCTGAATCTAAAATAATAAAATAATTTTTAAAAACACACAAAAAAGAAAAAGACTCTAGATTGTGATCGAGAGTGAGTTGTCCCAGGCCAAATCAGAATGGCTTGGACATTGCCCTGAGGGTGGGCCAGGTGAGATTTAGAAATGCTGACCCCTGGAGTACACACAAGCCCCTAGCAGTGGCTTGTTGTCTTATCTTCAAGTCCTGGGAGGAAGTGCCTTCAGATGAGTTCTGATTCAGAGCATGAGGTAGGCAGGTTAGAGCAACTGGAAAAAATAACAATATTAGGAAAGAAAAGTATCTGGACCTACCAGCCAGGCATGCTCCCACCCCGGGAAGCTTGGGGAAGGAGGTGGATGCTCTTTCTTCGTTTCCCATCATGGCATATGGGACTCCTCAAGGCTGAGCAGGTGGCAGGAGGGGTATGGAGTTAGAGTCAGGTACAGAGGGAGTTATAGTGGGAATCCTCAGAAGCTCAAGTGGGAACTCAACTGCCTTGGAAAGACAAGATGTGCTTATGATGTGTATCATATCCCTGGGTTGGTTGATTTGAAGAAACATGGATGGAAAGTGGACAATCAGTCGGGGATGATAAAGAAATCCAGCGTGTCCCCTGGGAATCTTACCAACATGAGGATGAATTTGTTGGTGACCACAGAGACATCTATGAAGACATCAAGGACTTGGAAACATAAGAGGAATAAAGAGAGCCAGGGTTTCCAGGTGGCATAAATGTAGCATGGGACTAATTTCTAGACCAGGTATAGAGAAAACAATAGTAATATAGGTAATGAATGACATTCAATATTCAAATGATATTTGATGATTAATCAGGCAGATGGTACAGAAGTTTTCAGAACTTGGTGAAGATTGCTGGGGTTCCAATTCTAACTCAGATACTGTAGTGAGTTGAAATATGTCCCTTAGAAAGATATGTTAGGATATGTTTCTCACCCCTGGTACCTGTGAATGTGGATGTTATTTGAATATAGGGACTTTGCAGATGTAATTAAGGTGAGGTCATATTAGGTTAGGGTAGACCCTAAATCCAGTGACCAGGGTCCTTACAAGAAGAGGGAAATTTGGACACAGGCACAGAGGAGACACAGGGAAGAATGCCGTGGGAAGGCAGAGGGAGCAGACTAGAGTGACACCGCTGCAAAGCTAAAAATGCCAAGGATTGTTGGCAGCAGCCAGAAGCTAGGAGAGACGTGGAACAGATTCTCCCTGAGAGCCTCTAGAAGGAATCAGCCTTAATTTTTGACTTCTGGCCTCCTGAACTGTGAGAGATGAAATTTCTGTTGTTTTAAGCTATCCAATTTGTCGTAATTTGTTACAGCAGCCCAAAGAAATTAATACAGATACTACTGGCTGTGTGACCTTAAGAAAATGCACAGAGGTTACCTCTCTGTTTCTTCATCTGTAAAATGGAGATAGTAACTGTATTCACTTTATATGGTTTTTGTGAGAATTAGATGAGTTTTTACCTTAAGCAGTGCCTGACAGATGGTAAACACCATAGATTAGCAAATATTCTTCTTTAATCGCTTCAATTTAGTAAAGATTATTTTTGAGCAACTACTATGTGGCAGACCCTACATGTAAGTCATTTCATTTGATTCTTGTAACAGTTCTGTGAACCTCTTCTTATCCTATTTTGCACTTAAGAAAACTAAGGCTCAGAGTATTAACTTGTTTTGAGAAAGCAGACGAGCTGCAACCTCAACTGAGCCTTTGGCTCTGTTCTGTCAGGTCTTCTATTCCGCAAAATCACAGGCATCTTAATGTATAATGGGGAGTGGACAAGAAGGGGTATGAAGCTTTGTTGATGATTATTTTGCACTGTGAAGACTTTTGCCTAATGCCTCTCTGCGTATAACACTTGAAGGAAAGTATTTGCTGGCTTGAAAGCAAGAGGATAAACTTGAGAAAAGAGAAGAGGAAGATGTAATTTTCTAGACAATGCTCCTCCAGCATATACCAGTCAAAGTAGTGCCCCTAATATTTGTGGTGTGTTCTTTTTCTCTCTGCTTTCTGGCTCTGGGAGGGAAGTTGTGTCTCTGAGCAAGAATCTTCAGGAAGTCTGAGGGTCCTGAAAAGTGTGGGATGGATGGTTTAAATCCCCCAAATGTGAACAAGCTACATGTGTGAACTCAGATAACATAGACACACAGAAGAAATAATTGGCACCCTGTGTAAACAGATTTGGTTTTTGACAGCCAACAGCAGGTGACAGTTATTTTGGAGAAGTTTATGAGTGTTGGAGAGAAATTAAAGCCTTGAAATATATGAAAGGATTTTTGTGTAGTGCTTTTGTGAAGGACACTAGCTTCTTTTTTTTTTTTTTTTTTTTTTTTTTTTTGCCTGCCTGTCAAGTACTGAACAAGAAGGAATTAATTTATCCCAGTACTTGGCATTTAGAAAGTGCTATGTGATGGTTTGTGGTTGATTCAAATAAAGCAGGGGAGGTTTTAGTGGGACATAAGAAAAAAACTTGTTAACAGCTGTGAAATTAAAACATAAATTAACTGCTGAGACAGGCCATGAGGGTGCCTTAGCTAGACTTTCAGAAGATAAATATGCATTTGTCTGGCTCTTGCTAGCTCTTAAAACTCAATTGGTTGCTTATTCATTACTCTAGGTACACAGTAGATCTTTGTAACAATAAGTTAGACATTTGTGTAATTTTATTCCTTGAAGAAACCTTAGAAATCAGCTCTTATATTTGCTTTTCTCTGCCTGCAGTTGAAGAGATGAGCTTGACTGTCTCTCGAGGTCTTTCCCAGCCCTGGAATCCCAGGCTTCCTTCCAGACTGTGCTGTGATAAGGCAGACCTGTGAGATACATCCCAGTCATGGTGACAAGGGGTGACTGGGCAGTGTGGTCCCATACTTCAGGTGTCTGTGGAAGTCAGGCTGTGAAGTAAGGAGACCAGTTCCATGAGGGATTTTGGGCACCATTTCATGAGTTTATTACCCTTCTTTTTTGCCATATAGCTCTGAGGAAGGTAGTCATCAAATTGAGAATGGCTAAAATGAGGAATGAAGAAGATGGAAATTATAATAACTTCAAATAAAAGCAAACCAGCTGATGTGATAACAAGCCGTGTATATACAGTGGGGGGAAAATGATAATCAGACCAAAACAGTCATAAGAGAGAACAGTGATCAAGATGGGAGACAATGTTCTCTAAAGATTAAATTAAAAATAAATAAGATAAATGAGGAAAAGAAAGAGTAACAGCTGCGACAGGACTGTGAAACTGTGTTCATGCTGCAGGGCTGATTGAGAAGAGAAAAAGAAAGACACACCAGTATTCAGGCAGCATGCTAGGGATAGAAGTAAAGGGTGCATTCCTTCCTGTAGTGTCTGATGGTGTTCTATCAGTGAAGCATTTGGAGGCTCTCATCAACCCACTACCCCTTCTGATATTTTTCCCAGTCTCTCTAAGGATAACACATTGGGGCCCCCAGAATTACACAGGCTGGGACACTTAGGGAATCCTTGTTCCCGAGAGCAGGAGTCATGCTGGATTTCCCAGGACCGTGCCTTCACAGTTGGGCCTCATTCATCTGGTCTTGAGCAGCAGGTTGGTTCTGTTTTCTGTCTTCTGCATGTGTCGCATTGTGCTTCTTACTTTCCCAGAGGTTTTCCTTAAGAATACCACTTGATTTTGTCTCCACCATCTTCAGGTGACTTGGTACTTTATCTTTATCAGCTGATTTCATTTTGTATTGTCCTGAAGCATGTCTTTTGGGGTTAGGAATGCCCGTGCCTCCCAGGACCTCAAGAGAAAAATCTCTGTACCACACACTGGAGACTCCCCTAGCCTGACAGAGAGATATCAATGTTGGGAGAACAAGAAATATTTCTCTTTGTTTTTCCACTTGACATTTCTAAGTTTGTTTCCACAGTTTTCAAGTATTTGTACAACACTTCATGGGTTAGAGAATATTCATGCATCCGTTGTCACATCTGAACCTTATAATCACCCTGAAAGGTGTTTTTATTATTCTCACTTCAACGATTAAAAAAGAAGAAGGTTGAGAGAAGGAAAATAACTTGCTGAAGGTCCCTTGGTAGTCTACATCCTCGACCCTAAAGTTCTGTTTTGGGCTATGGCAGGAGAGGATTGCGTGTCAGGACCTGGGCTTCCTGGAAGAGACCCAGTGGGTCTTGAGCAGGAGGCAAGGCACATGGATGTAGACTCAGGAAACCTTGCAGGTGACTCAAGACCTTTTACAGCCTCTGCAGTCCTAAAGTCAGCAGGCATTCCCCATGGAGATGAGGGGCATTAGAGGTAGAATGCTAATACCTGGGGAAATATGGCTGTTTTAGTCAGGGTTCTCCAGTGAAACAGAACCAATAGGATATATGTGTGTTTGTGTATGCGTGTGTGTGTGTGCGCACGCGTGTGTGTGTTTCCACATATTACATGTGTTTATGTATATGTACATATACTTAATGTATACATACACATATAAGAAATATTTAAGGAATTGGCTCACATGATTATGGAGGCTGAGAAGTTCCAAGATCTGCAATTGGGAAGGTGGAGACCCAGGAATGCTAATATGTGGTTCCAGTCTGAGTCTGAAGACCTGAGAACCAGGAGAGCTGATGGTGTGAGTTTCAATCTGCACATTGGCAGGCTTGAGACCCAAGAAGAGCCTGACCTGGCTGGAGAAGACTGATGTCCCAGCTCAAAGCAATCAGGCAGGAGGCATTCCCTCTTACTCAACCTGTTTGCTCTATTCAGGTCTTCAATTGGATTATTGGATGAGGCCAGGGATGATGACAGAGTAAGATGAGGTTTCATGGCCAGAGACTGAAAGAGGGAATAAAGGATGAGAACTTGAAAACAACATAATTGATTCTAGTCAGGCCCCAAAATGTGAGATCATGAAGAAAAATCATGTGGCTGCCCAGATTTTCATAAAATGCTCCTTGAAAAGTACACAATATGGAAAACAGAGCTTAAAAACAAGTATGAGTGCAAAGGAACAACCATTACTGAGAGAATTAAAACCCTGAATGCATTGGGCTTGTGGAAAAGGCTGAAGATGAGAGAGAAAGGGGTGTGAAGGAAGACAGAGTTGGCACATGGCAAGGGGAAACTCTCAATCCCTTTTTTCTAACTCTCTTGGTTTTTTTTTTTTTCCTCTCAAGTAGAGAACTGATCTTCAAATTAGAAACACTAGAACATATGTGATTTTAAAAAACAGAAGTTCAAAACCAAGAGGAAAATGGAAGGTATTCCTCACTACTGTGTGTCCAGGCCTGAATCACTCAGCTTCTGGGTTCCTGAAAAATATGATTGCAAAATAGTGATTGGCCATCTTTGCAAAATTATGACGGATGGAGGAGAAACAAAAAGATTGCAAAAATAAAATATTGTACTTTTTAGAAACAGGGGCAAACCTGGATCAGGAATTACCAACTAGTGAATTTGTCATTGCTCCTGGGCAGAATTCTAGAAGAGATCATTAAGCAGATGGTCTGTGAGAACTTGGAAAAGGAAATCATGATCACTGGAAGCCAGTCCTAAAAAACCAGCTACTCAAGTATGTTCAGGAAATGTGCCTTACAGCAGTTGTGCAAATTAACTTTGAGCGTTTGAGTAGACTACAGTTTGAACCAGCAATGAGATGTTATAACAGAAGAAAAAAATCATGATCAGAGATGCTTTGCTAAAAATTCAATTCTAGGGCATAGAAAATATTTATCCAAATATACTCTGTGCTGTTCAGATCCCTTACAAATGAGTTCAGTTCTGTGAGCTGCATTTTAAGATAGTCACTGGCAAGTTGGAATATGTACAGGAAAAGTTAAGAGAAGATGGAACTCATATTTATTGAGTAAGCAACTTACCATGTGTTGGGCATTGTGTAAAATGTGGTATGTGTGTTTTAATGCTTAAAACAATATCATGAAGAAGTCATTAATATGCCTATTTTAGATGAGGAAATGAAGGATTATGTAACCGAGTTTTTTGCCTCAGTTCAACAGCTAGAAGATAGCAAAGCTGAGACTAAGACTTGAACCTTTCTCATCCCCAAACCCATGCTCTTTCCACAGTGCAAACCTGCCAGAGAAATAAGGGACTTGGAAAATGGGCCAGTTGAGAAACTACTGAAGGAAGAAGTAGTTCACTTTAAAAATGAAAGGAGTGCAGAGGAATCGGGGAGCGGGGAGGTCATCAGGAAGAATAGCTAATGCATGCCAGGCTTAATACCTAGGTGATGGGTTGATAGGTGCAGCAAACCACCAGGGCACACGTTTACCTATGTAACCTGCACATCCTACACATGTACCCTGGAACTTAAAATAAATTTAAAAAAGAAAGGAGTAAATATAAACATGATGTTGTTTCCATATATTAAAATGTTGGCCATTTGGAAGAGGACTAGCCTTGTTCTCTTAGATCCCTATGAATGGAACTAGAGCAGTACTGTGGCAGTAATTAGAGCAGTTCACATTTATTAACCATTCACTATAAGCTGACCCCTCTGCACACATTCATTCTTTAAACCTTACTAGCATGAGTGAGGTACAGCACAATGATTGTGCCTGTTTCACAGGTGAAGAACAAGAAGGGAGTTGAGATAATGACCAGGGTGTCCCAGCTAGTAAGTGGCAAAGGTTGTGCTGAAATCCAGGTCTGTCCCCCTCAGGGCCAGTGTTCTCAGCCATTTTCCTCCACTGCATTCCTGTTGGCAGAATTCCAGTCAACATGAGGGTAAATAAAACCTCTTAAAGAGGGATCAGATACTTTGTTAGAGAGTGAATTGCCTATCAGTGATGAATCCTGACAGACAGAGATGCTGGCTCGTATCCAGGCCTGATGACCTCACAGCTTTCTTTCTACCCTAAATTGTTGTTGTTGTTGTTGTTGTTTTTCTATGATCTTGAGAGAAGCGAGTTTACCTATAGATGAATAGTTTGAGAAGGGGAGTATTGGTGGTGAGTCTAGTGGTTTTTAAAATCACGTTGTCCACCTAAATTCCAGCATGATGATAAACCCAAAATCCAGTTTCTTCCAGATAATGTTTTTCTTTCAGTCATTTATGGTAAGTTCTGTGGACATATCATGCATCTGCAGAAAGGTTTATTACTGTGTAAAAGCATAACAGTTCTGTTAGTAAGTAAATATTATAATGCTGTACGTATTTTGAAATAAAAGTAAGAAATTTTAGGGCCAGCTGTGGTGGCTCATACCTGTAATCCCAGCTACTCAGGAGGCTGAAGCACAAGAATCACTTGAACCTGGGAGGCAGAGGTTGCAGTGAGCCAAGATTTCACCAAGAAAAAAAAAAGAGAGAGAGAGAGAAAAAGAAAAAAGAAATTTAAAGAGAAGAAATTTTAGGAAAATTGAAGGGGGAATAAAACCTTATAAACCTTACTAACATTATATGAACCATTTTGGTATCCTACTATTTATAATTATAGTGAAAGTTGGGAAAATTGGCTAAGGTACTTTTTGGAAGCAGGATTATCAGAACTACCCTAGACTGACATAAGGATAAAGATGAAGAAGGAAAGAAAAAGGGAAATCTTTCCTATTCTCTTGAGCACTCACCTTCTTCTACTCTCCCCCAGTTTCTGCCACCCCCATAATCACAGTGCTTATGAAAACCAAGTAATGGAGAAATAAGGGTTCTTGGAATATATTTCTTGATCTGGAAATTTGCGCCCAAGAGACCTTAATTTGCTGATTTATTAGCTTGTTGATGAATGAGGTCGCATGGAAAAACTTTCTGCCTCTTGGTTGTGTTGGTGGAAAATTTCTAAGCTTTAACTAGCTGACTTTTTGGTTAGCTAGAGATTATTTACTTTTAATAACAACATGCTAAATATCTGAAATCAGACATAGCAGAGCAGTCTCCAGAGAGCTGTGGTCCAAAGGCAGTGGCTGCATCCCTCTACAGTTCTTATCAGATTTTCTGAAAAGATGCTTTATCTGTTAAGGTTAAGTTAACCTTGGCTTAGTGCCGTTCCTCTGTTCCTTCCACATCTCTGTCTTGTGGGCATGCCAGTTTGCGTTCAAATCTGCTGAATCAGTTTTAAATCCAGTTCTCAGTCCTTTGGGTATTACATAAGAATAAATTAACTAAAGAATCCAAGAAGTTTTACGTGTGATGCTGAACTAACTGGATCTGACTTCCTTGGGGAAAATGAATAGCCAGGCAGATCACATTTTAGATGCTCATTAATGACAGCTGGAACACCTCCCTCCATTCTAAGCAGGCAAGGAACCTCCCATATGCCAATCACTGTGCTGGCCCTGGGGATACCGAGATGTGTTCCTTGTTCCTTCGAGAAGCACATATAAAAACATCATAGTGTGAGATATGTGCTGTGGCAAAGTTGAGCCCCCCAGGGTATTCAGCAACTCAGACTACTGAAGAAAAGGGAGGGGAAGGCTGCTCTGAACCAAGTCTTGGAGGCCACCAAAGGTGTTCACAGCAGTTGCAGAGCTGAAAAAATGCACACACCTAGTTCTGCAGGCCTGTGTAGGTCAGGACTCTGAAGGGAGATGACCGTGGAAAGGTAGGTACACCATGCTAAGGAGTTTGGACTTTATCCTAAAAGCAGTAGGAAGCCTTTGGATGGCTTTAAGAGGAAAATGATGGGATGTAATTTGTCTTTTTAAAAATAACACTTTGCTAGCAATGTAGAGAATGGGTTCACAATAGGTGAGTTAGGAAGCAGAGCAGCACACTGTTTAGAGGATGTTATAAAAATCCAGGTGAAAAATGAGAACTCTTGATGATCAATACCTTGGAGTTGAAGAGAAAAACATAAACCAAAGACATATTAGGGAGCGAGTCTTCAAGGAACTTGCTCATGAGTGATGGATATTGGGGAACAGTGGAGGAAGCCATTGAGAATGACACCTGGGTTTCTGGCTTGAGTAGGTATGGTGTCCCCTTATCAAGATGGGACTTGGAGAATTTTGGGGAATATGATGAATTCACTCAAGGGTATGAGGAATTTGAGAAGCTTGAGAACCATTCAGGAGGAGATGTCCAGGAAGGTTGGCTGAATGGGTCTGGAACTCAGGCAGGAGATGCTGAGATACAATTGTTGATTTGTCCCTTTGATGTTAGGAAGACAGTTTGGCATCATTAGAAGGATAGGGGACTGGAAACCACACTAAACAGCCTCTATTTCATTTAGAGATGATAGACATGTGAGATGTACTGAAATGCCTGCTAGCTGAGTTTAGCAGAGAAACTGCAGTCCCCAAGGTGAACTTGGGCTTTTTCACAGTATTGTTTTCCTCTCTGTGCCCACCTTTCTTTTGAATTTTCCTCCCAGGCTTCTTGGGGTCCTGTGGCAAGAATCTCAGTTACTAGGCTGTTTAGAGGCTACATCAGTAAGAGGATGTAAGATGGCATTTTACTAACTATTCTACCTCCTCAGTAACTCCTGGAAGTGTTACTATTAGTAGTCCCATTGTACAGATAACAAAACTGAGCCTCTGAGGGGTGACTTAGCTTACTTTTTAGTAAGTGGCAGAGTTGTTGATGAAGTTGCCGACTCTAAATCCCATTCTCTTTTTTCTGCACAGCACAGACTTACACTAAAACAAATCAGGCTGTTAAATGCTTGGACGAAAGCCATCAGTGTTGTTAGTGGTGAAAAATGTTTTGTGGAAATGATGTGGCCTCTTAGGTGCTACCAAGAGCAATACTCTCCTTGGACTGCCCAAAACTAATTCCACTGATGTACCCACCCCAACTCCCTGCACCGACCCCACAGCAGTCAGACCTGGAGGCTCGGGGGGGCCCTGTCCTAAGCCAGCTTGAGATGCAGCCTCTAGGGCCTTGCTTATAATTTTCCCCCTTTCTCCGGCCTTCCCTTCTCCCTACCTCTGCCCACCCCAAGCAGCCAGAATGATCATTTAGTTTAAAGCATAAGCAAGTCAGTCCTCTGCTCAAAAGCTTCTGATGGCTTCTCATCTCATGTAGAATATAAGCCACAACCTCCAAAGCCTTCTACATTTTGGCCTCTGGCTGCATCTATGACCTTGTTGCTGACCGTGCTCACTCCACTTGAACCACACTCCGTTGAGCCTCCCTAGGTGTTCCTTGAATGCTTTTAACACCTTCTGAACACTGCAGGGTTTGTAAACTTGCTGTTCCTACTTCCTGCCATGGTTTGGCTCAGGTATCTCAGTGACTGATTCCCTTCCCCCATTCGGATCTCAGCCTCTCAGTGAGACCTCCCTGGCTACCCTGTCTCAAATAGCCCCCATCATGCTCCATCCCTTAGTCTGCCTTATTTTTCTTCATAGCACTTATTTTATATTTGCTTATTGTCATTGGCTACACGTAAGCTCCACGGTTTCAGGGGCTTTTTCTGTCCTGTTCCTATTGTGTCCCTGGCTGCTGGGATAGTGCCTGGCCTGCAGTGGGCACTCAGTGGCATTGGTTGAATCATGGAATGAACACATGGATGCTGTGGTCCAGGCAGAGAGGGGACAGAGAGTGGGATCACTATCACCAAAGGAACTAAGAGTATCTTAGTCCCTCCCAAGGTGGTAAGCATTGCTGGTTCCCCAAGTCTCTGCATTTGGGGATAAATTGTAAACAGGCATCAGAAAACGTGTGTGCATCTTTCTGAGTAAGAAGCCGGTTTGTTGCTCTGATAAGGATGGGAATGATTTTTCCTTCTAACGCACAAGTTACAGGGACAGGTTGGCCACCTCAGGAGATGGTTAACAGTAGTGTCGTTTCCATGTCCTACCCATGCCCACTGTACCAAATCTGAAAGTCGCAGTGTTAGTGTTTGTGGAACCTGTTGAAAGTGCCTCCTGCGCTGTGACTTTTTGATCCCGGAGGAAGAAGACTTTCTATAATAACTTGGCTCTCATGAGCTGTGCTTCAGAGTATCCTTAAACGAACTTTCCTGGTTAGAGATTTGAACCTAAGGCCATTTTCAATGCATTTTTTCTGTTATTCTTCCTTTAGGATCTTCTATGTCTCTCATGATTCCCAAGACTTGAAGATCTTCAGCTATATCGCTCGAGATGGAGCCAGCAATATCTTCAGGTGTAACGTCTTTAAATCAAAGAAGAAGGTAAAAAGGCGGTTGCCGTCCATCTGCTATTTTCCTATAATAGATCCAGAGCACCCCCAACATTGGCCCGTCTCCCTGTTGAAGATGGCTGTTGTAATGCCAACATGGAGCAACTATCTCAGTAGTCTGTCATTGCTCCTATATAATGGAATTCTCTTTTAGCATCATCTGAACTTTGTACTTAGTTACATACAGATAATTGGAGAGGGATTGACCATTGACTATGTGCTCTGGGATGAGAGCAATTAAACGGCACCAGGAGTGATGCTAACCTTAGCCCTGGAGTAGGAAAAAAGCGTTGTCTTGTGCTAAGGAGACCCTTCATCATAATTCTGTATGTTGATTAGTGGGCTACAAAATGTGAATACACATGGAGTCCGGTTTAGACTCAGTGTGTGATGTTGGTTATCCTGGGTGATTATTTGGTATGGCAACCCTGATACTCAAGTAAATGCAACTTTGAGGATTCTGAAGAGGCATTCTTTATATTAATGTCATTCCCCCAGGAGTCTAATACATACAACTGGGGTTTTAGAAGCCTAGAATCTAGCCCTGCCTCTCACTGGAACCCTGAGTGATGTTGTGTAGGTCTCGGTGTCCTCATCTGTGAAATGAAAAGAATCATCAAAATCAGCATTTCCTAAATGTGTTCTGTAAAACATTTATCAGCCAAAATGTTTCATGTTAAAACTACCTGATTTAAGTTGCTGAGAAGGTCTGATAAAGAACATGTTGTTTAACCCAGAATTTCCCAAACTAATTTCATAATGGAACCATATTTTTTCCATGTAATATGTGTTAATATCCTGGGAACTATTTTTCTGCAGAGGAGATTTTGGAAAACACTGTATTTGTGCCCCTAAGGACCCTAATAAGTCCACCATTCTACAAACAAACTACTAAACCTGGCTTTTTATGAGAACTTCATTTTATGCA
This sequence comes from Piliocolobus tephrosceles, assembly GCF_002776525.5. Lineage (NCBI taxonomy): Eukaryota > Metazoa > Chordata > Mammalia > Primates > Cercopithecidae > Piliocolobus > Piliocolobus tephrosceles. The sequence goes on from NC_045434.1 coordinate 99,988,023, forward strand.
TCTTTTGTCTTCAGGCCTCTTTAATAGATATGTAGGTACCTTGTCAAGTACCTTGTCAATAACACATGCCAGGCTCCAGATTTATTGATAGGTGTCCTATTCCCTACCCTAGCTCCACAAAGAGAATTATGCTTTGTTAACCCAGCCTCTTCCTCTATGGAGATTTGTGCCCTTACCCACCCTGTTCCAGGCTTTTTAAATGCAGTTCATGGAGTTGGATGAAAAGTGCCACAACTGGAAAGATGGCAGGAATAAAAGAGTAACTTGCCAGACTTCACATCTAGATAATAGTATAGCTGAGAGGAGAAAAAAACATAAATGAGGCTAAGTCAAGCTGCATTAAGGAACTGATAGAAAGGGGAGTAGGAAGAGGGAGAGAAGGAAAACCCATAGGCCCTGGAGATGAGAAAGTGTAGGGCTTGGGAGAGTGCAAGGCTCATATGTGGCCTTGTGTAGGGGACCTGGGGAGGAGAGAAAAGGAAATACGAAGTGTTCCTGATCGTCATGAATTGGATCGTCTGTAATGTTCTTTGACAGATGCAACAAAAGACTGGAATTCCCTTTTAATTCATTTTGAGTATTTGACTGTGCTTCTGATTTTGGTTTTGTACAAAGACTGGACCAAGTGGACCTTGGAATTTATTAGAGTTACAAATAACACATAATCATTTGCCAGGTTCTTTAATAGTTAATCTTATTTTATCCTTATAACACATTTGTAAAGAAGGTAAGACATGTAATTTTCCCTTCCCAATTTTACAGATGAATAAATTGAGGCTCAGAGAGATTAAATGACTTATCTGAGTTCTCATGAATGGGTACTGGCTAGAATAGAACCAGGAAGACATGCAGGACAAAAGAATTTTGAGCAGGAAACCTAGGTAAGAGGACCATTATATTATATTTGCCATGCCATCAGATCTAACGTAGCAATATGGACGCAGTGGGGGCATCCACTTCTGACAAAACATGAATTTAAGAGCAGTGCTCACTTGGAACTTTGATCTTGAAGTGAAGCACAGAATGGAGTTCCCATTATCCGTGAAAAGGAGTAGTCATGTGGTTCCCTGTCATGTCAGCTTACATCTCTTACAGCAAATTCTGATCTCTAGCTCTTGTTTCCTATACCCCTTTCACCCTCACCTCCTGAGACCCTAGCTCTTCATAGAGTTGGTTCTCAGGCCCTTTCCTGGCCTGGAGCCATGCAGCTGAGGGGATTGTTTCCAGTCAGCCTGGGCGTTGAACCCCGTTGCTGCTGAGCTGTAGGTGGGAAGGCCAGTTTCCAAGCTAAGAAAGGGAATTGTTCAGCGAAGGATGCCAGAATTGGTGAGGGCTGGGGAACACATCTGCCAGGTTTTGCTTGCCCTCCTGCTTAGCCTCCAAACGTGGTGATTTACCTTTTTTATAAAGCACTTCTAATGTCAAGAGATAATGGTTAACTTGGGAAGGAGTTTTAACTGGCAAATCATAGGAATGTTTCAGAAGTGGCGGGCGGTGGGGAAAGGACTGCAGAGGACATGTGTGTTGCGGAGATGTTGCTGGGTCATTGGAAGTCAATAGGGAGGCCTCTTGACTGGAAGCCCGCAGATGTGGATGTTCTCCAGAGCCCTCCTGTTGGTCATAGTGTGTAGAAAAACCTTGTCTGAGATCCATGTTATGTTGGGACTTTGGTTATTGCTGTTTCATATCACTTCATATCACCTGTGTATATGCCCATGGCACATTTCTCATGACCTCTAATGGGATGTCATCATCACCCTACAGTTCGCATGGGGAAAGGGTTACTGCCTCTGTTGGTTGAGAATATGGGTCAGGTGTCTCAGCTTTCCTGGTTGAGGGCCTCCCTCGACCTTGCTCCCTGCACAGCTATTACTCTGTACCTGTGAATTTCTTGGACTACTCACACAGATAGCCAGTGTGGCTCCCACCTTGGGGGTTGTATCCTTGAGCTAAGCTTTTTTTCAACGGGGCTTTCACCAGAAGCTAGATAGCAAAATATTGAAGGAGTATAACATGATACCTGCTATGCTTCTATACTCCAGATTATCTAAGTTCCAGCCTCATATTACATCAAATAATAATATCTAACCTGTTTTGATTAGTTGCTATATGCCTGAGACTGTTCGAAGCTCTCTATATGAATGATCTAATTTTATTCCCACAGCAACCCTGTGAGGTAAAATGGGGCCTTAAGGCATGTAATGTGTGTAAAGACTCAGTAAGTAATGGAGTCAGAACTGAACCCAGAGGGTCTGACTGTGGAGCTCACACTCGTACCCACTCCATTATACTATTGTTGTTGGCTCATGAAGAAGTTATGTAACTCAGAAGTTGCTTTGTTTTCCAAGACCCATTTGTAACTGGGTTCTGCCGTAATTATTACATGGGTATGAAGAGCTTCCTAACTCTGAATGGCCCAAATCACTTTAACATAGATTTTCCTTTTTTCCTCATAATATCCTTGTATGGTTAATATTGACTCAATTTTGTACTTGAAGAAAGAAAAGGCCCAGGGAAGTAAATCACCCTTGGTCACACAGTGTATCAGTGATGCCACTGAGATTAGAAACAGGCTTCCTCCTTCCCAGGTCAGGACTTTGAATGCTAAACCCTGTTACACAAAACTCATATGAAAGATACGTGAGCCTTTCTGGACTTGTGTTTTCTCTATCTGTCAAATAAGATGAAAGGCATCTCAGGAATGCTGATTGTTGTGTGTGAAGTGACGTGATCTTTAAGGAACAAATTCTCTATGACTGGGGAGGATTGTCAGGGTTGTGGCGGAGGGACCCTAGCACTCTTCAGACCTGTGCTAGAAAGGAGGGATGGGAGTGGGTCTTTTCCTCACTGTGAGCATCCAGTGGAGATGCTTGCTAATAACATGGGCATTCCTTGTTTCCCCTCCTTGGGGGATATAATGATAGTATTCACTTGCAGGGCCTTTTGCCTCTCAAGAAGCCTCTTGCATGGTCTCTTGACCTCTCCCATGGAGTAGATGTCATCCTCCTGTCATTTTCTCCTAGCCCTAGGAGTATATGGCTGTCTGCCCTGATTACCAGTGACTGCACTTATTAATGCATCAGCGCGTGAAGTGCTGGTGATTAACAGGAGCTGCAGGCATCTCCCCATTATCTTCATGGGCAGCTCCTTGAAATAATTTTGCCTGCAATCACAGCTCAATTGGTTTGGGTTAGGAGAAATAATTTCCTCCTATAATGCTGTCACTATCACATTGGAGGCCACAGCTGTGAAGTTGAACTATCCTTTAGAGGTTGCAATGGATTTTGAATGATGATGACAGCCATGTGCTAAAGAATAACTCACTTGCCTGGTCAAGCTTATGAGATGAAAGATAGGAAAGTTCTAAAGTTAGGGAAAGAGTCTGTTTTTTATACTTTAGGTTGAGTTGGGAAGTCAAAATGCAGGAATCATGGGTCTCAGAACTCATCTAGGCTGAATCAGTCTCTTTATGGATGAGAAAATCAATACTGAGAAGGGTGAATTAACTGTCCACAGTCACCCAGTTGGTTCTGACAGCACTGGGATTGTAACTCAGATTTCTTTTCTCTAGGGTACTATGTTTCATGGACTAGCAGAGTAGAAGGAAAAACACAGCTATCTATTGGAAACTTTAAGATGCAGTATGTCCTGTCAATGTAGAAAGTCACACCTGCTTTGAAACTAAACTTTCCTTATACTGAGCAATATTCTGATGTCCAAGGCATCACCTCAACCAAATTATATAATTGAATCCATTAAATAATGTGTTGAACAAAAACCTAACCCATCTGCCATTTTAGAGCCTTAGTACTGTAGGTCCTATTGTGTATAGAAGTCCAAATATAAATGTATTTTCATACTTTGGCGTTGTAAATTCCATAGATTAAGATCATTTGATAGATATAAGCTGAATCTTTTACTAAGATTCCCCCCCACCCAAAAAAATACATTAAAGAAACATGACATTCCGTTCTATTTTTGTTGAGATTCCGTGGCAGTTAAGGTCAAGATAAGGACATTATCTTTTATTGCTGTGATAGATGAGAATTATAAATCTGTGAGCTGACCTCATGGATTTCTGTTCTCTAAAATTCAGAACCACTTGTCAGTCAAATTTGAGTACTCAAAAGAGATGGGGGAGAGGAGGAGTGGAGGAGGGGACAGGGGAATAGTAAACTAGAGAGCTGTAGATCATTAAAGAACCTTACCTGCAAGATGTGTGCCCTCATTCTTCTCTTTTATCTCCTCTTATTATTGTCATTGTCATCATCATCTTCATCTGGTATTTTGTACTTATACTCTCCACTTGCTTATCTGATGACTCTTAATCCTCTTTGTAAGTTGTAAAGAGAGAGCTTCTTCCAGGACAGTGAAATTCAGAACAGTGCCCAAGATTATTTATCAAATCAGCTACAGAATATGACTAATAAGAATCATTCTTTACATGCATATAGCACCTAAAGATTCCCAAATTTTATAGGACCAACCAATTACAAAGTCACTAAGAAAGAAAATAGAAAATAAAATCATGGTCTATGGCCATACCACCTTGAATGTGTCTGATCTCATTAGCTAAGCAGGGTCGGGCCTGGTGTGTGCTTTGATGGAAGAAAATAAAATCATGATTGACTATAATTTTTCTATGGGCCAGTGAGGTACAGGAATCAACCTTTCGATATATGTCTTCCTAAAGCTACCACTGTCAGCTTTTGTTTGCTTTTGGGTGTACAACCCACAGTGATTGCAAATATAGTGTTACTTTCATGACCATTGCTGCAGTTCATCAAATCTTGACTCCTGCTAGGTATGAAGTTGATACCCACATTAGGTGTGCTGAGGAGAACAGCTGTTCATTGCATTTGGACTTAACTTTGGTTCTGGTTTGAGGGATGTCCTAGGGTTGTGGGAGAAGGAGCTGTGTCAGCGTGAAAAGATGGGTGGTTTGAAGAAACATTGCTGTGCGTATAAGGTAAGTGTATACAGTTCTAAGCTTCCTTTCCCTCTGTATTTTAACAAAATTGCCTGTAATTGACACTCCCATGAGCTTCAGTGCTCTCCATCTGGAGCTAAGAGCCACTCTGAGATTAGACATCCCTTTCCAGCTTTGAAAACATCAAAGCAACAATATCCAGCCTAATCTTGACAATGAAGAGCCCACAAATGCTCTGGGGCTACTAATAGAAAATGGCTTTTGGACGAGAAGATTTGATCTGTGTGGCAAAGCACTTTTAGGGGCTTATGTAAAACTAAACTGGATTTGTACAGAAATAATGCAGTATAATGATGCTTTTTTAAAAAAAAAAATCTAGTAAATTCCAGAGAATGGCTAGATTTTGGAACTCAAAAAGGCTACCTTCTCAATGTTCCACTTGTCTGCTCTTTGTACCTCACTGCCTTCAATCTTTAAACCTCCGCCTTAGTCTCCAAAGGCCTGTATGTCGTCATGAGGTGGGAGCAACTGCTTCACCGTGATCTAGAAGACCCACAGACAAGCATTCATAAAAACTTCTGGAAGGGACTCTTTTTAAAGCTGCTGTTTACCAGAGTTCTCCCTCTTGGGTGAAGACATGGCTAATTAACAATAAAATCCCAGTGTGTATGATTCTTACATTTCAGGGTTGAAGGCAAAACCAGTTTTCTTGCCCAGCAGGCCAGAAAGTGGGGTAACTAAGTGGGGTAGGCCTAGCAGGCAGGAGCCAGCCTGGTTGTGCAGAAAGCAGATGGTGAAGACATAGCCCCTGCCAGGCACAGGCTGCCTCTACTGACCACCTTCAAGTAATCACCTCCCTAACGAGGTCCCCATATAAAATCCTCTAAAAGTAGACTTTTTAATGGTGAAGCAAGGAGAGCCTAAAAGGTCAAGGGACATCAGAACTCACATAGCCATTTATGAGTACAGTGAGGAGCTGTTTAGCCCCTTCTGACTCCTGGAGTGGTAGATAGGAAGGGCAATTCTTTTATGTGTATGTATGTAGTCATTCTGTAAAACAGTTAGAGTAGCTTGATTATGTGTTCCAGTGCAGAGGGCTCTTTATAAAACATGCTACTGTGTCCTTTTACTGTGAATAGGAATGTAACTTTCACATTAAAGGAGTAAAATAAAGGATAAATTAAACCATTTTATTTAATTTATTAATTTAATTATTAAACTATTTACCACTCAGTGTGCAGATCTAGAACTCTTAATGCAACAATTTCCTCATGTATAGAAACTATCATACTAGTTCAGACCAAAGATCCATTTGGCTCAGGAATTTTCCTCTGATGCTATGGTGGAGGCTATGCTATCTGATGCACAGCCTTGTGGATGTTAGCATACATACGTAAGAGGTGATTCCCTTAGTCACTTCATGTTTCTATTATGATAAAAATAGTTCCACCTTTCCTACACTGCTTTTTCTTTTCTATCTTAATTGCCTCTTGGTGCAGTGAATTCCATAGTCAGGATAAAACATTTCTTGAGCATTTACTGTATGCCAGGCACTGTAGTAGGTGCTATCATATATTCAGTTTTTCAGTGCAATTACAGAAATACTATAGAGAACAACTGATGGAGGGAGGATAGGAAGGAAATGGGAGGCTGAAGGATGGGATGCCCTTTCCAGAATGGGAAAGGCAGGACCAGTAAACCTAAAGTCTGCGTTTTCTACTTTTTCAGGGGAATCAGGTAGAGATTAGGGTCAGCTGCTAATGCTAGTTAAAAATACTAGTAAAATGTAAAAATGAAGTGTTATCAATATTAAGCATTAAAACCAGCCCACTTCCTTACAGCCACTTTGGGCTTATAGATGGTTGAACATGTGAGTATGTTCCACATGTTTGTCCTTGATAAAGGTGGCAGAATAAAGATTTGAGCTGGAGTCTGCATCCTTAAGATGCTCAGTTCTGAGCATATCCTATCATCCATTGTCATCTTGTGATGCCTGAGAAATACAGGTCCTCTGTGAAGTCATTCTCCCACCACCTTTATCCTCTTATTTAAATCTGAGGGATTCCTTCCAAAGATAAATTTAGAAATTGGATTCCTACCCCTGTCTAATCCCATAGATCAGGGACATTTGTTTGAGGATCTTTAAATTTTTAATATCGTCTTAAAAGCTGGTTAAAGGAAATATCTGTGATTTACAGAGATGATGGAATTTGTAACACATCCTCCTTAGGAAAACCTGAGATGTTATAGGAACAAACTCAGTAGTGAATTTGGAATTTTCTACATAACTGTATTTTAAAGGGGGAAGCTGGGTCTGTACCCTGGAAATGATACTGATGGGAAAAGACTAACTCAGTCTTTACAGATATTTATTCAGTATGAGATATCTGGGTTAATTCATGTAAGAGAATAAAGTATGGAATTAAACACTTAATCTCTACATATCATTTGGACTTACATTATTTTATTGTTACAACCTAAAACATTTACCTTTTTTACCTCTTGTAAAGATACCTGGGGGAGCAAAATTCCCAAAAGTCAGAGGAGAAAGTAGAGGAAAGTTTCTGTATAGTGGACACTGGGTATACGTGGTAGGCAGAATAAAGTCATACCTAAGGTTTAGTAAACTAGTAATGAGCTTTGCTGGAGATTATTAACCATAGGCAGTCTGCTCTTACTCTCATAAAAGGAATAGGAACCAAAAGTACGCAAGGCCTAGGGGAATAACACTTTTGGACGTAGGAGCCTTTTCTTCTCCCTTTTCACCTGAGAGTTAAGCTTCCTGGCACAGCCTCCTAAGCACAGCACAGCTTGATGGCTAACGGAAATGTAGAATGCTACATTTATTAGCTTTCTAGCCCACATTTGTTAGGGACTGTGTCTTCTAAATCACACCTTTTTGTGTGCTTTGGGAGTGGGAAGTGTAGGCGCTTCTTGCTTAGGACTGATGCCTACTGCTTCTCAACTTCCTGTGCAGATAGAACAGCCATCTCTTACACACTGTAGGCCTACAGTATGAGAAGGGGCCTAAGCCTGCCTTGTGGACACAGGAGGAAATTAAGGGTAGACATAGAAAACAAAGGCTCTGATTCACCACTGGGTGATGGTGGACCCCACACAAGTTACCCATCTCCTCATGCTTCGCTTAAGGTTCTTATCTCCCAGAAGTGTCAGGATGCTCCAGGTGAGAGACCAATGGAGAATATCCCTGGAGTTAGTATAATGGCTAAGAAAGGTTAGAGCTGTGAAACAATTACTTCTAGGAGGAGATTTGAACTGAAGAATATAAGGAGCAGTAGAGTTGACTTGAGATCTCAAATTGACATGTAGATGATAATCAGTCAAGATGCCTTTTCACATTTATGTGGATGCTCTGGCCTGAAATAAACAGAAGGCACATAGAAATGACTCCAGGCTTGAGGAAAAGCAATTTTAGAAGTTATACCCAGCAGAGAATGGACTACAGCAGTGGTCCAAGGGTTCTGAGGTCCCTAGGAGTTCATGAAGATAGTAATGAGAAAGATGAACTCATTGTAATATGAGCTTCATTTATGCATTTCATATTACAATTAGCTGATCTTTTTTTTTTTTTTTTTTTTACTACCTTCAACAAGGCCTTCTAGGCTTATCAAAACACTGGATATGAGTTAGGTAATGTAATACCAGCTACCTCATGCTGATGAAAAGCCCTACTTGATTGTTGCCATTACCTGGGAGGGTTGGATGTGATTGATGGACTATATGGTGTCAACAGGTGGCCATGGCTGACCTGAAGTCAGATCATCCAAAACATGATTAATGTTAGACTTGAGTATAGGGTGACAGTCACAATTAGATTAAATTGTAGCCCGTGGTGGTGGGATGCTTGAGGTCCACTGAAGTAAGAGAAGCAGTGTGCTGAGCCCTTCTCAGCCTGAGCTCTGAAACTAAATAAACCACATCATTCATTTCTGTCCTTGAAAGAAAGAAAAAGCTGACATCATCAAACCATAATCAGTTATCCACCTTTGAGGCCATGCCCTGGAACCCCTGCATGTGGCTCTTCCTCACAGTCTGCATGGGTGGCCTAAGACTCTACATAAGGCTTCTTTGTCCTGTCTCTCCTCTCCTAGTTAAATGGTGGAATACTGGAAACTAGGGTCAAGTTCCCTTCTTGGGCTCTTAAAACAAGAGATTAAATACCAAAACAAAAGAAAGGAAGGAGCCACAGAACAGACACAAGCACATGAGGTCTTTGGAGTAAGTCTGGGCAAGGCTCACCTTAGATTTAGTTGGCTGCCAACTAGTAGGGTTCCAGAGGAGCTGGGTGCTGAGCTTTCATTGGTTTCTGCTGTTTAGGCCATGGCTTCCAAGCCTCATGTTACCACTGCCCTTGCTCTGTAGGAGGTCCAGGAAAACTCAACATTTGCATATTGACTACTTGTGTTACCCATGGGAGGGAAGAATTGGGGCTAAGTCCATAATTGGCATATTTGCTATCTGTCCTTTCAGTTGACTGATTATTTCAGAACTGTGGTGACAGTTTCTGTTTTCTGGAGTATTTCAGGAAGGGAAAATGTCTTTGCACTCGTTTGTATGTGCATATCTGAGCAACTTTAGATTTTTCCGTCTCTTTCCTTTGCTGCTGCATGAGTTTCTGTCCACATGCCCCTTACACATCCTCACCCACCCCGTTCTTCTCCTTTCTTCTTCCCAGAGCCAAGCTATGAGAATCGTTCGGACGGTAGGGCAGGCCTTTGAGGTCTGCCACAAGCTGAGCCTGCAGCACACGCAGCAGAATGCAGATGGTCAGGAAGATGGAGAGAGTGAGAGGAACAGCAACAGCTCAGGGGACCCAGGTAGGCACCGCAGCTTCTGCGGATGTGGGTGGGGAGGCAGTGCACACAGTAGGCTCCAGTGGATCACTGCCCCGAGCCCCAGGCTGTGAACTCATTTTAAGAAACATTTTATTTTTTCCATCTCTCTCTATATTCTAGATTTTCTTTAAGGAACTCATGTATTACTTTTATAACAGAAATTAAAGATGTTTAAATTAGTAAATGAGGAAGTATTTAAACTGGGTATCAGGGAGAGGTAGAGCTGCTATGCTCCCAAATCTGACTTCAAAGAAAATTTCAGTAAAAAAGCACCCCCATAAAACAAATTACAAAGAACATAAATTTATAATTACCTAGTTTGTTGTATTAAATTTCTAACTTCTGTAGTTCTATAAGCCCTCAATGTGGATAGTATTTTAATATTCCCAACTTTCAAGCCTCATTAAAAGTCAAGAAAGAGGCTGGGCGAGGTGGCTCACATCTGTTAATCCTAGCACTTTGGGAGGCTGAGATGGGCAGATCACTTGAGCCTAGGAGTTCAAGACTAGCCTGGCCAACATGGCGAATCCCCGCCTCTACTAAAAATACAAAAATTAGCCAGGTGTGGTGGTATATGCCTATAGTCCCAGCTACTTGGAAGGCTGAGGCAGGAGAATTGCTTGAACCCAGGAGGCAGAGGTTGCTGTGAGCCAAGATTGTGCCACCGTACTCTAGCCTGGGCTACAGAGCTAGACTGCCTCAAAAAAAAAAAAAAAGACAATAAATGTGAAAAAATGAAGTATGGGCAAGAAAAAGAGCAGGTAAAAAAAAAATATTGCTTATGTTAATATTTAACTTGGGAAACCCGAGAAAATAAACTGAGAACTATTAGAAATAATAAGAGAATTCAGCTAGAAAGTCAAAGTTAAATAAAACATACAGCTATATCTGTGATTTTCATATATTCCAAGAACAGCTGGTTAGAAGTCATAGTGGAGGAAAAAATCTTTTAAAATAACAATTAAGAAAATAAGATACTTATGAATAATCACAATAAAAATGTGTTTGTTTCCTCTGAAAAAAATCTTAAACAAATGGAAAGGCATGCCATATTCTTGGATGGGAAAGCTCAATATCATAAAAATGTTAATTCTCCCTTTTTTAATCTATAAATTTAACATGACAATACAGATTTCTAACAGCAGAAGAGGCCCCACAATAAGCTACAGTATTCAAAACCCATGGGATATAGCTAAAGCAGTGCTCAGAGGAAAATTCAAAGGTTTCGTTATTTACATTAATAGATGACAAATCATGAAAGTCAAATGAATTAAGCATCCCACTCAAAAAGTTAAAAAACAACAAAAGAAACCCTAGCCTGCAAATGGCAGCATTGCAAAGTGGCTCAGAGAGAAGACCCTTGCTACGCATTGTAGCTGCACCAGTCACTGCCTGTGCAATCTTGGGCAAGTTCTGTAACCTCTCTGAGCGTTAGTTTACTGTTTACTCTTCTGAAAAACAGAAATAGCAGTACTGTGTACTTCAGAATTATTGTCATAATTAGATAAACTGATATTTTTAAAATGCCGAGCCTGGTGCTTGGCACAGAGGATGCACCACATACATGTATGCTATTATTATTTTTAAGTAAATATGTGAAAATTTAAAAAACAAGAATAGAAAAAAATTCTGGAAAAGATGAATGATAGCAGAGGAGGAGTGGCTTTCTACTTATGAAAAGACATGATAAAGCTATAACAGGTAAAACTGTACTTAAAATAGGTAAAACGCGTGTTCAAATAAGTGCCTGAATGGATCAAAATAGAAACTCATATACAGACCCAGATGTGTTTGCAAATTTAGCATATGATAGAGGGAGAATTCCTATGGAGAAAAATGTGGAAATCCTTATTAAATTTGAAAATTCGTATGCCTTTTGACCCCCAAATTTCCTTCAAATTCCCTTCTAAGAATTAATCCTAAAGGTAGACCCATACAGGTGTGAAATGATTTCGATATAAGATTACATAGCAAAGAATTTGTTATAGAACCAAGGGATCAGAAACAGCAAGAGGAGACTATTAAATAAATTATAATATGGTATGAGTAATGGAATACTGCACAACCGTTAAGAAGAATGAGTTAGTTCTCTATGAACTGATTTAAAGCCATCTTCAAGATATGTTGCTTACTTAAAAACATCAAAGTTTGAAATTGTGAAAAAAGGAAAAAAAACTAGAATTATGGGTATGACATGCCACCAATTGTATTAAAAATGCATACGTTTAAATGTGTGCGTATATGTAGGTATATATGTGTACACATGCAAGGACACACATGCATTTCTTATGCATGGAATATCTCCAGAATAGTACACAAGAAAGTGGTAACTGGTTCATCCTGGGAAAAGGAACTGGGTGGCTGAGGTGGCAGGAAGATTGACTTTTCACTGTGCTTTTACAGCCTTTATACTTTGGATATATATTAGTTATAAATCTTCAAAACCTGACATTATTTTCATCCTAGTGCTCAGTTTCTATGTGACTAGAGGGAATTACTTTACTTCTCTTTTGGCTTACTCATTTCTGTTAAGTAATGACATTCTATTACTAATGACAGCATCTCAGTGATCTTGACTCATAAAATATGATCACACAGATGGAGCCTTGCATTTTGTCATGTATCCTTGGCCAGTCTCAGTTTATAGCAGGCCATAGTACTAATGTGATGTAAACCTTAAAATTTTTCCATCTCTGTGATCTAGGGCTTAGAGATAAAACAAAGAGATAGAGGTAGACTTTGGCAAATATTTTATATATCTCCGCTGGTCAATTTTTAGAGCGTAATGGTGACAGTTTCCTATAAACCTAATATGGAGGACACATCAGACCTCTAGCTGGTTGCTTAGCTCAAAGAACAGAGGCCAGTCTGCTCATTTCTGAATTGGAGGATTTGCCGTAAGAACTGCTAGCTGGAGAAGATTGAAGTCTTACATTGTTAGCTCTTCTTTGGTCATGTCCATGCCCTGTTGGTGGCCTGGTTGGTGGAGAGCCCCATCCTAACTCTCAAAAGCTTTTAAACCCACAGTCACATTGGCAGCCAGTATACACATGTACAAAGAAAGTTTAACCAAAAATGGAAACGGTATTTTCTCCAATGAAGACACCTATTCCTGGAGTGAAAGGGGTTGGACACAGAGAGGGTGCTCAGAGGTTGAGCGTTTGAACACTTATTATCACAAAATTTAATCTAATCTCCAAGTACTTAATCAGAACCTGTCACTCAGCTGCTGGCCGCAGAGGTCAGGGTTATATGGTCTGGCCAGGTGGAGAGAACCACCTGGCTAGCATTTTATGTAAACAACACCAAGGGCTAGATCTTATTTCCCTTTTGCAGTGATAGCTGCTCTCTCCTGCCACTTCTGGCCCCTGCAGTAGTCTGCTGGGTGGAGTGGGTTTGATGTGATTCACGATTCCCTGGGGACTCAGTGGAGAGTCCATAAGGATCACTTCCTATCCTTTTCTTTCTGTCTTACCTCCCTCACTCCTCCCTTGTTCCCTGAGCTCCTTCCTGCCCTGAACATATAGTAAGTAGCATGGACTTTTCAGCCACAGTCAACACTGTTCCCTCAGCCACGGGTCCCTGCCTTCACCTCCATGCAGACATCTTACTCATCCTTCAAGCCCAGCACTGTCTTCTGGGAAGCCTGACTTTCAGCTCCCACTCTCGTTCAGAAAATTTAAACCCTTGTTTTCTGGGTTCCTGTGTTTTCTTCACTCCTGGCTGATGCCATTAACATTAACATTTAGTCCACTGTATACCAGACATATAGCATAGTGTCCTCTGTCTTTAGTGGACTGTGAGCTCTGGCAGGGTTGGGACTTCCTAGCACAGTAAAGACTTGTTGAATAAACTGACAAACACAGTCAGTGAGTGTGGCAAGGAGTACATATGTTTTAGTCATTGTCAACAAGTGTTTGTTAAATGCTTACTGTATGCCAAAATGAACAGAGATTACGTAGAGATTTCAACTTTTAAGCAGCCCCTTTTGACGAGGAATGATGACACTTGGTGTCGGGGAAGCAGGTAGAATTGAGGTGAGACTGGGAGGCTGAGCAGAGTATTGATGAGAAGGTGGTGACAGTGACCATGGCTACAAATAGAGGCCAGCATGGTCACACTCCTTGATTGTAACAGATGGTCAGCTTGGAAATAACAGGCATACCAGCTATGTTTCTCTCTTTTATATTACCTTTTTGGAGATAGTTTTCCCAAATCACATTACTAAACATGAGACCTCAGCTGCTTGGCATCTTCCGTATACTACTCTTCCTAAGAAAAATGGAATTGATGTTCTGCATGAGGAAACATCTGGGTCCATTCTAGGAAAGCCCGTCAGGCCCAGTATAGCTTCTTCAAGGTTTAAGATGTCCAACAGAGCTCTCCTCTCTGCAAGGAGACCAAGCATGGGCTGGATGTATTAAATAATATGGGCCTCCCTGCAGAGAAAGGGAGACAGCAAGGGCTCTCCCCTGCTCGTGTAGGTGAGAAGAGGGCCTGTGGGGTGATGGAAATTGTTTAGGGACATACAGAGCAAGAGAGAGACAGAGAGAGAGGCCAATTTTAAAGAATTGGCTCATGGGCCTATAGAGGCTTGGTAAATCCAAAATTTGCAGGATAGGCAGGCAGGCTGGAGATCCAGAGAAGAGTTGCAGTTTGAGTCTGAAGGCCAGCTGCTGGCAGAATTCCCTCTGCCTCCAGGTAGGTCGGCCTTTACTCTGTTAAGACCTTCAACTTGGCCGGGCGCGGTGGCTCACGCCTGTAATCCCAGCACTTTGGAAGGCTGAGGTGGGCAGATCACCTGAGGTCAGGAGTTCAAGACCAGCCTGACCAACATGAAGAAACCCCGCCTCTACTAAAATTACAAAAAATTAGCTGGGCGTGGTGGTGCATGCCTGTAATCCCAGCTACTCAGGAGGCTGAGGAAGGAGAATTGCTTGAATCCGGGAGGTGGAGGTTGCAGTGAGCCGAGATTGCACCATTGCATTCCAATTGGGGCAACAAGAGCAAAACTCCATCTCAAAAAAAAGAAAAAAAAAAAAAAAGACCTTCAACTGATTGGATGAGGTCTTCCCACATTATGGGGGAGTAATCAGCTTGGCTCAGACTCTGCTGATTTAAATATTAATCTCACTTAAAAAAATACCTTCACAGCAACATCTAGAATAATGTTTGACCAAATACCTTGGTACAGTAGTGGCCTAGCCCAGTTGACACATAAAATTAACAGCCACAGAAATGAAGAGACGGAATGGCACGATGGAGAAAGAGCTGGAGCTGTGGGTTAGAGAAGCCGCTGAGGGCTTGGGTTCCAGCACTGGAACCACTGGGACTTCAATCCTGACTCTTCCACCTTTCAGCTGGCTAATCCTCAGCAAATTTCATGCTATCTCTGGAGCTTCGTTTTCTCATCTGTCTGGTATTGTGAGAGAATGTATGTAAAGCAGCATAGTGCATAGCATATAATATGCTCTCCATAAGTATCCACTGTTTATCGAGTTTTCTAATGTTGTAAATACTTAGCATTTATTAAGTTTTCCAATGCGGACTCCAGAATACATGACCTCATCTGTACACTGGGAGAGCTAGACAAGGCCTCTCCAGTACTGATTTTATAATGGGTCCAAGTGAAAGGATTAACTGGACGCCCTCTGGTTATTGTGTAGTGCCAAGGCCATGAGGCTAAACATACTTTGAGTCTGAACATTTGGAATTAGCATTTGGTTCTGGGATTGGAAATGTTTTCTTATCAAGGAAGGCTGTTTACTGCCTAGCCCATTAGTCACTTCCTTTTTACAGCCCCACATGCGTTTTCACTGTCTATAAACTGCTAGGAATGTGTTTCTTCTTACTGTAAATGCTTCTCCCAGAGCATTTTTGACTCTACTAAGATTGTTGTCTAATGGGGCACCTTGAGCGCCTAGAGTGGAACTGTTGGCTGATGTTTTTTTATGAGAATCTCACTTTCCGTGTTTGGGAGCTTTTCATTTAGTGCAATGTTTATCTTTCCAGTGGAGATATGTCCAGTGACGTGTCCACCTGACATGTCAGCAGACCCTCCACTGTGCAGAGGAAACATGTTTACTCCGAGGAGCTGGAAAGCGCTATATTGTCACGTCTTTTCATTGTTTTGCTTTCAATGATGTTGCTCACTTTCATTGTGTGCCTCATCCCTCTCTCCCTCTTTGTGCCTGTCTTTCATTCCTCCCTGTTCTTACTACTCTTCCCTCCCTGGGGGAGTTTTATCTTTTGTATCATTTGGCAGCAGCTGCCCTTGGCCATCCCTGGGACTCTGAGCCAGGTGGGGCCACTGGCCCTATGGCACTTGCCCTGTTGTGACCTATACTGCTTCTCTCACTCCTCTTGGAGAGGGTTTCCTGGGAGAGATCCTGTTCCCTTGGAGGTGACCCTCCTCCCCCAACGGCAGACAGTCCAACATGGGAAAGGACCTAGAGCCTTTTGGTAGAATAGACCTTTTTGAAAATAAAACTTTTTTTTTTTTTTTAATGTGAGAAATGCACCTAAAATCTACTCTCTTAGCAAAGATTGTGAATACAATATTGTTAACTAGAATCCTCATGTGGTACATTAGAGTTCCGGCCTTATTCATCCTACAGACCTACAACTTTGTATCCTTTGACTTACATCTCTCCCTTCCCCCCAATTCCTGGTAACTATCTCTTAGGGTAGTTATGATGATAAATCAGTTAATACAAGTTGAGCATCCTTAATCTGAAAATCCAAAATCTGAAATGTCCCAAGATCCATAACTTTTTGGGCACCAACATGACACCACAAGTGGAAAATTCCACACTTGATACCTTTGCTTTCTGATGGTTTCATGTACACAAATGTTGTTTCATGCACAAAATTGTATAAAATTACCTTCGGCTATATAAGGTGCATATGAAACATAAATGGATTTCATGTTTAGACATGGGTCCTATCGCTAAGATATCTCATATATATGCAAATAGGCAACTCTAACATCTGAAACACTTGTAGTCCTAAGCATTTCACATAGGGGTACTCAGCCCATACACCCATACACATAAAACTAGTGCAGTGCCTGGAGCATCGTAAGTGCTGTTTAAGTTTAAGCTGTTATCGTTGCGGTTTCAAGGCAAAAAGTGGCCATTTCAAGCACTTTGGGACTGAGCTTGTAACTCCTTACTCATTTGACTGTACCAATCTGGCTAAACCCCAATTCCACATTAACTCAGTAGTATTTTTTCATTTTCGCCCTATGACACTGAATAGCACTGGAGAAAACTGCCACCCACAGACCGATTACACATTTCTGATCCCCAAACTCAGCCAGGGCTACTTCACCATTCAGCAGTCCTGCTTGTCCCCAGCTTCTGTCTCAGTGGACAGTGGCCTTCTCCTGTCACCTGCCTCTGCATTCCACCTCCATCTCACCTCCTCTGGAACTTTGAGCAACTGGTTATCTCATGCTCCTGAATCTTTACCCAAATTATCTGCTATTGCTGACTTTGTCTTCCTTGCCCAACTGCAGATAGATAAGGCCAGGTCTTTCTTATCTTAAAAGCAGAACAAAATTAAGCCTTTCTTGTCCCTGTGTCTCCTTCTGACCCATGACCTCATCTCTCTCCTTTCCTTGGTAACTGGCTTCTTGCACAGCTTGTCTGTACTCACTATCTATTTTCTTATTTTCTCCCACTCTTTCTCTCCACTCTTGATATCTTTTCAGCCTCCAGTGATCTGGTGTCTGCTGCCCTGCCAGCTCTTCCTAAAGCTACCAGGCAGGGGTTCCTAAGGGCTACCTTTCTCTGTAGTGCTCAGCCCTGGAATGAAGTGCATCTTTGCAGTTTCTGGGGCACCCCTACTCCACACTCCTCCCCTCTTGACTCTGCTAGCTGCTTTTCAGCATGCTTTGTAGGCTCTTCTTCTTCTTCTTCTTCTTCTTCTTCTTCTTCTTCTTCTTCTTCTTCTTCTTTCTTCTTTCTTCTTTCTTCTTCTCTTTTCTTCTCTTTTCTTCTTCTTCTTCTCTTCTTTTCTTCTTTTCTTTTCTCGAGACAGAATCTCACTCTATTGTCCACGCTGGAGTGCAGTGGCATTATCTCAGCTCACTGCAACCTCTGCCTCCCGGGTTCAAGCAATTCTCCTGTCTCAGCCTCCGGAGTAGCTGGGATTACAGGCGTGCATCACCATGCCCAGCTAATTTTTGTATTTTAGTAGAGATGGGATTGCACCATGTTGGCCAGGCTGGTCCCAAACTCCTGAGCTCAGGTGACCCACCCGTCTCAGCCTCCCAAAGTGCTGGAATTACAGGCATGAGCCACCACGCCTGGCCTGCAGGCTCCTCTTCTACGTACCCCTTAAGTGTTGCAATTTCTCCTGGACTTGCCCCTGGTATTTTTCTTTTTCTGACATTCCATGATTTCAACTAAAGTTTACCTTTAGGCCAGGCCTTTTTCCATTCATGCACTCTAGTCATCTACTCAGCTTGCCATAATAAAATGCAATAGATTGGATGGCTTAAACAACATTTATTTCTGACAGTTTTGGAGACTGAGAAGTCCAAGATTAAGGTACCAGCCAATTTGGTTCCTGGTGAGGACTCTCTTCTGGCTTGCAAACAGCTGCCTTTTTGCTGTGTTCTCACAGGGTGGAAAGAGAGGGATCTCCTACATCCCTTCTTACAAGGGCATGAATCCCATCATGAGGACTGCATTCTCATGATCTAATTACCTCCCAAAAGCTCATCTCCAAATGCTATTACATTGGGAGCTAAGGCTTCCACATATGAACACCAACATTCAGTCCATAACATACCCAACAGCCTAATAGGTATCTCTACTTGACTGTTACACAGAGTCTTACAACGTCAACAGGTTTAAAACTGAACTCATTCTCTTACCTGCAATCCTGCTTCTTCTCGATTTTTCCTATAGGATACCATTCTTCACTCAGTCACCCGAATCAGATATTTTAAAACTCATCCTGCACATATCCCCACCCCCGCCCCCACCACAGCCAAGCAAGACCTGTGATTTCTGCCCCCCAAAGATCTTCAAATCCATCTCTTCTCCACATTATTGCCATTGTCTTCACTCAAGCCCTCATATTTTCCACCTAGAGTATTGCTTTCTCTCATTCCTTCTGGATCTATCCTCCATACTATATCTACAGTGAAATTTTAAAGGATGAAAATTGTCTTAATTTAATTTAATGTAACTTAATTTAGGAAAGCTAAGTAATTAAACATGAGGCCAAAGTACATAAGAAAGCGGCAGCCCTTTATTGCAAATATGCACATACTCTCGGGCGAGGTTCTCTGGTCCTCAGGTGTGGGGGGGCCAGGGAAGTCGTGCCAGCGCTCTCGGGTGAGGTTCTCCGGTCCACCAATGCGGGGGCCGAAAAAGTCACGCCGGCTCCTGCTGCTGGTGGACTTTTATGCATTGGTACTGGAAGGGGGAGGGCAGTGGGCGGGATAAGGGCGTGATAGGGGCGTCTCCATAGGCGTGGCCGGGTAAGTTTCGATCTCTTCGGATTGACGTCACCTGGAGCATGCTCGGTTGAGCTGCATCTTCCTGGGCGTGGGCTGCATTTTCCCGCACGCGGGAAAGTTGGTGAGGAAGAACCCGGAAGCAACAGGGAAAGTTGGTGAGGAAGAACCCGGAAGCAACATGGATTGTGCCTTCTTGTTCACCTTCCTCCATCTTGTCCTTTGTCCCTCACCCAAACAAAAATGTTTTGGTATTACCTGCTTTCAGTCCCTCAAGATAGGATGCTGACTCTTCCTGGGCAGGTCCCTCCCACTTGCATTGCCTGACATGCAGTGGACTTCCTGCCTCTGTCCCTCTCTGCCCCTGCCCCGACGCCTGGCCAAACCTGAGAGATTTTCTGATTCCACCTGGGCTTCTGGAGAGGCCCTGTCCAAACCTTCTGTGTCTGGGGCTTCTTAGTTCTCCTTATTAGGATCTCCAGGGATGGGAAGTAGATAAGCAGCCTTCTCCTGCAGCCTGTTCTCCTGTTTTGCTACCCTGTTACCACACTACTTCCTTTGTCAGTATTTATGGAACACTTTCTCTGTGCCAGGGAAACATTTTTAGGAAACATGGATGAGACACAGCCTGGCCTCAAGTCTATAAGGGAAGATTGATGGCCAGGCACATCCAATATCATGTGCTAAGTGCACAGAGCACTGCAGGAGCCCAGCTTCTCCTGATCACTAACGGAAATTTCACCCTGCTTTTTCCTGTACAGGCATGGAGAACCAAATGCTTAGTTCCCAGCACACCCACCTACCAACCCTCTTATCTCTCAGGCTAAGCCCCCAACCGTCAAGATGGTCACTTCCAGGTGCAGGGTGTGGTAGAAAGCAGGCTGCTTCCAGTGCTCCCCCGCCTACTGACTGACCAAGGGGCAGGAGAGCTTCCCCTTCCCTGCCCCCATTAGCCACAGTCAGAACCATCTTTTCTGTTAAACACCTTTGCAGCCCTCCATAGGACTGTCTCCTCAGCTCCTGGAGTAGCCAGGAAGAAAACCAAGCCCACTGTTTACTTTCTACATGCCAGGCTTGTTTCCCTGGATGACTCATGTAGGTTTGCATAGGAAAACTTGTTAGAACAATTTGTTCTACAAGGCAGGCACTCAAATGACCAAGGCCCGCTTACCTGGGCTAGCTTCAGCACTGGGGCATCAGCTCTGTATCTCCTGCTTTACATCCACCTGTTCCATTTTATAATTGGTGCGTGGTCTCTGAAAACTCATGAAAAATCTTATTTAAAGACAGCAGTAATTAACCTAATTGCAAATATAGAAAATGAAAATATTTCCTATGAAATGCCCAGGAGTTGTCAGGTGTTTTTTTAGAATCCCAGAAATAGGATCAAGGAAGGAAGATAAATAAGAAATAGCAGGCCTTTCATACACTGGTATTAAGCAGTATGCTGTGCCTGTGTTTAAATATTAAATAAAGACATGGCCATTGTCTTCAGTGGAAAGGAAGAAATGTGGGAAGTGGAAAAATTGGATAAGGAAGCGTGGAAAAGCAGCCACCCCATCTCTCTCCTCCTCCCTGTGCCACTTCCTGCAGGCCTCTTCCTGGCTTCTGCTCTTAGTGAGAGGATCAGGCTCTGAGGGCTGGGAGATTGATAATGCGTTAAAATGCAGCCTCACATCTCCCTGCCTTATTCCTCAGTCATGGAACCCTACCTGTCTATCTAACTGAGCCTCTAATTCTGTAGTTGAAGAAACAGGGCCCAGAGAGTGAAGTGATTTGCTTCTTGTCCAGCAGTTCATTAGAAGTCCAACCTCCTCATTTCTGGACCCCCAGACCAGGGCTTTTTCCCTTGGCTGCTTCCATTCCTGAGCTGCGATGACATGGAGATGACCAGCATCCCCTTCTTCCAGTGTACCCTGTCA
Organism: Piliocolobus tephrosceles; assembly: GCF_002776525.5. Lineage (NCBI taxonomy): Eukaryota > Metazoa > Chordata > Mammalia > Primates > Cercopithecidae > Piliocolobus > Piliocolobus tephrosceles. Next base: position 100,009,203 of record NC_045434.1, read on the forward strand.
ATATAGGCCTGTGTACTTGGCAAAACTTTTACATCCAGGCTGGAGGAAGTACTGCTTTTGTTTCTGGACTTTGAAAAGATCCTAAGATGAGAACATCTTACTGGGCTGGAAATGCACTTTAAGGTACTTGAGTGAAAAGATGTGTGAAAGCCAGTGGCATCCCTAGGCTCGACATGCCTGAAAGCTCAAGTGTTAGGAAAGGAGGACTTTGTTCTTGGTGTTTTCATTCTCTCCCCTCCCTCCCGTGTTGTCCCTGCAGGCCGCCAGCTCACTGGAGCCGAGAGGGCCTCCACGGCCACTGCGGAGGAGACTGACATCGACGCTGTGGAGGTCCCACTCCCAGGGAATGACGTCCTGGAATTCAGCCGAGGAGTGACTGATCTAGATGCCGTAGGGAAGGAAGGAGGGTCCCACACAGGCTCCAAGGTAGGCAGGACATGGCCCATCTGTGTGATCTGCACATGTGTGCCCTCAGGTCATCAGTCGCTTCCTAGCCCCTGCCGGCTCATCTTCTGAGTGAGACACTCCATGGCACAGTGGCGGTGCCAGAGCACGCTTCACTGCCTTTCGGGGGGTCTGACTTCCAGAGGGTCTGGACACTAGATGCTGCTGCAGACCGGGATGCCGTGGAGCTGATTCCTGACACACATTGCCCTCCCCACATCCCACCAATATTTGATCTCCTACTCCCTGGCACCCTCTTCCCTTAACAGCATCTCATCTTTGCACAGTATTTTGCAAGGCTCACTCTTGCGTGCGCCCGCGCGCGCGCGCACACACACACACACACGCACACAGACTCCCCTGTGGCTTAACTGATAGAGTAAAGTCAGTTTGGGCCCCCTCTGCCTGTAGTAGTGGTGGTGTACCTTTGATAATTCCTGTAGATAGCACTATGGAGTCTGGAAATTGGCCCACTGAATGTTAGAAACTGAAAGACCACCTTAGTCATCATCAGCTCCAACCTAACATCATATAGGTGAGATGACTGTGGCTTCTGGGGGTTCCTAATGTGATCCAATTAAGAAACTAAGAACTTGAGACCAAATTCCAACCTGAAGCCAAACCTAATTAAAAATATTTTAAACCCAGAAGCAAAATTACTGACCAATAGCTCTACCCTTAGATTCCCAGGCAGTTTATATCATGGCACCTCTCTTTCTTCAACATTCATATCTTATCTCACGTGGAGGTTTGGAGGGCAGTTCGGTTCTAAACTGTCTGCCTGGGGTTTCCTTTGGAACCAGTTTGTCCTCTACAAGTGGAAATAGCCCTGTGTCACTGGGGGCCTTCCTTGTGTGTGTCTGAAGAAGTCCCCACAGCAGAACTGCCTGAAACAAAATGCCTTTCCCTGCCATTGAACTCTATGAATCGTAGAAGCCATCTTGGTAAAAATGTCCACAAGAGAGGGAGACAGAAGGAAAGGAGGGAAGGACACAGGAACTTCTTTCATCTAACAGGATCTCTCCAGATCATTATGTATTTTAGGATCCAAACTTCTTTGTTGATGGTTCTCACCAGAGGCAGTGGAGGGCAGGAGGTAGCCCCCTTACCTGGCCCCTTCTTCCAGGACCCAACTCCAAGCTTCTCCCAACAAGGGAGAAGGAACATCTCAGACCCTGGAGGAGGGAGCCCTAAGGACACAGCAGAGTAGAAGATTGAAGCTGTCTCCTTCCTGTTATCATGGTAGGGTGGACGGAAGCTATGTTTTTCTAAAATAGATTCTTCTAAGTCTAGAACCTCAAGGAACTCAGTGACAGGGTATCATTGGAAGTGGGGGGCAAGAGATGGAGCAGTATCAGCCATCAGTCTCCCATCATGCGGGGTCAGTTACCGAGGTGTCCCCATACAATTTTCTGACTGTGTGGTATCAGCCCAGGCAGCTACACCATTTCCTTCCTGGGCCTCTACTCCCATTTTCATTGAAGATGCACTGCTGTCAGCTTATGGGTTGTAAATGCACCAATTTACTCCTCCCAAGTGCACGCCAGAGAGAGGGAGGCCCCTCAAGATGGCTCCTGCCACTTGTCATGTCCTGTCTTCTCCTTCCCCTCCAGGTTTCGCACCCCCAAGAGCCCATGCTGACAGCCTCACCCAGGATGCTGCTCCCTTCTTCTTCCTCGAAGCCTCCAGGCCTGGGCACAGAGACACCGCTGTCCACTCACCACCAGATGCAACTCCTCCAGCAGCTCCTCCAGCAGCAGCAGCAGCAGACGCAAGTGGCTGTGGCCCAGGTTCTCCTCAGCCTCCTCCCTACTTCGCAGGCTCCACTCTCATGGGCTTGATGCACCTTCCCTAGTGAGGGGCTCAGGACAGGTTTAAAATCTAGGGAGTCATAAGGAATTGCTCATGCTATTGAATCATTGCTTGTTGGGGAGAGGGAGCAGGATAGATGGGGGATGCAGTTGAAATGGAGAGGCACATTTTGGTTTCCCGTGTATCCCCTGCTCTGAGCTGGGCTTGGCTGGCTTGGCTGAATGTTGTTAATGACTTGAACTGACCAAGGGAAAAGATGCACACAATTCCACCCTTCCTTTCCTGCCTTATTTTCCTAAAGTTTGGGGCGGGAAAATGATGCCTTTGGAGTCAGAACAGTTAGGGCTTTATGATACCACTCTTAAAACAGCTTAAACTATGCATTTGTGTCAAACACCATTGTAAAAAGACTACTACCCTAGCATCCCAGTCTCCATGTCTATAACAAGTTTCCCAGTCTCCATTATGATCTACTTATTCCAGGCGGTATTTGATTGGAATTCATTATTGTAGGATTTAACTTACAGGAATTAGGTATATTATTTGAGCCGTAATGAAAAGAATTGACTTAGATCTCAGAATCAAGATGGTGTTTGGGCTGCTGCTACATTGTAGGGGAGGGTAAGCTGATTTCCCTTGCTGCTTTCAGCAGGGATTCCTCCTGTTTGCTTTCTATAGAGGGCGCTGTAGTCCACATCTTCCTTGGGACTTAGGAGTCTGAGCTTCCTCTCTACCACGGGCACTCAGGGAATGGTAAAGACATTCATTCATACCCAAGGCTGAATCCTGAGGCGAGAGCCAGGGTCAGGGCCTGATGAGTGGATGAAGATCTTAGGAGAGGGGGCAGTTGGGGCTTGGGAGAGTTGGTAAAGGATCTGGAAAGGCAGCCTGCATCAACATTCTAAATTTGCTTGACCAGACTGTTGACCACTTAGGTTTTCTGCATTCTAGAATGGCGGGGAGCAGACTTCTCCAGGGAGCACTTATTGCTCTCTGTTACGTCTTCTGCTTACTCTTGTCCTGGCTCTTGAGTGGACTGAATCATTCAGACAGAGATATCCTTTCCACCTTTCCACCTTGAGGAGGCATGCGGCGACCTGGCCATAACAGGATCTGCTATGACTCAGGGTTTGAAGAAGACCTACTTGTAACATGGTCTCCTGACCTGGGCCTGAGGTGCAAGGCTCATGGATGACTTTTACATCCAGGTTTCAGGAGAGTAGAGTCAATGGGACACAGCTCTCAAGTTATTGGAGTCTTTTTAAAAAGTCTTACCTTGAAACAGAAGGATATCTTGTGATGCTAGGAGGATTTGCAGGTGTTCAAAACAGCAACAGAGGGGGGAATGTCATTCATGGCTTCTTATATTTGGAGAAAAAAAATCATTTCTCTTTGTCAAATAAAAGAATCCATCTCCTATCATTATTGATGGCATGGCAGTCTGAGAATCCTCTCCCTAGTGTGACGGCTGACAGGAGCACAAAGACTAAGCACTTCAGCACGGGTCCATTCTCAGACTCATTTCATTTCCACAAGTTTCCCATTGAATACAGATCATAATACTTTTATTTTGTAGCGTATCAATTACCAAGTAATTATTATTTATGTAGGAGTGGGCTTGATGCATATTCATGATATGATTTTATCAAGGAGGCATTTGAATTCAAAGTCACTGCTGAGTACTGGAGAGAAACTATTTGCAAAAGTGTAATCCACACAAGAGTGTTGTGGTGGTGGAAGGAAGCATTCAGTCTACAAAGCAACAAGACATGTAGCTTATCACAGGTCTACCACAGTCAGGATGAAACCCTAAGAGTGATTTTCTGGTATAGAAAATCTCCATGGGAAAATCCTGCCCTGGCCCTCCAGTCTCCATGGGAAATCCTGCCCTGGCCCTGTTTTAATTGCATGTCTCCTAGAAGACAATGCATCTAGGGGAAGGAAAGAGTGTGGTATTAGGGATTTGCTTCATGAGCCTCTCTCAGTTCTAGACATGTCCACAGGCTGAGCACCCTTAGCCTCTCACTCACTTGGAATCTGTTGAATATAGTTGCCCTGCTTGACTCTCAGTACAGTGTGGTGGTCAAAAGGCCACTATAGTGCGTCTGTGTCCCACAGTGGTGAGATGACTTTAGGGAGAGTCTTAGGCTACCAAAATCGTCAGATAGGACAGGACCTTGGGATCATCTGATAGGTTCTTGAACATATTCCTGTACCTCTGTCTGCCATGCCTATCTGTCTCTGACTACCTTCTTTCTGTTCGCATCTTGCTTTTGCTGTCCAGGAGCACAGCAGGGATATTGTACCTTTCAGCTGGCTTTCAGCTCCCCTGTCCTGCAGACGGATTCGGTCCTAAACTGACCTTCAGTTAGAAGTTTCTCTTCACACTGCTCTTTCTTCCACTTTCTTTGTAGTGTTTAATCCAAGGGCTTTTTATTAGTGTCTATATCCTTGGGTAAAAGCAATTCTGTAAGATGTAGCTGGATTAATAGGTGTCTTGGTGTCTTTCAACATTTGAAATAGACCAAGTATAGCAAGCTTGGTTTCTCTGCACCAGTGGGGCTGATTTCAGTTTCCAGCACGAGGTCAGCTCTTACTTGTTCTGTCAAACTCTGTTGCCACCAAACTGCAAGGCTTCTGTCTGTCTTTATTAAACTATCAGCAGTCCCCAGAATTCCAATGAGTGAAACTGTGACCTCAGCCTTTCAGGTGGGAATAGTTTTCTCGGAGAGCATCCAAATCCTCCTGTGTTGTTCCTGGGTAAAAATCTCAGGATAAAGACAGTTTCTTGCAGACAAATGTACCCTTGAGGTCACTTGTTGCACTATTTATGTTCCCCCACCCCCACCCCCCATTTCTTCCCACACGCCAGTCTAGTTCTGCTGTTGCCATGGGGACCAGGCTTAGGTCTCCTTCACAGTGTCCTGATTTGGTTTAAGGCCGCAAGACCTCTCCCAGCCTCACCCTAAATTAGTTCTGAGCTGGTCTCGAGGGGGCCCGCCCTGACCTTAAAGGTATATGGGCAAAGGTGGTATTCAGCTGACTCTTAAGTGTTTCCAGGTTAGACCTCAGTGTGTAAATAGTGAATACCCAAGTCCCTCTGACCACTCTTCCAACCCAGCATGAGGCTTGCCTGGCTGCACTAGCTTCCTGCTTTTAGGTGGACCAGAAGTTCAAGGGTGTGAATGAGAGTAGAGCTAAGCCTCAAATCGAAGCTGGGATGTAGCTGGCACCTGCATGGCCATGGGCTGGGCCGACAGTCTCAGAACTGATCTGGGCACTGTGGCTGATTGGCAGGAGTTAAGTAGGCCAGGTCTGTTCACCGTTTACCAATTCCCGGCCTTGTTCATGAGGAAAGTGTTAGTACAGTTCAGTATTGCTATTTAAAGATTTCTCCTCTACCTGCTGCCACTTCCGCTTGTTCAGGAACAAGGAATTGGTTATTTATGCTTCGCAATCATGTATGCTGTAGTTAGAGGAACAGTGCTAACAAAACTCCGCATCCCCACTCGAGGCCCTCTATGTAGCATCTGTCCCTGTGGCTTCTCCCAGTCCCCAGAACCCTGGTGTGCACTGCCCAAGTCCCTGCCATGTGCATGCTGAGACAGCGGCACCTGCCTCTGCTTCTGTGTCCAGTGTGTGGGGGGAGCAAATTGCTCTGGTTCTCTCCACTGCCATTTCCATGTGCTTGCTACTCCCTAACTTCAGCCTGGCCCTGCCCTCACTACTGATGGAGGAGCTGGAGTCCAGGCAAGTAAGCTGGAGAGTGAGGGGGCCAATGGTCTGGTGTGGCTGGGTGGGTTGAGGGTGGGTTTCACAGTCTGGGGAAGCAGTGTAGAGCTGGAGGGTGCAGGGCTGAACTTTTGTGTGTCATGATGAGGCCAGAGTGCAGAGCTGGACATCTGAGCCCAGGCACTCCGGGCATGGCCTTAGTGTCACATCCCTCTGTGCCACATCACTAACTTAGTATGTAAGTACAACATTCATTGCCAAAGACAACACACTTCTGCAATGGAGACACTAATTTGTACCTTTCCAGAAAGAAATATGGTCTACTTTTATGAAAGGGGCTCAATTCTTTGAAAGAAAAGAGTGCTAAATCCAAAAAATATCCCATCTGGTGGGGAGGAGGTGGTGGTCTCTGCCCCTGTTGTATGAATGGGGAAACAAAGCACAGAGGGCTGTAGCAGACTGCCCAAACCAAGGCTTCACATAACGCTACCTCATTTCAGTGCTTCAAGTTCAAGCCTACATAGTTATAAAACACTGCGCCTCAAAGTTAAAAGAAGTCCAGGCCATTTTGTCTCAGTGTGGCCTGATTTGGGCTCTCCGGCAGCACAACCTGCCACAGCATGGGATTTGAGCCTTATGCCCAGTACCACTTTTGACAGCTGCAGAAGCAGAGGGCTCATCAGTGCTGGCTCAGGCAGTGGCAGCAGCGAGTGCTCACATAGTCACAGGGCTTGAAAATACCTGAAATAGTATAACTGGTTTTACAGAGGTAAAACTCCCATTTAATCTGGTACAAGGAACATTTTCTCATGGCACTTGGTGCCAGTGGATCTGCGATGGGAAGCAATTAATTCAAGGGTGTTCATTTAGGTATTGCTGGTACTCCACCATTGGTACTTGGGTAACTGCAAAACAAGCTTTCAAGTTTTTTCCTGGCTTCTGTAAGAGGGGACTCTTCCTTCACCCTCAATTCTAATTCTCTGACTTCACAATGGGGAACTGAGCCATTAACAAATTCCCTCTAGTACTGACCACGGTGTCAACCTGGATGTGGAATTATCAACTGTCTGATCCTCAAGTCAGTCCTCTTGGTTGACAGATGGAGAAACTGAGGTCTGGAGAGGAGTGAGTTGTCTACAGTTGCCTAGGGAGTACCCAACAGACAAGCACTCCAGCTCCTGGTCTGGTGCATTTGAATGGCCTGTCCTGTTGGGATGTTCAGATTGGGAAGCAGGAAACTGACTCTGGGCTGGGTGCAGTGGCTCACACCTGTAATCCCAGCACTTTGGGAGGCCAAGGCAGGTGGATCACTTGAGGTCAGGAGTTCAAGACCAGCCAGCCAACATGGGGAAACCCCGTCTCTACTAAAAATACAAAAATTAGCCAGGCGTGGTGGCAGGCACTGGTAATTCCAGCTATTTGGGAGGATGAGGCAGGGGAATCGCTTGAACCCAGGAGGCAGAGGTTGCAGTGAGCTGAGATCGCATCACTGCACTCCAGCCTGTGTGACAGAGTGAGTCTCAAAAAAAAAAAAAAAAAAAGAAAGAAAGAAAGAAAAGAAACTGACACTGCAGTATGTGTGCAGAGATCCCTCAATAAGTGCCAGTTAGAGATATGCAGGATTCTCTACTTTCTTTGTTTATAATCACCAAAAGACTTTGTTCCACATTTCTCTCTGTTTGGTTTGGTTCCAAAGAAAATGGAAGATGAATAATTTAGTAATTTTATTTGCTCAGTAGGTTCCTTTCGATGACATTCTTTGTTGGGATAAGTAACGGTACTCATAAGGGCAAGATTAAGCTTACCCTTCTCTGAGGCTTATCTGTGGGCTTCCCACAGCAGTTGTCCTGTTCCTTAGAACCAAATAGATTTGGGGGATCCCCAGCTGAAATTTCTCCGTGCCTCCCTTTCCAAGGAGGAGAAAACCTTAATAGCCACCCACCCTCTGACGTCCAGATTAAAATATTATTGACATTTCTTTCCCTGTTGAGTTGATATAGGAAGAAACAAACCCAGTTTCTTCCTGCTATACTGTCACAACATATTTCTGTGACCAAATGTATGGGACTTTTTCCCACACACCAAGCAAGCAAGCAGTTCTGTAGAGGACACGCAGTGTCCTCTAACTCAGTTTGATTCTGAAACTATCTACCTGGAAACAGCATCAGATCCTATAGTTTGAGGGCTCAATCCTGCAAGACTTTCCCCCATTTCAGACACCAATTACAAGTAATAGTTTGTCACCTACACCTCTGACCAATTGGCTATAAATTGGTGTTCCCTCTACCCTCTTCTTGGACTCAACTGATTTGCTAGAGCAACTCACAGAACTCAGGGAAACACCTACATTTACTGGTTTATTTTGAAGGATATTATAAGGGATACCAATGAACACCAGATGGAAGATATGCATAGAAAGGGCAGCTAGAGCTCCCATGCCCTCCCCAGGTGCACCACCCTCCAGGAACCTCCAAATGTTCAACCTGGCAGCTCCCCTAATCCAGTCCTTTTGAGTTTTTAATGGAGGCTTTATTATGTAGGCATGATTGATTACATCACTGGCCACTGATGATTAGTTTAACTTTTAGCCTCTCCCCTCCTGGAGGTTGGGGCGTGGGACTGAAAAGTCCCAACCCTCTAATCATACCTTGGTCTTTCCTGTGACCAGCCCCCATCCTAGAGCTTCCAGGGGTTCCTCAACCACTAATCATCTAATAAGCATACAAAAAACTTTCTTACCACTCTGGATATCTCAAGGTTTGGGGAGCTATATGTCAGGAAACAGGGATGAAGACCAAACATGTATTTCACTGTATCACACCTGTTCTCACCCCTCCCCAGATCTTTTCTCAATTAAAATGAGACAAAAAAATGAGTCTGACTTCTTGACCAAAATATCTTCTGTCCATAGCAGCTTTATGGAGGACAGATTTACTTTAAATTCCTTAGGCATTATGCCCCTATGGCTCCACTCAATTAGAAACAGGGTCAATGGCAAGGTCAGGGCCTCCAATCTGGGCAAGAGGGAGGCAGCCACTGTATCCACAAGTGTAATTCTCTGAGTGCTGGTTGCTGGGAGGGGCATACCCTGGGCCAGCAGGTCACTTGGCCAGGGGTGGCCAACTGTGAGGTTAGTACTGCCCTTTACTCCCTAAAAACAATGTGAATCTCTTCAGAGCAAACTCCTCTTCAGAAATTTGAGCATTTGTTTTCTGAGCAAGAGAATCAGCTAATGCTTTCGACTCCCCATCCATCTTCCTGCATCCTCGTCACACCTCTCCTGCCCCCAATCACCTGGCTCTGTCTTTACCCACACCATGGTTTTGGTACAAGAACACCCTTTTTCCCATAAGCTACATTGATTCAGGCCATAAAAATTCATTAGTTCCCTTTCTTCGGGGGCTTTCTGAAACCCTCCCTGGAGAACCCTTTATTCACTTCTTTGCACAAGAATCACGTATGTGTGAACACTGGTATTGGCCTTCTAACTCAGTTTCTTCAAACCAGGGTCCTGGTCTGGTTGCCCCTGTCTCCTCCCACTGAGTTTCATCTCCACATAAGGACTGCTCACCAAGAACAGAGATGTTGACACCATTGGGCCTCAAGCATGCTGAATGCATCGCTGCTGGCTGCTCTGCCATGAGAAGGTTGGAAATTGATGAGGGTGCCACAAACTGTTCACCTCAGCCCTTCTGGGCTGGTTGGAGGAGGCCCTCTCATGAGTCAGTCAGCAAATGTTTAACCCCTACCAGGTGGTCCTAGTAGTATGTGGTATGAATCATGGTCCTAGATGTCTGCCATGGCAAATAAAAAGGGAAGACAGGGAAAGAAGCTGCCACCTACAGAGTGGCTTGATGACAGCTGCATCACTAATTTAAAAAGGCATGTGTAGTGCTTCCTATTTCTCACTACTTTTGGGTGAGTGGGGGAGGGAGAAAGATTATATGGGCTTCGTTGTGACACTGTTCTTAGCCAGTGGGTCAACAGATCAGTTTTGGTTTTGTTTTTTAGAAGATGGGATGAGAAAAGAGTGTGCCCCCTTCCACCTCCAACATGGCATATGCCATACTAGGTGCTGAAGGAGTTCTCTAAGCAGGGATGGAGCACCGTGCGTGTGTGTGTGCGTGTGTGTGTGTGTGTGTGTGGCGGGGGCTGGGGGTCGATGGCTCTTTCCTGCTTCTTGCCCTTGGTATGGGGCCCAGTGTGGTACCTTAGTGATACATCATGGCCCTCCCTTGGGACACACAGCTTCACAGGGTCAGTGAACCCACTCCTTTCGGCTCCTCCTCTGGAATGATAAGCCCAGATGCCCATTCTGCCCATGAAGGGCTTCTTCTTGAACTGAATGTGGAGGGCATCTCTGGTCCTGGCTGTCTGCCAGCGACCCTTATGTACATTCATGTCCCTCTCTTCTCTCTGTCCTGTCTTCTCTGCTGCTGCCTCTTTTCTGCAGGTACACTTGCTGAAGGACCAGTTGGCTGCTGAGGCTGCGGCGCGGCTGGAGGCCCAGGCTCGCGTGCACCAGCTTTTGCTGCAGAACAAGGACATGCTCCAGCACATCTCGCTGCTGGTCAAGCAGGTGCAAGAGCTGGAGCTGAAGCTGTCAGGACAGAATGCCAGTAAGCCAGTGCCCTGCCCAACCCCGCTTCCTCTGTGAAGGCTCTGGAAAGAGTGTTACTTTCTTCAAGTTTTTGGTGGTGCTTTCTTGGACCCCTGACCTGCCCCTGTATTCCAGCAGAAAACATAGGCAGCTTTGTTTCCCCATTAGTATACTTAATGAATTACAGAATCGCATGCCCAAAGGAGATCTCGGGTGCCTTCTCATCCAGGCCCAGGGCTGGACTTTGAATGTCCCCGGAGTCACTGCTATGTGCTCATCCAGTCTCTATTTGATAGGGGCTCAGGTATTCTATGTCCTAGGGCAGCCCATTTCTTTCTCAGAGAGCTTTTGCAACCAACATACAATATACTCGGCACCTATTGGGTGTCATGGTCTCTGTGAGCTCTGTGGGAGACAGCAAATTGTTTCTTAGTTTACTGTTCTGCACTGTGTATTTCAAAACTCTGTCACATAGAAAAAGCTGGGAACAGTATATCTGTTCAGTGGATAAGGCAGTGGAATCACTGGCTGCACAGCTTTGCTGGACAATGGCAGAGGTTGCCTGGCCCCTACTTGAGAGGCTGTCTCTACGCTCAGCACCCTCGGACTGGACTGGACAGCCGTAGATTGCAACACATTTTCACGCCTTCCTCTTGAGCCTTTCTGTGGGTTGTATGCATGCTCAGAGTGTGTGTGGGCTGTGGACCAGCAAATACCCATTGATCACATATTGTGCCAGAAACTGTGATAGAATTTTTTGCATGTGAGATCATTTAATCCCTGTAGTTCGGCTGCAGAAAAATGGGATGCCATTTTACAGATGAGGTAACAGACTCAGGGAGGTTAAGTAATTAGCTCAAGGTTACAGGCCTAGCAAGGAGCAGAGTCAAGATTCAAACCTAGATCTGATTGCAAAACTTTGTTGCAACTATACCAGTGGTTCCCCCAAACCATCCCATGAGCTCTTTTAAAAATACAACTTACTGGGTCCAACCTACAGAGACCCTGCATCATTGGGTCTGGGGCTGGTCTGGGAGCCTGTATTTTTAAAGTAACCCAGAGGTATGGATTGGAAACCAGTGCCCTTCACCACTCTGGAAGCCTCTCTGGATTTTCCAGATTGTTCATCGAAACTCTGCGCTATCCTAATTAGTGCTTATTTATATGATTGTCCTAAAGGTTACCACAGGCTTCTAACATGGTTCTCTCAATTGGTACCTTTTTCCTACCACTAACACTATTCAGAGCCTTCAGTGGTTTCCAGAACCATCATATGGTTCTCATGTCCCCGCCTTTACCACCTCCCAAAGCTCCTCCCCTCCAGCGAGGTGTGTCTGGAGCTATGTAGGGGCGCCAGGAAGGGGTGAAGAGTTAAGAGATCCAAAGCCCGGGGACGTGCTGCTAAGCTGGTCTGGGAAGGGCTTTTGCAGGGCACCGGCGGGCAGAAGGCAGGCATCCCAAATCAGCAACCTTGCCTAACGCTGCCCCTCTGCTACCTCTTGTCTCCCCTGCAGTGGGCTCCCAGGACAGCTTGCTGGAGATCACCTTCCGCTCTGGAGCCCTGCCCGTGCTCTGTGACCCCACGACCCCTAAGCCGGAGGACCTGCATTCGCCGCAGCTGGGCGCAGGCTTGGCTGACTTTGCTCACCCTGCGGGCAGCCCCTTAGGTAGGCGCGACTGCTTGGTGAAGCTGGAGTGCTTTCGCTTTCTCCCGCCCGAGGACACCCCGCCCCCAGCGCAGGGCGAGGCGCTCCTGGGCGGTCTGGAGCTCATCAAGTTCCGAGAGTCAGGCATCGCCTCGGAGTACGAGTCCAACACGGACGAGAGCGAGGAGCGCGACTCGTGGTCCCAGGAGGAGCTGCCGCGCCTGCTGAATGTCCTGCAGAGGCAGGAGCTGGGCGACGGCCTGGATGATGAGATCGCCGTGTAGGTGCCAAGGGCGAGGAGATGGAGGCGGCGGCGTGGCTGGAGGGGCCGTGTCTGGCTGCTGCCCGGGTAGGGGATGCCCAGTGAATGCGCGCTGCCGAGGAGAATGCCAGCCAGGGCCCGGGAGAGTGTGAGGTTTCAGGAAAGGATTGAGATTCTGCTTTGGAGGGTAAAGTGGGGAAGAAATCGGATTCCCAGAGGTGAATCAGCTCCTCTCCTACTTGTGACTAGAGGGTGATGGAAGTAGGGCCTTCCAGAGCCCATGGCTTCAGGAAAGGGTCTCTCTCCAGGACTGCCGGGCTGCTGGAGGACCTGCCCCTACCTGCTGCATCGTCAGGCTCCCGCGCTTTGTCCGTGATGCCCCCGTACCCCCTCACTCTCCCCATCTCCATGGTCCCGACCATGAAGGGAAGCCATCCGTACCTTCTCAGGTACTTTGTTTCTGGATATCAGGATGCTACCAGTTGCCTAACCCTCCCCCTACCTTTATGAGAGGAATTCCTTCTCCAGGCCCTTGCTGAGATTGTGGAGATTGAGTGATCTGGGCTGCAAAAGCCAGGCTAGTCCTTGTAGTGTGAGCATGGAATTGGAATGTGTCACAGTGGATAATCTTTTAGAGGAACTGAATCCAAACATTTTCTCCAGCCGGACATTGAATGTTGCTTCAAAAGGAGCCTTGAAGCTTTAACATGGTTCAGGCCCTTGGTGTGAGAGCCCAGGGGGAGGACAGCTTGTTTGCTGCTCCAAGTCACTTAGATCTGATTCTTGTTTTGAAAGCCCTGCCCTGCCCACCTCCTGCCTGTAGCCCAGCCCATCTAAATGGAAGCTGGGAAGTGCCCCTCACCGCCCCCCCCCCCCCCCGTGTCCTGTCCAGCTGAAGCTTTTGTAGCACTTTACCTCTCTGAAAGCCCCAGAGGACCAGAGTCCCCAGCCTTACCTCTCAACCTGTCCCCTCCACTGGGTAGTGGTGGTCAGTTTTTACTGCAAAAAAAAAAAAAAAAAAAAAAAAAGGAAAAAAAAAGTGAATGCAGGCTGATAGCTGAGACTGTGAGACTGTTTTTGTCCACTTTTCTGAATCACTGCCACTTGGGTCAGGGACCACAGCCATTGCCACGCTTGGCCCATCTCTCTGGGTGCGTGCCTTGAGCACACCTGTAAAAAGTGCCATGTGCAATTGTCTTATCTTTTATGATCTAGGCTTTGCCTAGGGATCACCACTCCTTAATGGGCTGACTGGGGCAATGAGGAAAAGCTCCTTTGCTCCTGTAAGGCCGTAAGTGGCTGTTAACAGATTTTCAAATGCCTGAAGAGATTGCTGAGACCTGCTAGAGTCATATGTTCGGGGAATTAAGTCTTTATCCTAGACAACAAGCTACAGATGCAAACTGCAGTATTTTTGGGGGGTCAGTCGGTGAGGATATGATTGTCCCAAAATGGAGTTCATTGATCCTAGCTTTGCTTTAGAATGTATGTAAATAAAAGTGCAGTCCTCTTCTAATGGCCACAGTTGGTTTAGCCCAGAAAGTCCAAATTAAAGGAAATAAATTCAGTTTTATGTTAGCCTTCCTTGGTGCATCAGGGTGTCAGTGGAAATAGGATGGGGTGGTGTGTGTGTGTGTGTTTTGTGTGTGTGTGTACACATGTGTTTATATATACATGTGTGAGGGAAGGTATGTACATATATGTAGGATTGTGACTAGACAGAAAAGAGTGGGAATCTCTAGGGTGTTTGAATCAGCAACAGATTTGTGTTTTCTAACATGCATTTAGTTAGAGAGGCATGGTTCTGTTTGTTTTGTTTTGATCTAATTTGCCATTGGAAATAGGTACAGGTACACAGAGAAGGAAGAACCAGGAAAGTGAAATCCATGAAACTAAATGAGCAGCTGTCAGGAATCCAGTGTGACTGAGCCTACCTAGCTTATTAAATCTAACCCAGGGTTCCTTGAGTCCAAGACCACTTCGATTATTAAGATTTTGAATGTCCAGAGGAGTGAAAAGTCTGTTTTCTGGACATAAGCAGGAGCTGAGGATAAAGCCAGAGGCCAGTGGATTAGGTGTGTGGAATGTGGATGGAGAGGGCTTGTGTGGGATGTGGCCAGGGAGCGGATGAGGAAGGCCGTTTCTAAATGGTCTGTAAAAACTTGAGATTGGACAGACGAAAGGAAATGGAGAGATTAAAGAATTGGGGAAACTAGTTATCTGTGTTGCTGACTTTGGGACCCATCCAAGACTCTTGCCCTTGGGGTGTTCCATGGTGGTTTCTTCCTGCCTGGGCCCCACCCTTTCCCCAGTTCAGGCCCTCCCTGAAGGACTAGTTTGTATATTGGCATCCTCCCTAGTGGGACCCAAACCAGTGCACACTTGGTGTGTGGAGATGGGAGGCAAAGGACAGATCTAGGAGCCTTGTAAGGATCACCAGCCACCAACCCTCCATCAGGGCCAACTGGGCAGGAAAGGGAACATTGCAGACCTGATTTCTCAACGATGTCACCCTGTCCTCCCTCCTTGCTTCTTGCTCTGCTAACTCAACTCTGCCTTCCTCTTTTTCATTCTTCTACTCTGCCCTGTATGGAGGACAAATGGACACCAGGGGTGCTGACCTTATTGGTGCCTGACCCAGCCTGCCCCAGGTGCCAGCAGACTCTCGTGCACAGGAGGCTCCCACAGTTATGGAGCCAGGAAAGAATTTCTCCACACTGGATGGACTGTATATTGGGATTAAAAATTATATTCCTTATATTCCTGCTTATATCAATGCTCTCTCTGTAAAACCTCTTCCTAGCCTCATTTCTCTCAATGGATCTTGTTTAGGAGTTGTGTTCCTTTTATTTACTCTTTGCTTGACTGCTTCCTCCTAATCCTCTACCTACTAGCCCTCTACTTCCTAAAGCTGTGTGTCATTAACTCTGTTGGATCAACTCTCTGGGAAAAGATTCTGTTAATGTAAGTGCACTTACTCCCTGGATGTTGTCACTAGTCTAGTGGCTTTTGCTAAATAAACCTTTCTTATTTCTAAAAGCTTTTCCATTGTATTTTCTTGCTGCTTCTATTCCACCTGCTCCTTCTGTCCCCTTCACTTCCACCCCACTTCCCAAGCCAAGTGGCATCAGCTCTGTGACATGGTTCCCAAAGGTATGGGATTGAGGAAGGATTCACAAGTTCCCTGTAGGAGGAGAGGGAGATGGTGGCTTCATTTGCACTTTATATAGATCAGCCCTGCGGGATCAGAGGTATCAGTGGTTCTTAACTAGGGAGGATTTTGCCTCACCAGAGGACATCTGACAATGTCTAGAGATGTTTTTCGTTGTCACAAAGCTACTGGCATGTAGTGAGTGAAGCCAGGGATACTGATCAATATCCTACAATGCACAGGACAGCCCCCTACAACAAAGAATCATCCAGCCCCAAATGTCAGTAGTCCTGAGATTGGGAAACTCTCATCTACACCCATTTTTGCTGACTCTGCCAATCCCAGGTTTTTTCAAACTCCAAATATCATTAGAATATGTGGGTAGTAGCAACCAGGTTGTTTTTTGATTTTGGGTTTCGGGTCTTTTTGTTTTTTTTTTTAAGGCAGGGTCTCACTGTCACCCAGGCTGGAGTGCATGATCATGGCTCACTGCAGCCCTGACCTCCCTGGGCTCCGTAATCCTCCCACTTCAGTCTCCCAAGTAGCTGGGACTACAGGTGTATGCCACCACACCCAGCTAATTTTTGTAATTTTTGTAGAGACGGGGTTTCACCATGTTGTCCAGGCTGGTTTCAAACTCTTGAGCTCAAGCGATTCTCCCGCCTTGGCCTCCCAAAATGCTGGGATTGCAGGCATGAGCCACCACGCCTGGCCAGCATCAAGTTCTGAGTGCTTGAAAAATTACTACATCATAGATATTTGCCAATATAACTGTATAATTTTATAATCAAGATTATACAGCTCATGCCTGTGATCCCAGCACTTTGGGAGGCCGAGGCAGGTGTATCACTTGTGCTCAGGAGTTTGAACCAACCTGGGCAACATGGGGAAAGACCGTTTCTACAAAAAAAGCATAAAAATTAGCCAGGCATGGTGGTGAGTGGCTGTGGTCCAAGCTACTTGGGAGGCTGAGGTGGGAGGATGGCTTCAGCCCGGGAGGCGGAGGTTGCAGTGAACCGAGATCACGCCACTGCACACTCCAGCCTGGATGATGGAGTGAGACCCTGTCTCAAGGAAAAAAAAAAAAGGTTAAACTATTTCACTGACTTCATGACTAAATGCCTGAAATATGTAGTTGGTAGAAGTCTGAATAGGCCTATTCCAGAAATGTTCATATTGGGGACAAAACAGGCTCCTCCTCATACCTACCTCAGGGGGGATCATGGTATCACTGCAACACAGCTCAGCACAGAAGTCCTAACTCATGGGAATGTAGGCTTCCCTGCAAGGAGTACAAATGAAAGGGCAGAGGAGGTTAGTAAAGGATGGAGAGTTTGAGGAATTAGAAGCTGTGGATCTCACAGAACAGACTTTAGAGAAGCCAGGTCACTTTGGCTGGAACTTTTAGCCATTTTGCAGGCAAAGGACGTGTTAAGCCTGATGCTTCGTCAGGCCCAGGCTAGAGAGAAAGTTGGAAAGGTTAGATCAACTGGGTTCACATGCCCTCTGTTCTTTTCTGGCTAAGTGAACTGAACTGAGCTTTGTATTCTCATCTCGAAAATGGGGATAGTATAAACCACACAAAGCTACTATGGAGAGTAAATGAGATTGCATTTTAAAAGCACCTGGTAGAGAGTGCCTGGCAGTGACCCAGGATAACGGAGCTTCCTTCTACCTGCACCTGTGCTGCTCAGTGCAGTGCTGGGTGCTTTTTCCTGCTCTGCTAAAACTTAGCTCTGTACTGAGAAAATTCCTGGGGTTACAATGATACAACATTAAATGTGGAATGTGGAAAACGCCTTGTCTTTAGGGAGAAGACACTAACCACAAGCACCTGGCAGGCAGGATGGGCACGTGCCATGGCACCTGGGCTCAGTCTCTGGCCTGCTTGTTTTCCTTCTCGTGATGTGTTCTATGCCTGCTGTACAGATGCCATAGAAAAGGGAGCATGGGGTTGGCAAAGGACAGGAGGCAACACTAGCTCGGAGTGAGGACTAAAAGATTGCCCAGAACCACTCATCTGCCCTTTCAGGGCACAGGATCCTGGGGGTGATGTCAGGGCTGCCTGGAGACTCCCGCACACTGGACTGGACAGGTTGTGACCTTGTCCTGGCTCCCAGCCCAGTTGGAGCCTGGCAGCCAAGTGGACTCTGGGATGCAGGTTGGGTGGGGTTGGGGATAGAATGGGGTGAGAAGCATGGCTCGCGGGCACAGGGCGGGAGTGGTCTCACAGCATATGATGTGATGGGGATTGAGCCCAGCCTCTCTCCCACTCTGTGGGGAACGAGAGAACCACAAATGAGATTTTCGCAGCACACTGATAAGCAGAGCAGCTCTGCTAAGCCATAGATAAGACTCTGGAGGAAAAGCCATTGGGAGGTGAGGGAGGACCCTCCAGGCCACCTGCTGGCCAAGCCCTGGGGGAGGCAAAGACCAGGGGAGGGTTTGTGCTGGGGTCCCTGCAAGGCAGTGCCCACTGCAGTGGAAGGGCCACTGAGTCATCAGGGAGGTGAAGCAAGAGGTAAATGAGGCCTGAAAGGATGACCAGCAAGCGTTTGGTGCTTTTTAAGAACCATGTTACAGTCAAGATAAATGTCCTTGCTGCATCCCTGATGCTTATCCGTCTTTCTGGGTCAGATGGACCGGGAGGTTCACTCAGAAATGGAGGAAGAGTCAGGGCTGCCCGCTGGGCACATTACTTGGTAACAGGAAGCAATAGGTTCCCACGTTTACCTGCCCAGTTTCACCTGGCTCAAAGCAGCCATGAAAAGATGTCTCCTGGGTCAAAACTGATTCTATTCTGCGCCAGCACAAGATGGCTGTTCTAAGTGAATGATGGTGGCACGTGTGAGCTCAGCCCTGGGTGAGCTCAGCTTCATCTGCCTCTGACCTGGCTTATACTCAGAGGCATATTGTCCTCCACATTCCCCTCCTCAGAAGATCTACCATCAAAGAAGCCTTTAAAACTGCAGAGATTCTTCCCCATGTAAATAGGAAAGGGCATCCAGCTCCTTATTCCCAGGGTGGGGCAAGGACTGACCACATAGGGACCAAGCAGAGGCCAGGATCCTAGAGCAGTGCTTCTCATAGCTGAACTGCATCAGAGTCACCTGGAGGGCTGGTTAGAATACAGACCACCAGCCCCAGCCCCATGGTTTCTGATTCAATAGGTCTGAGGAGGGCCTGAGAGTTCCCAGGGGATGCTGGTACTGCCGGCTGGGCACCTTACTTTGAGAACCTCTGCCTTAGAAGATATTCCCAAACTTCAGGTATTGTCTTTATTTTTAAAAGAGAGAAAGGGGAGGGTTTGTGCCTGGTGTTGCTAGGCAACCATTAGCCAAAGCGGATGGGAGCCAGGTTCTGGGAAGGACAGCAGGCTGTGCGGAGTGACCTCAGACTGGACAGAAGGCTGTGACTAACTTTATTGGCATCTCTCTAGGGACATAAGTAGGCTTTACCGCCAATTTACCTAAGGTGTTCAGCAGGACTGTTGAAGGCCTGGCAGCTGCCTGAGGAGAGCCTGTCTCCGAGCCAGGCCTTCTGCTCCTTGCTCCAGAGGGCTTTGAGCTTCCGGTAGTACACCTTGCAGCTGAAGCCCTCCCTGAAGCCTCTCTTGATGTGGCTCTTAAGGAAGTCCAAGGTAGGGTACATGCGGCAGCAGGCCGCGCACTTGTAGCCATTCTGCTGTGCCGGGTGCCACCTGGAAGCCATTAGGATGTCCTGAGATGTGATGGAGTCCAGGCCATGCCTGGATTTCTTGGTGGCTTCTCGAGGGCAAGTGTTCTCTGCGGAGGAAGAGGACGAACAGATGCTCTCAGCCATGTCCTCGGAAAGGCAGTTGTCCCACTTGCCCTCATCCTGTTGCACCTCTGGGAAGTCGTAAGCTTCCAGGTGGCTCTCTTTGTCTGCACACACAAAGTAGCTGTAGGGGGAGAACCAGGGCCGGTAGATAGTGCAGTTCCGCCTCAGCTTCTCTCCGTGCTGGGTGTCCCCCAAGCTGCAGTCTGCAAAGGAAAGGACCAGGTCAGAGCCTCTGGCAGAGAGCAGTGGAACCAAGGATGCCAGAGCAGAAAGGCAAGAAGGCAGACATCAGGCATGTCCTCAGTTACCTCCACCCCACCACGATTGCAGTCCTGAGAGCAGACGCAAGATGGTGGGAAGAGCAGCCGAGGACATTCCTTCTCACTGCATTCTTTTTCTAGGGGTACAAAGGGCCACTGGATCTTGGGATGGGAGAGGCTGCTTTTAGTTAGTAAGCCTTGGTATTTGTCAAGTCCTTCCCTTCCTGGAGACACCATGTCCACTGACTCCTCTAAGGATGGACACAGACAGGTGACCCAGTGGACAGCCAGACCGGCGGCCTCCCATAGTCCTTCTTTTCACCACTCGTGGCTGTGACCCTTTTTGCAGCCTCACTACCCATCTTGAGGGGTAGCCTCACTACCCTCCACAGCTCACTCAGCCAGAAGCTGCTCTTGTACACCAGCTTCAGAGACAGGAGAGGGGAGGCAAGGCAAGAGCCCCAGGCCTGTGGGTGTCTACCAAAGGAAAAAGGGCCAGATAGGAGGCTGCAGGTGACAAGGCCACGCATGGGGGTCCAGCTTCCAGACACCTCTGCTCCCTTAGGGAAGCAGCCCCTATTCATCCTTAGCTTCTCATACATTCCCACCCAGAGTCAGAGAAGGCCTCACCTGGTGAGAGCACTGTGTTTTGTATCCCTTGCCGGATAGTGATGCTTTGGTACTGGGGTGGCAGGGCCTGAGCTGGGCTGGATGCCTCAGTGGGTACCGCTGTCTTTGCAATGTCTGGGTTACAGAAGAAACACTGGTGAGCTGAGCAAGGTTGGGATTCCACTTCCTGGGACTCCCCCAGGCATACCTAGATGCTCAACCTCTGTACTTCAAGGCATCTCAAAGCTGAAACAGAACAGTGATCTCAAACTCAGCCAGGCAGAGCTATTCTGGATGACATCCTGGGGAATTCTGAATGGGGCCATTT
Source organism: Piliocolobus tephrosceles (assembly GCF_002776525.5). Classification (NCBI taxonomy): domain Eukaryota; kingdom Metazoa; phylum Chordata; class Mammalia; order Primates; family Cercopithecidae; genus Piliocolobus; species Piliocolobus tephrosceles. Next base: position 100,029,848 of record NC_045434.1, read on the forward strand.
CATTCAGGCCTCAGAAAGATCCTCTGGAAAGTGGGATTTATGATGTGACCCAGATGACACCTCTCTGCCTGGACCGCCCCTCACCTGACCCTCCTGCATCTCATCACACGGATGACTTCACTCCGCATTGCCGGTCTCCTGGGCATCCTGGGACCCAGAGTCACAGGCCACAGAGCAACGTTCCATGCCCGCTTTGAGAATTGTCCAGTTGAAATATCTCACACCCACAGTCAGGGTTCCCGTGGGCCGTCACTGCACGGCACACCCTGGAGTAGCTGCTAACAGTTGGACAAAAAGCTGACCTGCCTCAAATCCCAGATAAAAGCTGTGTTCAGTTTGGGGGACAAATTTATAAATGTCATGTATATAGGCAAATGAATGCTTAGGAGGCCTACTCCACTGAGCAGTACTTCTCCATTTTACTGTGCATAGGGATCCCCGGGGGATCTTGTTAATAACGCAGGCGCTGATTCAATGGGTCTGGGGTGGGAACCTGAGATTCTGCATTTCTAAAAGCTCCCAGACGACGCAGATGTTGCAAGTCTAAGGACCGTATTTTGGAACAGGGAGTCATCAGGGTGTCCAACTTTATTCCAGGATGTGCTCATCAGTTTACCCTGCTGCTTAGGCTTCTCTGATGATTTGCTAACTCCAAATCCTCGACAAGCTTGTCAAAACAGAGCTAAAACTAGTTTCTACTCTGTGTAGATATATTACCACCTGGAGATTTCATGCACACTCTAGGGGGGAAAAACTTGATGACAAATGGAGGCTGAGGCAGAAGAATCGCTTGAACCCAGGAGGCAGAGGTTGCAGTGGCCAAGATCGCGTCATTGCACTCCAGCCTGGGTGACAGGAGGGAAACTCTGTCTCAAAAAAAAAAAAAAAAAAAAAGAAAGTTTACCCCTTTCTTCCCTTAACAAAAATCAATACACAGCAGTAACTACTTAGCACAAATGCAGCATTTTGAAAAATTATTTTCTCCCCATGCGTAATTTGACTTTCTCACTAAATCATGTTACATGGTCCTGTAACATGATCTGGTAGGGTACTCAATTAAAAGCTTCAAAAAAAAAACACATCTTTGTGGCCCTAGTGGCACCAGAATTTACCTGGCAGGCTGGTGGCACGAGAGAACATAGTGTCGGGAAAAGCACTCAGGGCGGAGGAAGAGATTGGAAGTCCAGAGATGCTGAGGAGTGAGAAGTTCTCCATATTCTGACCACTGCGGTGTACAGAGATCACACGCCTGCTCTGGAGAGGCTGGCTGGCTTGTCCAGAGGATAAACATTCTGAGCGCAGTTGATGTCACAAGGCACATGATTCCACTACCCAACTAGGTTACCCTTTGGAAGATGAATGGAGTCTAACTGCAAGCAAGATTAAAATGTGTAAAGATTGGTTTTGACTTGCCATTGCCCAGCGGCAGGCCCTGATTGACAAGACCCAGAGAGAAGAAAATAGTAGAGATACTATAGTGATGCTGTCTGTTTGTCCCCTTTTATCTTTATTATCGTCACTTTTCTGTGTCGACACTGTCTACCCCCCAGCCCTCCAGCCCTGGAAACCTCTGTCCTGTCTGAATAATCTCCTTCCTTTTCTTCTCCTTTATCAGCCTAATCTCTGTCGGCAAATATTTTTATTGTTTTGTTTTAGTTTGTTTTTTGAGGTTTATATATTTTTCACATTTTCTTTGGAAATTCAAATTTATAAAAGTTGCAGAAAAGGCTGGGTGCAGTGGCTCAGGCCCATAATGCCAACACTTTGGGAGGCCAAGGCGGGTGGATCGTTTGAGGTCAGGAGTTCAAGACCAGCCAGACAAACATGGTGAAACCCCGTCTACACAAAATATAAAATTTAGCCGGGCGTGGTGGTGGGCGCCTGTAATCCCAGCTACTTGGGAGGCTGAGGCAGGAGAATCGCTTGAACCCGGGAGACAGAGGCTTCAGTGAGCCGAGATCGTGCCATTGCACTGCAGCCTGGGTGACAGAACGAGACTGCGTCTCAAAAGTTGCAAAAATAAAATCAATACAAAGAACACCCATATGCCCTGTATCCAGATTTTCCTATTAACGTTTTACCCCATTTGCTATATCAGTCCCCTTCCTCCTGCCCCCTGCCCCATGTGTATGTGTGTATACTTAATTTTTTCTCTGAACTATTTGAAGGTAAGTTATAAACACTATGTCCTTTTATACCTAAGTACTTCAATGTGTATTTCCTAAGAATAGGGACCAAATATTGGTTTCAGTGGTTGGTGCTCTTTTTAGCAAGTGACTAAAACAAAAATGGGTGACTTAATGCTGTTTTGCTCATTGCTTAAGTCAGTTTGATAGGGAGACTCTGGGACTCCAGAGAGGCAAGGTTGCCTCTTCGTTTCACTTGTCCTGTGACAACATTGTGCACTAGCAAGGTGTGGATAAGGTGAAAGATGATTGTGACACTTGGAAGATAAACTGAAGGCACCCCTTTCTAGATTATCACATGTCAACTAGATACAGAACAGGGCTGCAGATCTAAATGGCAGGTATGTTTATGCTGCATGGGGAGTGATGGCCACTCTGGAAATAGTGATGGGCTTCTTTTGAGGTGCTGTCAAGCATGTGTGACTGGAGTGTGAGTTAGCTTCTGCACACGATAGCCCAGAGTTGTCTTCCTGTGTGTGTTGATTCACAGTACTGAAACATTTGAAGGACAGTGGGAGAACATGATTCCCTTCGTGTTCCTCCCAGATAGCCTGGTTTGGAACTTTAGCATGTATTGGAAAGTAAGTTGAAGCCATATACTTTGGCAATTTGGGGGGTATCAGCAATTTCATTTGGTCCATTATGGTGTAGAGAAAGCTCATGAGTCTGGGCATCGGTTTATGTGACTTCTAACCCCACTCCGCCATAAGCTACCTGTGTGATACTGGGTAAACCTCTCTGCTACTTGATTTTCCTGTATTATTAGTTTAGACTCTAAACTTGAGTGGATGAATGTCTTCCTGGCTAAAACCCAGTGAGTGACATGTGGACAGTAGCATACCTGTGAGTGGTGCACACAGGGCCCCGAGGACTTGGAATTGCATTCTGTCTTGACCCATCACATTCCTCCCACTGCCAACTTCAGACTCTCCCACTGGAACCTCAGACTTAACGTAAAGGTGCTCAACATACTGAGGGGAAATATGGAAGGTGGAATCCCTCAGTGCCTGTGTAGAGTTTTTAAAATGCGACCCGGTTTTGGTTTAGTCACTGAAAAGTTTGTGGGAGCCTGGTGGTTCCCGGGTGCGCACCACTCTTTGTAGCAGGTCCCCTGTCTTGTGTGCTGTGTCCTCCCAAGGTATGCTGTTGCTGGTGGCCCAGGCGGTAGGTGACACTCTCAAAGCGATTGGTCACTATGTAAAATGAGTCTTTCTCTTGTTTGTTTCCCACCTGCTTTCCAAGCCCCTTTCTCGGACAGGTAAGATATCCCGTTGTTTTGTGGATGACTTACATTCCCAGATGCCCTCCTCTGCGTGGGTGTGTGCATGTTGGGGGGGTGCTGTTGGGAGGGCCACCTGGCTGGGGTCCAGTCATCTCTCTCTCCTCCATTGCCATTATTTTCTGAATCATCAAGCCTCTAGTCCTGAAGCAAGAGAGACAATGTGTGGGAGTCGTTAGCATCATCATCAAGAAGGACCCATTGCACTTCCTCAGACACAGAGATAGAGGGACCCCCAGCCAGAGGCCCACTTTCACTTGGAATAGAAGGGCAGTTCTCCAGATCTGACCTCCAGAGCCCCTGAAGACCACTCACATAGAGGGGTTTTTGACTTGTGGGCAGTTTCCCTATAGTGTCAGCCCATCATGCAATTTTAAAAAATTCATGTAAAAGTCAAATTCAATTAAACAAACTTATTAAATGCCTACTGTCGTGCAAGACCCTAAGGTCGGCATTGTAGAAGATAAAGAAACGCTTCAGATGCGGTGGCCCCTCAAGGAGCTTACCATTTTAAGACAAGGTGTATTTACTGGAAAGACTTAGACAAGGGTAAAGGGAGTGCATGGTAGGCTACCTTTACATTACTTGACAATTCAGTGCATTATAGACTATGTTATGAAGGGTAGAGAGCAAAAAATACAGAAAATCCAAAATGGTGCATAATCCAGAGTTATGTTTATTACAAAGAGTGTTTTAAAAATAATAATGGCTTATAATTTACTAACCACCTTGACAGGTATTTTTGGTGCTTGCTTTTTTGAAAACAAGTATGTCTACTCTGAAAAGTCACTTTAAACCAGTAAGGAGACTACCAGCGAAATGTCTGATTTGGGAAGTGGCAGCAATTTGCCTTCCCCAGGCATTTCGTACAGTTTCATTGTTGTCTATGTGCTTTCTGGTTTGGGGGAAAATAGTTAAATGGTTTGGTTTCCAAATCTTCTTTGCTAGTTTGCAGATGACATGATTAAAGAAAATAAGACAGATGTGGGACCCGACAGGCAAATTGTGCCAAAGTGGAGGACGTGGCAAGATACACACTTAGGAGAATAATCAGGAGTTGATGACCCTGCTTGCTGTGGAGCGGGCTGGAAGCTTCTGCTGGTGCGGTGGGTCTATCCGTAGCCCAGCCAGCTCGGGCCCTGTGTCCGAGGGATGCTGTCATGCTGTTCCCTGGCAGGTCCTCACCCTGCAGTGGTGAAGGCCACAGGGCTCATCCGCAGAGACCAGTCTCCACTCCTCTTCCCACAGGTTTTCCTCCCTGCCACCCAAAGGCCCTTAGAATATGACGTATCTAGGTAGTCGGCCTAGAAAGGATAGCACCATTCATTCATCTCTAAGAACTGGACAAAGGTGACAGTAAACTATGCATTTCTTAACCAGCTTCAGTTAGATTAAGCAACCCTCCCTTTACTATCTCTACACAGCTCTCTATCAAATCCATTGATTGTACTTACTGATTTGATTGCAATGCTGTCCCTTCCTGGACTTCAAGGACAGATCTTGGTGCTTGTCCTCCAGGCTCAAAATTGTTTTATTTGGGAAACAACTGGAGAAATCTAAGGATGAACTTTGATAATGTAAAGGAATTGCAATACTGGCATAATCATGTAGAAAACTCTTATTATTAAGAGATTTAAACTTAATGATGACACCTTCCAGTCATTCACACAGAGAAAAAGACTTGTTTTCTTGAGATAACAGATGTAGTGGCCTTTATTGCATTCTTCTCTCAATTTGTTTTATGTTTAAAAACTGTCATTTCGGCCGGGCGCAGTGGCTCATGCCTGTAACTCCAACACTTTGGGAGGCAAAGGCGGGCGGATCACCTAAGATCAGGAGTCCAAGACCAGCCTAGCCAACATGGCGAAACCATCTCTACTAAAACTACAAAAAACTAGCTGGGCGTGGTGGTGGGCGCCTGTAATCCTAGCTGAGTGAGCCAAGATCACGCCACTGCACTCCAGCCTGAGCAACAGAGTAAGACTCTTGTCCCCCCCAAAATAATAATAGTAATAATAATAATAAATGTTTGTATACTCATTGAAACAAAAAAAAAAGGATAGCACCACTGAAACTACAAGAAAGGTTTCCACTGGCCAAGGATGCAGCAGTGCAGGGCAGAAAGAACTGCTTTGCACAAAAATTCTGCAGAAGAAAAAGTACACCCTAACCCCAGTTACTCTTAGAAGAGGCTCAGTGAGAACAGACACTTAGCAGAGGTGTTGACAAGGAAAGGAGCCTAGTGATCAAATGATCACTTCCCTCAGACTGACAACATATCAGGGGTAGTTGGTGTAGACAGAAACCTTGACCCAGGTTCCAAGGCCTCAGAGTGGGTCTGTCTGCCTGATGACTGAGCTGGATTTCCAGATAGAGAGAGGATGGCCAAGTGTGAGTCTGTGGACAGCATGGCTTAGAGCCTGGAGCTCCAGTCATTTCAATAACAAACTTTTAAGCTACCACCTTGGCCACCACAATTTTCTATCTACAAAATGGACTTTGGCGAGTCAAGATCTGTATTGAGCACAGCTATGTACCAAACTGAGGCTAGGTGTTGAAGATACAAAGATGAATGAGGCATGGCCTCTGTCTTGTAAATCTTTACAACCCAATGGGTTTATACCCAGCTCTTTGACTTAATTTTTCAAGCCAAAGAGGATCCCTACAAGAAGGACCATGTACCAGGCATATATAGGCAGCTGTTCCATGATCTGTAGCAGGACAAAGTTGTGGACAGAGCCCTGAGCTGTGGGTTAGAAGGCCTGAGTTCTAGTTCCAGCCCTGCTAGTATTAAGCTGTGTGACCTCAGGCACGGCACTGCATTATGTGGAGTCCTGCAGGCTTCATCTGTAGGTAGATATCCTTCCATGCACCACCTCCCTAGGTGGTTGTAAGGATTAAGTAAGCTGATGTTCATTAGGATCCTCATGCTTCACTGGCACTGAGTGGGGCTGACCTATCCATTTGGTATGGACTGATTCTGAACCACCACTTAGCATCTCTGCAAGAGCTGGCCCACTCGCTCAAGTCCCACCACTGTAGACCTGAGGAGCTGCTGCCCCATTTTTCATGGAGAATTTGTGCTATACTCATGGCCTTCAGTGGGGAGCTTCTAGCACCAAGCCTCATCCATGCCGTCCCTCCAGCAGCTTCCAACCCACTGAGAGCTCAGCACGTGCTTATAGCGATGTAAAAATGTCATGTTTCATTGCTTCATCCTCATTTTTTCTTTACTTCAAAGGACGTGGTGACTCCAAGGTAAAGGGGCCAAGCCCATGAGTCAAGGAGGCAGGTTTACAGGAACAACTTTATTTTTTTATGGCTAGCATTAGTTACTGATTAACTTGGGTGGGGCAGAGCTAGAATTTCTAGTTCCTCTCCCATCAAGAAAACTGCCCTGGAAAGTTCAAGAGTGTCTTTGCCGGCTCTTACTTGAATATTTCCAAAGGCTTGGAAGTTACAAGTTTTGGGTGTGGGATAAGGAAAGCTGAATGATAGGGTACAGGTCCCACTCCCTTTTCCTCATCATGTCGCTCTGTCCCTTCTTTGTTCATAGTTGACCACAGCATGTTTGAGAATTTGAACACAGCCCTCACTCCAAAGCTCCAGGCCAGCCGCTCCTTCCCCCACTTGTCCAAACCCGTGGCCCCCAGCTCTGCCCCTCCGGGCTCTACTGAGCCTGGGGGGCCAGGACTCTGGGTGGGCAGCAGCCAGCACCTCAAGAACCTGGGCAAAGCCATGGGGGCCAAAGTGAATGACTTCCTGCGGAGAAAGGAGCCCTCCAGCCTGGGCAGTGTGGGTGTGACGGAGATCAACAAGACTGCAGAAGCACAGCTGGTCAGTGGGGCTGATGTGGCTCCAGGGGCTTGGCCAGAGGATGAAAGGTGAGCCCCTCACCCGCCCAACATCCATGCCCCTCTGTGAACCCACTTGAAAAAGTACAGGGACAAACTGCAGTGTCTCCACAGGAGAACAGCCCCAAGGGAGGGGTGTGAGATTGTCCTGTACTGAAAAGCTGCAGGATCAGGCCACGTTCTCGGGAGCTGGCTTCACCTTCCGCAGCCACAGCTGAAGGTTGCTGAGTGCCTACTGTGTCCTCAGCTCTGTGCTGCTGAAGGTTGCTGAGTGCCATGTCCTCAGCACTGTGCTTCAGGCTTTGGTTGCATCATTTTGTCTAACCCTCCCAGCAGCCCTGGGAGGTAGATGGTATTTCCATCCTGCAGGTAACTCACGTTCAGACAGGCAAAGTAAATAGCTTGAGGTCACAAAGTTAGTACTTGGCAGAGCTGGATTTGAACCCAAGTATTGTCCAGAAGTTCCCCAGGTACATTCTGATGCCTGAGAACCGCTGCCCTAGACCGTTGCTTGTGGAGAAGCCTGCACCTGTCAGAGCCCACTAGTGCAGGGCGGGAGAAGCCCCCCGTAGCAGCCCTCCTGTTCTTCCCCCTTCTACCAACAGGCCTTGTTTTAAACACCTGTGCATCTGAGGTGGGAATGCCCTCTGCAGGAGTTACTCCATGGGTTCTGATTTGACAAGCTTCACCAGTGGTCTCTATCCTGTCTTCTAGAGGCCAGCACCTTGTGCTGCTCTGAACAGTGAGTGAGCATAGACCAGGCCAAAAGCTACTGTTGCGCTGAAGGTGCTGAGACCTACATGCCAAACCAAGAACCAGAGCCCAAGGAGTAGAGCATTCATTGAGTGGAGTGGGTTGAAAGTGCAACTGGAGTTGGAGAAGCAGGATGGCAGGTGGACTGGTGTCTTGCTGTCCTTAAGGCACGTATGTTTATTGTCGTTAACCTTACAGGTCAGTCCTGCAAGAAGCATTTCCTCGGCTGGATCCTCCACCTCCCATAACCAGAAAACGAACCCCTCGGGCCCTGAAGACCACCCAGGACATGCTGATTTCATCACAGCCTGTCCTGAGCAGTCTGGAGTATGGGACAGAGCCATCACCTGGGCAGGCCCAGGACTCTGCTCCCACTGCCCAGCCTGACATCCCAGCAGATGCTTCACAGCCAGAGGCCACCATGGAAAGAGAAGAGAGAGGCGAAGTTCTGCCTAATGGAGAGGTTTCCCTGTCAGTACCTGATCTAATCCACAAGGATAGCCAGGACGAATCCAAGCTAAAAATGACTGAGTGCAGAAGGGCCTCCTCCCCCAGCCTCATTGAGAGGAATGGCCTCAAACTCAGCTTGAGCCCCATCAGCCTGGCTGAGTCCTGGGAGGATGGCAGCCCCCCTCCTCAGGGACGGACCTCCAGCCTCGACAATGAGGGCCCTCACCCAGACCTGCTGTCCTTTGAATAGAGCCTCTGCTCTTTCCTGCTGAGCTCTGCGCTTGTCTTCCTGCTGCTTTCTCCTCCACTGCACACACGGACCCTGGCCCCAACTCCGCCGTGCCCTTGGACTTCCTCATATGAGGCACCAGCAGAGAGCCAGTCGTCCATCATGGGATTTTGCAGGACTGGAAGTCCTTGAGTAGTTCTAGCTAAAGAGTCTATCTGCAGAATGGCTAAAGGACTCGATGCCATCTTGAGCCTAATTTTCTGTAACCTCCTCTGAGAGGGCTGCAGCCCTTGGACATTAGAGCTCTTACACTCTTGAGCTTGTCCTGTCTTCTCAGTGAATTGCAGGGCCACCAGCCCAGGACAATGGATCTTGCAGGAATTCTCTTTGCCTGTCCCCTACATGCACCTCCTCCCCTGCTGTTCTCCCTCCCACACCCCGTCCCTTCTCTCTCCTCCTTGATGGGTCCGAGGCCCCTGGCCTCAGCGGGAGCAAGGCTGGATGAGGAATGATGGGTTTGGCTTGATGATAGGCCCTGGCCTGGAAAGCCACACACCCTGACCACAGCCCAGCCATGGCTCCTTTTGGTCCCAGGACAGCGCAGGCCCCTGGTTGCCATGTTTGCTCTGCCCCTGGGGTGGAGGCCAGAGGAGACGCTTACCAGGCCTGAGACCTTGAGAGTTCACCCAGGGTTCCCAAGGTTTCCCCCTATCTGGTCAGATGTCAACTACAAAATGTGGGCATGCTGCACAGAAGGAAAGATGAGGCTACCTTTGCTGTGTATGTGAAGACAGGAGAGCCAGGCCCCAGCAGATGCAGCCGAGCACACTCTGATTTTGTTTCTGGGGGAGGGCCCAGGAACTTGGGGGTGGTTTTGGCATTCAGGGCTGAAGCTGAAAACCCAGAGCAGAAGTAGGGAGAAGGGAGTGAGGATGGGACAGAGAAGAGCGATCGCTGGGGATCAGAACAGCTTTTCAGGGGCCACCTTGCAACCTAAAATGATGCCGTTTCAGGGCCTGGGCCTGCTGTGAGAGCCAGAGTGAAACGTGTGCAAGATTGGAATGTGAGAAGAACTGAGGGGGGAAACCACTTTTAATTGAGTGGAAGTGTTTTGTGCTTGTGCTGAAGTTACCTGGGCCTCCTGTAGCCCTGGACCTCACTGGAGCGGCCCCACCCTGCCCGTCCCTGCCCTTCTTTTATGCTGATGCTGGTGGGCTATGTCCTGCTTCAGGATCCACATAAGGGACTGACCAGGTTCATCCAACCTTAACTGGTTCCTGCTCTCCTGGATTAAGCCACTTTTAGGTCTCCCACCAGGGGTCCTATTGTGCTGTCTTCCTGTGGCCAGCAGACCCTGTAAGGGGGTGATCCTAATCCCGGGGCTCTTTGCAGCAAGAGGAGAACATCCCTTTTCTTGAACAAGGTGGCCGGTTCCCTGGGAGAAGGCTGGGAATGGCACGTCCAGCCAGGGCGGGCAGTGCGGCATCCTTCTCCTGGGATTCCTGTGGCCTCCCCTGTTCTATTCATTATTTGGCTTCCCAACCATAAGCTCTGGGATACCCAGGGCTTGCTTCCCAGCTCATCTCATCTCTAAGCCTTTGCTCCCCTTCCCACCACCGCTGCTATGTAAAATGGCCATGCTAACTCCTACAGAACTAGGAGCCTCAGCAGGATTGCTAGGATGTGGGTGCCTTCCTGCATTCTTGCTTCTGCAGCTGTGTGGCCTTCCCACAGCCCTCCCACCATTTTCCCTTCTACCTTGCCTTCCATTGTCTTCCTTCTCCCAGAAAGCTAGGTTTCAACACGTGCTCACCACTAGCTATCTGTCTCCCCTCCCTCGTGGGGGTTGCTGCAGCAAGGCACCTGCAGGCCCTGGTAGAGTGAGCAGGGCTTATGTGTGCATTCTTTACGTGTACATCTCCAAGGATGTGATATCTGACCCTGATGTCAGAGAGGAGGTCTCAGGACTAGCATTTGGGGTCCTGTGAGTTTTCCCAGAATGGTTTGGGATATCACACAAAACACCAGAGCTGAGGATAGGGGTAGAGTCCCCAGACACACATCCTGGGAGCAAGCCACTTCATCTGAGTTTGCCATACCAGGAACATGATTTGTGCTTTGGTGGGAAACTTAGCAAGTCCCTGCACTCTGGGGCTTCTCCTCTTCTAGAGCCCAGGGTGGCTCTGGCCCGATGATATGGCAGCCATAGGTACAGGTATTGCAGGTGCAGTCTTTCTTAAGTACCCTGCCTCCTCTCTATAGCCCAGCTGCTGCTAGAGTCCAGGACCTTAGACCCAGGATGAGCAAAAGGACTCCACCAGGTTGTCCAGGACCATTTCCACGGTGACCCCAGAGTTCTTCAGACTTCTGTCTGATACTGAACACAGTGCCACGGGACCCTGCTCCAATCTACCTACAACCCGCCCATCCCCCTGCTGCAGGGGTGACGCTGCTACCTCGGGAGGCTCTCTTGAGACTGGTGTCTGGTCTTAGATGCTGCAGATAGTACCTGGTGCTAGGGTCTAGGTGCTGCCCAAAGCCCAGCAGGAACAGCTACTACTCATCGTGCAGAGGCCTTGGCCCAGACCAGCTCTTTCATCCAAAGCCTCACCTGGTTTCCGTGTTCATCTCAACAGTCTGGCCTTCCTGTGACTGCAGCCTGGCAGCCACACCCCCAGTAATCCCGCACAGTGAGTCTAGCTTCTCTGGGAGCTTGGCCTTCAGTTAGCCCCATCCATGAGAGGGCAGGGTAATGAGGAGGAGTAAAGGACCTATCTTTTCTGTCCACATAAGGAATTTGGGACCACAGGGTCTTTTATCTCCTTGTTACTCCCCAACCCCATCGTAACCTCCTACTCAGCACACAGCTTTATCCTGGTAGATTATAAGGTGAGCTTCCAGAACCTGGCAGGAGGCTGGCGTATCCCCCTGCACGGAGGGAGGTGTATCTGAATGTTGTGTATGTGGCTGATATGGAAGACAGACATGTATGCAATCAATCAGCCTTTAAAGAAGAAGACTGGCTGCAGTTCGGAGGAAGAGGAGGAAGATTACAGATCTATTCTGAGTATTTTTTAGAGAGTTAATATTTATATTTTTAGTAATTTTCTGGTAGAAGGAAATTGCACAATAAAATGATTTGGTTTGGTTTGCTGGCTTTGTCTGTTTGATTTTCCTCGTGACTTGATGGGGAGCTGTTGGTTTCCTCAAGTCTGACTTGTTGGGTGGAGGGCACTGGCATTTTCCTTTGTAAGCCTGGAAAAGTGGGAAATGAGGGAGGTAGAATGTGAGGAAGATGGGCACTACTGGCACCTCCAGCCTGAACCCTTGGCGGGGAAATGACTTCTGAGGATGTGCCATCATTGGCTTCCCTGGCTGGCCACTGTGAGGGGGTACCTCTGTCGAACCGACCTATTGCTGTTTCAGAGGTGCCATCATGATGTGCACAGGCAGGACCCTCTTTGGGAGGAAGTAGGGGGAAGTGGACATGGCCATCGGATCATCCTCTAGGGTACTCATTCTTTACCTGGGTCCAAAACCCTCTTCCACCAAGAAAGGGATGGAGCTTCGCATTTATGTGTGCACCTTCTTCCAGAGAGGGACGGGAGCTTCTATCAGCCTCTCAAAGGGAGTCATCAATAAATGTCAGTGATTTGGACTTAGGTACTTCCTGGGAAATTGTCCCCAAGGACCCCCCTGGACAGGGACATTCCTGATGCTCACCTGCGGAGAGAAGGCTCAGAGAAGAGCTGGCCTGGAGTCCCCTTGCCCCATTGCTGCCCCTAGGTCAGTGTCAGATCCAAGGACCCAAAGGACCCACACAGCTGAGTATTGGCCAGGCCTTTAGCCTCCTTAAAAAGGAAGGAAATGGGGAAGAAACAGGAAGGGAAAAGGGTGTTCAGTCTGTTCACAGAAGCCACGCAGATTTCCAAAGGGAAACATGGGACCTTTCTGGGCAGCCCTCTCGTGCAGATGTGACTATGCCTGAGGTTGGATTCCACAGTTCCACATGCAGGGGCTCCCTGGCTCCATGTCAGAGGCGTCTCAGGCATGAGGCTAAGTCCCTAATGTTTTCTGCATCTTGTTCCACTCAGCAGAGGGGCAAGAAAAGAACAGCTGGGCTCTCAAAGGTTGCTCGCTGTCTCTGCAGTGGGGTGCAGCGTTATTGTCCAGAGAAAGCAGGAAAAACACAAAAAGCAATCTTCCATTTTTGGGAAAAGGCATTGAAATTACTTACAGTAGCAACTTTTTTCTTTATGAGTATGCTGTGGTGACTCCAGACGACCTCTCCCATTGAATGGCTTCAGTATCTTGCTGCAGTCATTCAGTTCTGAAATGTGCTTTTAACATGCCTTTCCCACTATTATGCGAAGTCGTTATTTTTGTCTAAGATCAAATATAAACAGTTCTAGTGTAAAAAAATTTTTAAGGAAATTTTATGTGTAAAAATGGAAGTGCATATGTCATGTTTTTTAATGCTGTGCTCTACGCTGAGCCACTGTTCTAGAATCTGGGGGACAAAGATGCATTTATTCAGACAATATATCCAAGCCCCTTCCTGCCATGCACTGAGTGCTGTCTAGGGGACTGTGGTGACATTGGTGGAAAAGTGACACGCAGCCCTCTTTCTCCATTCTGAATGGATGGGGACACCATCATACCTGCCCTCCCGGGCACTATGCTAACCGGGTATGTGATCAGGATGTGAAATGCAGTGGAAGCACCACCAAAGCGGGGCTCAGGATGAGGCAATTAATTTCAGCCGAGAGAGTGCTCGTTTCCACTGGACTAAATCTGCTGGTAGTAGTTGCCAAAGGAAACACACTAAGAGGCCATCAGGAGACCCACCTCATTCCGTACATCTGTGCCTATGCTGGCAGGGACCCTAGTTGGTATTCAGAATTTTTACGAAATTAGCTGACCCGGAAATGTACTCAGATGCTAGCCTAATCTCAGAAAATTCCTGCTGGGTCAGTTTAATCTGCTCTCAGATTTCACAATGCCTTTGAGGTCAGTGAATCCTGGGAGTGTTCTAGAACTCTCTGTGCTTGGACTCCCTGTCCTCTCTCTGCTCCCCTCCCCACACTGTGGAGTTTCCCAGGCCAGCCTAGCTGTGGTGGCAAACTCAGTGATGGCTTCTCTGAGATTTTGGCCCTCAGAGTGTCCTGGGCTTCAGTCGTTCAGTTCACTGCCCTGGTTTGGGACATTCAGCCTGGAGCCTCCCACTGTGGCCCCTCTGTCAGTGGGAACAAGTAATTAAGTCCATATAGCCCTTGTAGAGAGACTCCTACTCCCCCTTGGAAAGCTTCATCAGTGCTGATGGCGTTTAATACCTTTCATCTCTCTCAAGGAAATCCACTCTGGAAGCTTTAAGTTGTCCAGTGAAAGCATCTTCAAGTACATCTCCCCTCCAGGATGCCCCCCTCTCTGCTACTGTTTGTACTGGGGGCACAGGATGAAAGCCCAGAGTCCCCACCACTGGCCTCCTCCTAATGAGAACATTCCTCCACTTTCTGTATCTAGGGACCAGCTCTCCTGACACACAAATCCTCTTTGTGTCCAGCTTATCTCCAGCTGCTGCCATGATAAATAGTCCAGCCCAAGGGAGCCTGGGGAAGCTACCCCACAAAACGAATCACTTGGCTATTAACAACACAGACGAGGAATCAAGCTTGAGGAAATATTTAAGGACCACCTCAGACTCCAGACTGTATTCTCCTTCGTGTGAGTTGCCTGAGGAATCTTCTGGTTATATAGAGCAGGGAACATTGCCAGTGTGTTCTTTCGAATTGACCAAAACAAAACAAAAAACCCCAAACAAAGAGCAACCTCCCAGCAAACCACAACTTTTTTTTTTTTTTTTTTTTTTTTTTACTGTTTAACCAGCCAGCTGTTTCCAGTGCCATCTGCTTAGCTACCTATTTCCTGAATCATCCCTCCACGTCTGCCGCCACATGCTTTCTAGGCTTGCGTTTACTGGGGAATTCTTGTTGGCTTGATCTGATGTTCAAGCACATCCAGTGTTCGGCCCGCTTCAGGGGCTAACTCACAGCGACTTAGAACAATTCCCTGTGGTTGCCACAGGAGCACTTTGGGTTGGTCCAGGTCTTCATGGAACAAGACAAAGGGGCAGGAGAAAAGTGAACTGTCAGCCCTGGGAACGGTTTGCAGCTTCAGCAAGATGCATGCCCCCTCTTTATCCTGAGCCTGCAATGGATGGACCCCCCCCTTGCTGGATAGGAAAGCTCAGGACAAGTGTGGACTGCTCCTGTTGTTTTGTCTTCCTACCATCTCCTGGTACTTGTTAAATTCTGTTGCAACCAGCTTAAATCCTGGGTCATATGGGTCAGGAAGTCTTTGCCGCTGACCTGGCAAGTACTCTTTAGACCTGGCCAACGTGTGACATTTCTAGGAACTGGGCCTCCTGGAGAGGCCATGTAGGCCATGTAGGAAGTGATTTCACGTGTAAGAAAGATGGAGGGGGAGGTGGGGATGGCAGTGTTGTCCATGCCTCTCCCTCCCCCTCCCCCAACCCCTTAATCATCAGTTAGCGACTATGTGAGTGGCACATGCTGTGACCAGGCCCCAAGATGCTTGCTGAGACCCATGTGGGGGAGGTGTCAGGTGGGTTCTCTGTGCTCTAGATTATCTGCGGCTGGCCCGCCTGCCTCACTGGTGGCATCCACCACTGCTGCCTCTGTGCTGCACTTCCCTCAGAGCCCCAGACTGCTCCGAATTGCTTCCATGCCTGTGTTTAAGATGGTCCATCTGCCCGGGTCACCTTTCTACCGTCCTTTCCCTTTCCTCTGACTTCACCAGGCTATGTTAATTCATCCTTCACATTTTCACTCAGGCATCCCTTCCTCCAGGTGGCTTCCCGGACACCACCCCACCCCTTCTCTGCGTTCCTGTAGCATCCTATGTGTTCCTCCATCACGGCACTCGCCATGTGTCATAGAAAGTCGCTTCCTCATCGTACCTCTCTCCCACAGGTCTCCGAGCTCAGGGGCAGGCACCGTGCCATCTTCAT
This sequence comes from Piliocolobus tephrosceles, assembly GCF_002776525.5. NCBI lineage: Eukaryota > Metazoa > Chordata > Mammalia > Primates > Cercopithecidae > Piliocolobus > Piliocolobus tephrosceles. The sequence continues at coordinate 100,045,629 of NC_045434.1, forward strand.
CCCTGACTCCTCGGTTCCCAGCAGCGTCTGGCATATTGCAGGAGCTCAATAAAGATGCACTTTGGATGGAACTAGACTCAGGAAACTTGTAGTTGAATTTGTGTGGAACAGACTAGATGGGCTCTGGGGTAGACCAGCAGGAATCTTTCAGCTCCTCTTCCTCAGGATCTATATCCGCAGGCAGCCTCTGTACGTGATCATCAACTCCACAGAGAAGGATTGAGGGTGGCCATTTTCAAAATGGAAAGTGATTAATGGGCCAATGTGAAGCTCATTTATCTGCAGCCGGAGGCTTCATTCACTCTATTCCTTGGACTGGTGCCACCTTACCGTGGAGCTGGTAGAAGCAAGCACTTATATCCAGCATAATGCAAGAAGGGCTGTGCTTCAGTGCCAGGCAACTGTCTATCTCTGGGAGCTGCCTACAGGGCTCTGAGTTCCAATTCTTAACATTCTACTTCACTGTGGCAGGCCTGACTTTTAATTGGTGCTTTATCATTCTCTGAAGCTTCTATATACTCCAGGAATTGTGTTAATCAACTTATACACATGGTCTCATTTGTTTTTCTCATAGTCCTCTAAGGGAGAAGCCCATTTTTCCAGATACGGATGTTATTCTATTGTGCTTAAAGAGATTCACACACATGATCTCATGAACCCTATCTTGTGAGGGCGGTATTTCAGCCCTGTCTTACGAAGAGGTAAACTGAGACTGAGATGATGACTAAGCCAGCTCCCTGGGTCTTACAACTGAGAGGCAGAACTCTCTGGGAAGGCCTAGGTCCTCAGGCCCGAGGACCAGCCACCCTCCCGCACTGCACGGCTCTCCTCTATCTCCATCGCGCCGGTCTGATAAATAATTCCAGGAAACGTTCATGGCTCAGAAACATCTTTTTAGGTTAGATCTTCTCCAAGGACTAATACAATTTCATTAAACACTGCACATTCATATGGGATGGGAATTTAAAGACCCATTCCACAGTCCCCGCATTTTACAAAAGAGGAGACAACAAAGACTGCATTGTTAACACGTGAACCTGGGCTGGCGTCATCTCAGTGAAGCCCCACAGTGACTTTATGTGGTAAGTCATTATCCTCGTTTTCTAGATGAAGCTGACCAGAGGCTTAGGGAGTCTTAGCAATTTGCCCATAGTCACTCTACCAGTAAGTGACAGAGCTAACTAACACTAGTACCTCCTGAAAACATTCGTTCTTAAGGCTGTCGGTAAGAGCCTACTCTGAATTGCAAGAATTTTGCCCTGAAGTAGGAGTGGCAAGAGCACTTCTATTATAGCTCACATTGCAAACTCAGGGAAGCCTGGCTTAGAAGCTAATCCTGTTATCGGCACTGGAGATTAAGCATTCAATGGGGAAGTGAATATTGTTTGGAGAATATTTGCTAAAGGACTGTTTCAGGTCTAATAGCTACCATGGTACTCAGCGGTGCTTAAAAAAAAAAGAGAGAGGAAGGAAGGAAGGAAGGAAGGAAGGAAGGAAGGAAGGAAGGAAGGAAGGAAGGAAGGAAAGAAAGAAGGAGGGAAGGAGGGAAGGAAAGGAAGGAAAGAAGAAAGGAAGGGAAAGGAAGGAAGAAGGAAGAAGGAAAAGAAAGGAAAGAAGGAAGGAAGGAAAAGAAAGGAAGGAATGAAGGAAAAAGGAAGGAAGGAAGGAGGGAAAGAAGGAAAAGAAAGGAAGGAAGGAAGGAAGGAAGAAGGAAGAAGGAAAAGAAAGGAAAGAAGGAAGGAAGGAAAAGAAAGGAAGGAATGAAGGAAAAAGGAAGGAAGGAAGGAGGGAAAGAAGGAAAAGAAAGGAAGGAAGGAAAAGAAAGAAAGAAAATAAAAGAAAAGAAAGGAAAGGGAAGGAAAGGAAAGGAAGGGAAGGGAAGGGAAGGGAAGGGAAGGAAAGGAAAGGAAAGGAAAGGAAAGGAAAGGAAAGGAAAGGAAAGGAAA